>NC_055992.1:101927538-102232111 GCF_018446385.1 Zingiber officinale | reverse complement strand
AACCATCATACCAGAATAGATAACTTCCCTATTTTTCTTGATAACAACTTTGTTATCAAAATAGACACAATATCTATAATAGTTTAGAAACTGAAATCAGGTTCTTTCTAAACTTGGTACGTAAAGACAATTACTTAAAATCCATATTTTATTCTTATCAAAAGATAAACATCTCCCACTGCAAAAGCTACCACTTTTACAGTAGTGCTCATGTGGACGGTGATTTACCTTTCATTTAGTTGTCGGGTTTCCTGGAACCCTGCAATGAATTGCAGACATGATTAATGACATCTTGTATCTACACTCCAGGTTCTGGTAGATAACACCACTAGACACGTTTCAACTAATGAATTAAATACACCTAAATTGTTCTTAGTTCTAAGAAGACAGTCTACCTTAATGTCCAAGTCCTATTTCCAATCATTACAATTGGGACTACTAAGTCTTTTTCTATAGTATGACTACTAGGGATTGACAAATATCCTAAGAATCACAAAAATATTTGGTCAAGATCAACTCCTTAAAATCTCCATGAATTTTGTGTATACAAAATCGAAGAGGAGATTTTATTCATTAATTTTATTATCTCGTCAACTTTACTTTATGACGAATAAAATTAATAGTTGATCTATCTTTGATCAAATATTTGGTCAAAATTCTTTGAATTTAAAATAACATTGATTCCTCAAACAATATTATTTAAATTCACCAACACCTCAAACACCGTGAATTTTGCATGCCACGTTAGTGTGGACGTATACAAATTCATCATTTGTAAGAGGAGGGTTTTACCCATTGACTATCTTGTCAATATAACTTTTTGACAAATAAAATTACCTCAAACACCATGAATCTTGTATGCCACGTTAGTGTGGACGTATACAAATTCAAACATTTGTAAGAGGGGTTTATTAATTTTATTATATTGCCAATCTAGTTTTATGACAAATCAATAGTTGCTTTCCCTTTAGTCACACAAGTGATAGTAGTGACTCCGTTGGGGAGGATACTATTAAATGTGTCTAAGTGTATACCATTACTTGACACTAAGTCTATTAATAAGATTATGCCCCTTCCGTTGGGGAAGATCACATGCTCTTAATTAACTTCCTATAGTCATCCAAAATTGGAAGTCTGTTCTAGTGATCCACAAACAAGCTCATCCGTTATGGAGGAAGGCACTCAGAGCCAACGCGCAAGCTTGTTTGCATCACTTACAAACCAGTAATGGAAACCATGGGATTTACTTAAAAATCCCTCTCCCACTTAGTTATTTATAAATGAGAAATTTTAACTATGCTAGCCTACTAAATATGTAAACCAACATGCACACACAACACAATATAAAAGCAATAAATAGAAAATCTAATTTTTAACTATTATGGCTTTTATCTCTAGTTGTCCTCCGTGTATTGTCATCCCAAGCTGCTGCCATATTTGGCCACCGCCACCGGGTCTAGCTGTCGCATCCATCTTGCTCCTAGTTCCGCTGCGCCTCTGGTCCTTAGAAGGTTCCACGCTTTGCAAGATTCGATCCGCGACATAAATAGAATTTTACATTTTTGATCCTATATTCCATAAAAGGAATGTACATGTATCTAGATCAAAAATAAAATCCTAATAAAACTAAATACAGCTCCTGCTGTATTTTATAATACAATCATGCACACACATATAAATGCCCTTGACATGTCCAAGGGTCCAATCACACACATAATAACTAAAAGCCATAATAGTTGGATCCTGCATCCACAAACATAGCACATCCTACTATTATCCTGCCTAAATTATGTATGACATGTGCATAATTAAACTAATACCAAATACACAGAGGCAAAACCCTAGCTCTGATACCAATTGTTGGTTGCTACTCGGAAAACCTAGAGGTTCCACTGTACAAAAATTTTGTACAAAGGTCTGAACCTTTTCCTAGCTACCTTGTGTTCTTTTAAATTAAATTTTGGATCGCCTGCGGAACTTAACACGTTTGATCCAAAACTTAATCTATTCGTTCTTTTAGGTTTTGACTTGGGTCTCCTACGGAACTTAACACGTTCGACCCAAATCACCTTAAATTATTAATTCCATTAAATATTAATTTCCATAATTGGTTCCCAGTACTGACGTGGCGAGGCACATGGCCTTCTTGGATATGGGAGCAACCACCACCGACTAGACAAAACCTTTTATAGAAAGCTAATATTTAATTTCCTAAAATAACTTTAGGTTAATCGACAAGAACAATCAAATCACAAGGATAAATAAAACAAAAGAACACAACATCGAAAAACATATTCGAAATACTAGAACGTAAGCCTCTTGTATTTGGTATTATTTCCATAAATAACTAGTATGATGCGGAAAAGAAAAAAACTACTAGTTATACCTTCTAGAAAGACCTCTTGATCTTCTATCGTATTCCTCTTCTAACCTCGGACGTTGTGTGGGCAACGATCTTCCGAGATGAGAAACCACCAACCACCTTCTTCTCCTCCTAGCTAGGTTCGGCCAGAAAGAAAGAAGCTTCACCAAGGAAGAAAATCAAAACACTAACCAAGCTCCAAGAGATGCTCGCTTCCTCTCCTTCTTCTTCTTCTTCTCCAAGTAGTATCCGGCCACCACAAAAGCTCCAAGGAAAGAGAGGGGTTCGGTCACCACAAGAAGAAGAGAGGGAAAGGATGGCCGGCCACACCAAGGAACAAAAGAGGGAGAGAAATAAAATAGAGGTTGTATCACATGAAGGCACCCTCACCCCTTCTTTTATATTCCTTGGCCTAGACAAATTAGGAAATTTAATTACAATAAAATTTCCTTAATTTCCTTGCCATGATTTAATTGAGAAAAATAAAATAAAATTTCCCCAATTAAATTCAAGTGGCCGGCCACATCATGAAGAACAAATTGGACAAGTTTCAATCAACAATTAAAACTTCCTAATTTGTTTCCGAAAATTTTAAAATTAAAATTTCTCTTCAAAAATCTCTTCATGGTTGATAAAAAGAAATTTCCATAATTTTAATTTTACAACATGTGAATAATTTTTAAAGAGAAAATAAAATATCTCACCAATCTACAAATAAGGAAAGAGATTTAATCTCTTTCTTTAATCTTTTGTAGATCTTTTACAAGAGAGATATTTTAATTTTAATTCTCTTTAATAAATTATATCTTCCACATAATAAAAATTAAAATTAAAATTCTTTTTTAATTTAATTTGGTCGGCCCCACTAGCTTGGGTTCAAGCTAGGGCCGGCCACTCAATCTTATACCTAGGCCGGCCCTAGCTTGGTTCCCAAGCTAGCTTGGCCGACCCCCTATTGGTGGGTATAGAAGGTGGGTATAGGTGGGTATAGTACTCTATAAATAAGAAGCTACGATAGGGACCGAGAGGAGGAATTGGTTTTGGTCTCCCGATAAAATTAAGCATCCCGTGTTCGCCCCGAACACACAACTTAATTTTATCAATAATAATTCATTCCACTAGAGAACTATTATTGAACTACCGCACCAATCCCAAATTACATTTTTGGGCTCCTTCTTATTATGAGTGTGTTAGTCTCTCTGTGTTTAAGATATCGAATGTCCACTAATTAAGTGAGTTACTGACAACTCATTTAATTAATATCTTAGTCCAAGAGTAATATCATTCAACCTTATCATCATGTCGGACTAGGTCCACCTGCAGGGTTTAACATGACAATCCTTATGAGCTCCTCTTGAGGACATTATCAACCTAGTATCTCTAGGACACAGTTTCCTTCTATAATCAACAACACACACTATAAGTGATGCCATTTCCCAACTTATCGGGCTTATTGATTCATCGAACTAAATCTCACCCATTGATAAATTAAAGAAATAAATATCAAATATATGTGCTTGTTATTATATTAGGATTAAGAGCACACACTTCCATAATAACCGAGGTCTTTGTTTCTTTATAATGTCAGTATAAAAGAAACGACCTCAAATGGTCCTACTCAATACACTCTAAGTGTACTAGTATAATTATACAGTCAAGATAAACTGATACCTAATTACACTACGACCTTCTAATGGTTTGTTCCTTTCCATTTTGATCGTGAGCTACTGTTTATAATTTATAAGGTACTGATAACATCATCTTCTGCATGTGGCACCACATACTATGTTATCTACAATATAAATTAATTGAACAACTACAACTAAATGTAGACAATTTGACCAAATGTGATTCTTTATTCATAATGAATATTTACAAAGCTTAGGCTTTCAGTATACACTCCAACATGTAATTCATTGCAAGGGTCCAGGAAATCCGACAACTATATGAAGGGGAAAACACCGTCTACATGGGCACTGCTACAAAAGTAGCAGCTTTGCAGTGGGAGATGTTTATCTTCTGATAGAAAACATGGATTTTGAGAAATTATTTTTACGTACTAAGTTTTAGAAAGAACTTGATTTCAGTTTCTAAACTATATAAGGATGGATATTCTGTCTATTTTGCTAACAAAGGTGTTATCAAGGGAAATAGGAAAGTTATCTATTCTGGTACATTGGTTGGTAATTTATATACTCTAATCCAATAACTCCCACGATGCAACAAGTAACACATCTTCTAATACTAATAAGAGAAAGCAACCTTCAGAAATGAACCAATCATATCTTTGGCATCTAAGGTTAGGTCATATTAACTTGAGTAGGATTCAAAGGATAATAGCCAATGGACTTTTGGATTCATTGGTGGCAGAAAACTTTCCAACCTACGAGTCTTACTTAGAAGGAAAAATGATCAAGAGGCTTTTTAAGACTAAGGGGTATAGAGCCAAAGATGTTTTGGAATTATTCTGATTTGTGTAGACCTATGACTATCCAGGCAAGAGGTGGTTTTGAATATTTTATCTCTTTTATAGATGACTATTTGAGATATGGATACATATACTTGATGCACCGCAAGTTTGAGTACTTTGATAAGTTCAAAGAGTACAAGGCTGATGTAGAGAAACGTCATGGTAAAAGTATCAAGACACTACGGTGTGATCGTAGTGGCGAGTACTTCTTAGGAGAGTTTAGGAGTTACTTATCAGAAGTAGGGATTCAATCCCAACTGTCTGCACCTGGTACACCCCAACAGAATGATGTGGCAGAACGAAGGTATATGACTCTTATGGAAATGGTTAGATCGATGATGAGTTATTCAGAATTACCAAATTCATTTTGGGGATATACTTTGGAAATAGCAATGAACATAGTACCTTCTAAAGCCAGAGCCTTCTACTCCCATAGAATTGTAGAATGGGCGTAAGCCTAGTTTGAAACATATTCGGATTTGGGGTAGTCTAGCACATGTGCTGAAGGGAGACACTGATAAGTTGGACAGAAGTTCACTTGTTTGTGGGTTATCCTAGAGAAACAAAAGGAAGTTTATAGTCCTAAAAATCAGAAGATCATTGTTAGTACGAATGCCCGATTTTTAGAAGAGGACTATGTAATAAACCATAAGCCCATGAGTGAAATTGTTCTAGAAAAATGAGAGAGGACACACCTACTTTAGTACCAACAATGTAAGATGAAATATCACAAGAAACTGCAACACGTATCAAAAATGATACACAACTACAGACAGTGCCTCATCACAGTGGGAGGGTTGTTGAAATGACCACCCTTCTTACTACTACTACTCTCTATGGATGACCGTTACTTATCTACTAACTCTACTTAACCGGTATAATTAAAATCCTCGAAGAAACCCTACCGAAAAATTCCGGCAGAGTCTCCCCTGTACCGGTGACCATAATCATTAATACATGACATAATATACACAGCCACAAGCGGCTGGAACACATATCAAACACACAAAAGGAATAACATCACCACGCAATTTAATGAAATCAAATCATGCAAGTAATAAATAGCGGAAACAAAATAAAAATACCGGTTCAAGCCTCAGCTTGGACATTTTTTTGTCGAAACTTCTTTCGTTTAGTAAAAATACCAAACGACCTCCAAAAAGTGCATAAAAATATTCTATAAATTTCTAAAAATCCCTAGAATTTTTCTAAAGCATTTCTAGATTTTAATAAGATCTTTTAGGACTCCAAATCATGAAATTTGAGGTGTTACAATCCTCCCTACCTTATAAAAAGTTCGTCCTCGAACTTAGAATAATTTCTAGATCTCTCAGTCTCATACTGTCCTTACGCTCCTAAATAACTTCCTCATACTTCTGATTCTAGATAACTTTCACTAATGGTACTCTTTTGTTCCTTAGTCTCTTAACTCTTCGGTCCTTTATCATTCATATCGCATCGTACCTATTAGTGGTCCTTCTAGTTCTAATTACTTAACTGGGCTTCTAACTCCCCACTGTCTTGTCCTCTATCTTAACATCTAGTTATGCCAAGAATAATACCTGATATCTTCTCTATCCTTTCTAAACATACTTATGTATATATGAATATACGGGCAACAAAACTAAAATTGTCTCTATTCTTTCTAAGCATATGTATCAAAACATAGAAAATTAAAACATGAATTTTCTTCTTTCCTAAGCACATATAAGCAGATACTCTATACTGCAAATAATAAAGAAAGCATAAAATAAAATTAAATACTTTCTTACTTGAAGACGGCAAGGATGGTGCTGATGTGTGATGCTGGAGAATGGGAACTGCTCTGATACCAACTATAACGACCACCCTTCTTACTACTACTACTCTCTAAGGATGACCGTTAATTATCTACTAACTCTACTTAACCGGTATAATTAAAATCCTCGAAGAAACCCTACCGAAAAATTCCGGCAGAGTCTCCCCTGTACCGGTGACCATAATCATTAATACATGACATAATATACACAGCCACAAGCGGCTGGAACACATATCAAACACACAAAAGGAATAACATCACCACGTAGTTTAATGAAATCAAATCATGCAAGTAATAAATAGCGGAAACAAAATAAAAATACCGGTTCAAGCCTCAGCTTGGACATTTTTTTGTCGAAACTTCTTTCGTTTAGTAAAAATACCAAATGACCTCCAAAAATTGCATAAAAATATTCTATAAATTTCTAAAAATCCCTAGAATTTTTCTAAAGCATTTCTAGATTTTAATAAGATCTTTTAGGACTCCAAATCATGAAATTTGGGGTGTTACAATCCTCCCTACCATATAAAAAGTTCGTCCTCGAACTTAGAATAATTTCTAGATCTCTTAGTCTCAAACTGTCCTTACGCTCCTAAATAACTTCCTCATACTTCTGATTCTAGATAACTTTCACTAATGGTACTCTTTTGTTCCTTAGTCTCTTAACTCTTCGGTCCTTTATCATTCATATCGCATCGTACCTATTAGTGGTCCTTCTAGTTCTAATTACTTAACTGGGCTTCTGACTCCCCACTGTCTTGTCCTCTATCTTAACATCTAGTTATGCCAAGAATAATACCTGATATCTTCTCTATCCTTTCTAAACATACTTATGTATATATGAATATACGGGCAACAAAACTAAAATTGTCTCTATTCTTTCTAAGCATATGTATCAAAACATAGAAAATTAAAACATGAATTTTCTTCTTTCCTAAGCACATATAAGCAGATACTCTATACTGCAAATAATAAAGAAAGCATAAAATAAAATTAAATACTTTCTTACTTGAAGACGGCAAGGATGGTGCTGATGTGTGATGCTGGAGAATGGGAACTGCTCTGATACCAACTATAACGACCACCCTTCTTACTACTACTACTCTCTAAGGATGACCGTTACTTATCTACTAACTCTACTTAACCGGTATAATTAAAATCCTCGAAGAAACCCTACCGAAAAATTCCGGCAGAGTCTCCCCTGTACCGGTGACCATAATCATTAATACATGACATAATATACACAGCCACAAGTGGCTGGAACACATATCAAACACACAAAAGGAATAACATCACCACGCAGTTTAATGAAATCAAATCATGCAAGTAATAAATAGCGGAAACAAAATAAAAATACCGGTTCAAGCCTCAGCTTGGACATTTTTTTGTCGAAACTTCTTTCGTTTAGTAAAAATACCAAACGACCTCCAAAAATTACATAAAAATATTCTATAAATTTCTAAAAATCCCTAGAATTTTTCTAAAGCATTTCTAGATTTTAATAAGATCTTTTAGGACTCCAAATCATGAAATTTGGGGTGTTACAATCCTCCCTACCTTATAAAAAGTTCGTCCTCGAACATAGAATAATTTCTAGATCTCTCGGTCTCATACTGTCCTTACGCTCCTAAATAACTTCCTCATACTTCTGATTCTAGATAACTTTCACTAATGGTACACTTTTGTTCCTTAGTCTCTTAACTCTTCGGTCCTTTATCATTCATATCGCATCGTACCTATTAGTGGTCCTTCTAGTTCTAATTACTTAACTGGGCTTCTGACTCCCCACTGTCTTGTCCTCTATCTTAACATCTAGTTATGCCAAGAATAATACCTGATATCTTCTCTATCCTTTCTAAACATACTTATGTATATATGAATATACGGGCAACAAAACTAAAATTGTCTCTATTCTTTCTAAGCATATGTATCAAAACATAGAAAATTAAAACATGAATTTTCTTCTTTCCTAAGCACATATAAGCAGATACTCTATACTGCAAATAATAAAGAAAGCATAAAATAAAATTAAATACTTTCTTACTTGAAGACGGCAAGGATGGTGCTGATGTGTGATGCTGGAGAATGGGAACTGCTCTAATACCAACTATAATGACCACCCTTCTTACTACTACTACTCTCTAAGGATGACCGTTACTTATCTACTAACTCTACTTAACCGGTATAATTAAAATCCTCGAAGAAACCCTACCGAAAAATTCCGGCAGAGTCTCCCCTATACCGGTGACCCTAATCATTAATACATGACATAATATACACAGCCACAAGCGGCTGGAACACATATCAAACACACAAAAGGAATAACATCACCACGCAGTTTAATGAAATCAAATCATGCAAGTAATAAATAGCGGAAACAAAATAAAAACATACAATTAACTAACAGCGGAAGACTAAATGACTCATCTAATACATTCTTAATAAATGACAATCTTAATAAATTCTTAAACTAAGTCCCAAGGCTTCCATAGTCCTGGCATCACACACCATCCACGCCACCTTGTCGCCTTCCTTGCTAAATCTTTTCTTTTCCTTTATCTGTAGTAAGAGGAAGTGTAGTCTATAAGCAAAATTTGCTAGTAAGCGCTATCTAACTCACAAAATCACGAATGTGCATGTATACGAAAAGAACTAGAAACTATATGCTCTAAAAAGAAATAAAGCATAAACATAACTGCTCATGTCAAACTAATAGCAAAGAAAAGCTAAGGAATCTACTCATGTAATTCTAATAGTTAATCATGCTGCTCATCTAATAGGTAAACATGAAAACTACTCATCTACTAGATAAACATGGTAGAATAAGGAACTAAACTTACTGATTTTTAGAACTATATGAACCTTATTTCATTTGTTCTAAACTTAATCTTTAATACTTTATGTTTATGAAAAACTCGTTTTACTTGTTCAAAAACTTATACTTATAATACTTCAAAATAATAATCAACTTCTCTTGGGCCCGGCAACTGTGCTTTTACTTTTGTAACGACCCGACCCATTCGGCGGCCCATTTGGCGACTCTATGGTCGTCGACCGTCGACCGTCGGCCGAGCCGTTACTACTAGGTTATCTAAACCTAGGGACGACTATGGGAGCCCAACCCAAGGACAGAGAGTCCAACACAGTGCCACTGATAAAAGTAAAATACTTGTTATCTTTTAATACTTCTAATATATAATGCCTTGGCATTTTAATAAGCACCTTGTGTGTCAAAATCCCTAAAGTCTTGACTTTGGGATTTACTTAAGCCTTGGCCTTTTTCTTTCTTTTCTTTATCTTTCTTATATTTTTCTTAAACTCTTAAAAAGAATATAGGCATGCTACAACATAATTAAATCAAAGGAAAGAAAATCTGACTTCTATAAGCATGCTATATCAGAGACAAATCAAAAGAAAGCATATCTAACTTCTTCAAACATGCTACAACAGATTTAAAACAAAGGAAAATAATTCTGAAATCTTTAGACATGCTACAACAGAAATAAATCAAAGAAAGAAAGATCTGTATTTTTTTAAAAGGAAAACTGCATACACTTAGAGAGTAGGTGTTCATGCTTGTTAAAATAGAGAAGAAACCAAAACTGCAATGCTAATAAACAGGGCTGATCATGTTTGTTAAAATAGCAAAGAAAAACTAATACTATGTACTTAGATTCAAGGCTGTTCATGCCCTCTAAATAGCACAAAAAGTCTAAACAGAAAATGCTAAACATAGGGCTATTCGTGCCCATTAATGGCACAAAAAGATCTAAACTTGTATGCTAAATATAAGGGTTGTTCCAACTAGTTAAGGAAGCATAAGAAACTAAATCTGAAACTGAAATCTTATACTTAGATACAAAGTTAACAAAAGGAAAACTAAAGAGAAATAAATCTGGAACTTGAGCACGAAGAGGAAAACTAAAACTACACGGTAAGAAAAACTAAATCTTATACTTGCTAAACCACAAATTGAAAAGAACTAGATTGCTTTTAGGAATCTAAAATTCTACACTTCTATTTTCTTTCAACTGCTGCTCCCAAAACTATTGTCGTTCATGTCAATTGCTTAGCATGAACAAAACTAAAACCTACTATGTATCTCAACAGAAAACTAACTATGTACTTGGAGTAAGGGTTGTTCGTGCCACTACATAGTACAAAAGGGTCTAAACAGATGCTAAATATATATATGTATAGGGTTGTTCGTGCCCACTAACTAGCACCAAAAACTATGACTGAATTTAGCTAACTTGTTGAAGGAAAACTAAATTAACTAACCTGTTGAATTTATAACAAAAGGAATAAAACTTGCTGATTTGCAACCTAAGAAATCAACTTGCTTGCTATCAGAATTGAGAAGCCTAACTATTTGTCAAACCCAATGAAACCCCTTCTCATCTTCCTACAAGAATATCACGGCAGGGAAACAAAGGAAGTGAATGTTGTGCCAAATAGAATTTTACAGCATAAATCCGAAATCTGTAGAAACCAAAACATATGCCTAACAAACCAATTAATTCCTTTCCTTGAGATTCTCGGCAGCAGGTTTCACAAGAAATCAACCTCACGGCAACAAGCCCTAAACGGAAATCCCCATAGCAAAATTCGAAAACAAGGAAGAAACGAGAACCCGGAGCTACTCTACTGCAAGTGAGGAAGCGCTTACCTTCGTTTCCTTGACTCAAAGCAGAAGGAGGAACCTTCTAGTGCTTCTAGGGTTCGGGCAACTTGAGATTTCTGGCCTCCTCTCGTGCTCACCGACCCTCCTCGACGAAAGGATCACGACGGTGAAGAACCACCCCGACTTAGCCACCCGCCGACCGCCAGAATCGTGCCCTAGCCGCGGCTTGTTTCCGCCCGAGCTGCCTTTGTCGCGCGAGAGAGGAAGGGATCGGGAGGGAAAAGGATTAGGTTTAGGTCACGGGAAAATTAAGCCTTAAGTTTCTCTTTTAAATAACCCGGTATTCTGTTAACTTCCTTAAATAAAATTTCCTACCTTTTCTAAACAGAACCAATGGCTAGATCACTTGGTCAGCCGGGATTTGACCGAGCCAAAGGCCGCAGGTTCAAAGTCCCAGCCGAGCCTTTTATTCTCCTTTTATTCTGCTATTAACTATTTATTACTTAAATACAATTCGATCCTTATTTGATCAAGTAATAACTGCTAGCCCAGTTGGTTAGCCGGGTTTTGCTCGGGTCAAGGGTTGCCGGTTCAAGCCTCAGCTTGGACATTTTTTTGTCGAAACTTCTTTCATTTAGTAAAAATACCAAACGACCTCCAAAAATTGCATAAAAATATTCTATAAATTTCTAAAAATCCCTAGAATTTTTCTAAAGCATTTCTAGATTTTAATAAGATCTTTTAGGACTCCAAATCATGAAATTTGGGGTGTTACAATCCTCCCTACCTTATAAAAAGTTCGTCCTCGAACTTAGAATAATTTCTAGATCTCTCAGTCTCATACTGTCCTTACGCTCCTAAATAACTTCCTCATACTTCTTATTCTAGATAACTTTCACTAATGGTACTCTTTTGTTCCTTAGTCTCTTAACTCTTCGGTCCTTTATCATTCATATCGCATCGTACCTATTAGTGGTCCTTCTAGTTCTAATTACTTAACTGGGCTTCTGACTCCCCACTGTCTTGTCCTCTATCTTAACATCTAGTTATGCCAAGAATAATACCTGATATCTTCTCTATCCTTTCTAAACATACTTATGTATATATGAATATACGGGCAACAAAACTAAAATTGTCTCTATTCTTTCTAAGCATATGTATCAAAACATAGAAAATTAAAACATGAATTTTCTTCTTTCCTAAGCACATATAAGCAGATACTCTATACTGCAAATAATAAAGAAAGCATAAAATAAAATTAAATACTTTCTTACTTGAAGACGGTAAGGATGGTGCTGATGTGTAATGCTGGAGAATGGGAACTGCTCTGATACCAACTATAACGACCACCCTTCTTACTACTACTACTCTCTAAGGATGACCGTTACTTATCTACTAACTCTACTTAACCGGTATAATTAAAATCCTCGAAGAAACCCTACCGAAAAATTCCGGCAGAGTCTCCCCTGTACCGGTGACCATAATCATTAATACATGACATAATATACACAGCCACAAGCGGCTGGAACACATATCAAACACACAAAAGGAATAACATCACCACGCAGTTTAATGAAATCAAATCATGCAAGTAATAAATAGCGGAAACAAAATAAAAACATACAATTAACTAACAGCGGAAGACTAAATGACTCATCTAATACATTCTTAATAAATGACAATCTTAATAAATTCTTAAACTAAGTCTCAAGGCTTCCATAGTCCTGGCATCACACACCATCCACGCCACCTTGTCGCCTTCCTTGCTAAATCTTTTCTTTTCCTTTATCTGTAGTAAGAGGAAGTGTAGTCTATAAGCAAAATTTGCTTAGTAAGCGCTATCTAACTCACAAAATCACGAATGTGCATGTATACGAAAAGAACTAGAAACTATATGCTCTAAAAAGAAATAAAGCATAAACATAACTGCTCATGTCAAACTAATAGCAAAGAAAAGCTAAGGAATCTACTCATGTAATTCTAATAGTTAATAATGCTGCTCATCTAAAAGGTAAACATGAAAACTACTCATCTACTAGATAAACATGGTAGAATAAGGAACTAAACTTACTGATTTTTAGAACTATATGAACCTTATTTCATTTGTTCTAAACTTAATCTTTAATACTTTATGTTTATGAAAAACTCGTTTTACTTGTTCAAAAACTTATACTTATAATACTTTAAAATAATAATCAACTTCTCTTGGGCCCGGCAACTGTGCTTTTACTTTTGTAACGACCCGACCCATTCGGCGGCCCATTTGGCGACTCTATGGTCGTCGATCGTCGACCGTCGACCGTCGTCCGAGCCGTTACTACTTGGTTATCTAAACCTAGGGATGACTATGGGAGCCCAACCCAAGGACAGAGAGTCCAACACAGTGCCACTGATAAAAGTAAAATACTTGTTATCTTTTAATACTTCTAATATATAATGCCTTGGCATTTTAATAAGCACCTTATGTGCCAAAATCCCTAAAGTCTTGACTTTGGGATATACTTAAGCCTTGGCCTTTTTCTTTCTTTTCTTTATCTTTCTTATATTATTCTTAAACTCTTAAAAAGAATATAGGCATGCTACAACAGAATTAAATCAAAGGAAAGAAAATCTGACTTCTATAAGCATGCTATATCAGAGACAAATCAAAAGAAAGCATATCTAACTTCTTCAAACATGCTACAACAGATTTAAAACAAAGGAAAACAATTCTGAAATCTTTAGACATGCTACAGCAGAAATATATCAAAGAAAGAAAGATCTGCATTTTTTTTAAAAGGAAAACTGCATACACTTAGAGAGAAGGTGTTCATGCTTGTTAAAATAGAGAAGAAACCAAAACTGCAATGCTAATAAACAGGGCTGATCATGTTTGTTAAAATAGCAAAGAAAAACTAATACTATGTACTTAGATTCAAGGCTGTTCATGCCCTCTAAATAGCAAAAAAAGTCTAAATAGAAAATGCTAAACATAGGGTTATTCGTGCCCATTAATGGCACAAAAAGATCTAAACTTGTATGCTAAATATAAGGGTTGTTCCAACTAGTTAAGGAAGCATAAGAAACTAAATCTGAAACTGAAATCTTATACTTAGATACAAAGTTAACAAAAGGAAAACTAAAGAGAACTAAATCTGGAACTTGAGCACGAAGAGGAAAACTAAAACTACACGGTAAGAAAAACTAAATCTTATACTTGCTAAACCACAAATTGAAAAGAACTAGATTGCTTTTAGGAATCTAAAATTCTACACTTCTATTTTCTTTCAACTGCTGCTCCCAAAACTATTGTCGTTCATGTCAATTGCTTAGCATGAACAAAACTAAAACCTACTATGTATCTCAACAGAAAACTAACTATGTACTTGGAGTAAGGGTTGTTCGTGCCACTACATAGTACAAAAGGTCTAAACAGATGCTAAATATATATATGTATAGGGTTGTTCGTGCCCACTAACTAGCACAAAAAACTATGACTGAATTTAGCTAACTTGTTGAAGGAAAACTAAATTAACTAACCTGTTGAATTTATAACAAAAGGAATAAAACTTGCTGATTTGCAACCTAAGAAATCAACTTGCTTGCTATCAGAATTGAGAAGCCTAACTATTTGTCAAACCCAATGAAACCCCTTCTCATCTTCCTACAAGAACATCACGGCAGGGAAACAAAGGAAGTGAATGCTGTGACAAATAGAATTTTACAGCATAAATCCGAAATCTGTAGAAACCAAAACATATGCCTAACAAACCAATTAATTCCTTTCCTTGAGATTCTCGGCAGCAGGTTTCACAAGAAATCAACCTCACGGCAACAAGCCCTAAACGGAAATCCCCATAGCAAAATTCGAAAACAAGGAAGAAACGAGAACCCGGAGCTACTCTACTGCAGGTGAGGAAGCGCTTACCTTCGTTTCCTTGACTCACAGCCGAAGGAGGAACCTTCTAGTGCTTCTAGGGTTCGGGCAACTTGAGATTTCTGGCCTCCTCTCGTGCTCACCGACCCTCCTCGACGAAAGGATCCTGACGGTGAAGAACCACCCCGAGTTAGCCACCCGCCGGCCGCCGGAATCGTGCCCTAGCCGCGGCTTGTTTCCGCCCGAGCTGCCTTTGTCGTGCGAGAGAGGAAGGGATCGGGAGGGAAAAGGATTAGGTTTAGGTCACGGGAAAATTAAGCCTTAAGTTTCTCTTTTTAATAACCCGGTATTCTGTTAACTTCCTTAAATAAAATTTCCTACCTTTTCTAAACATAACCGGTGGCTAGATCACTTGGTCAGTAGGGATTTGACCGAGCCAAAGGCCGCAGGTTCAAAGTCCCAGCCGAGCCTTTTATTCTCCTTTTATTCTGCTATTAACTATTTATTACTTAAATACAATTCGATCCTTATTTGATCAAGTAATAATTGCTAGCCCAGTTGGTTAGCCGGGTTTTGCTCGGGTCAGGGGTTGCCGGTTCAAGCCTCAGCTTGGACATTTTTTTGTCTAAACTTCTTTCGTTTAGTAAAAATACCAAACGACCTCCTAAAATTGCATAAAAATATTCTATAAATTTCTAAAAATCCCTAGAATTTTTCTAAAGTATTTCTAGATTTTAATAAGATCTTTTAGGACTCCAAATCATGAAATTTGGGGTGTTACCGTTGTGAGGCAACCTGAAAGATTCATGTTTTTGGGAGAGTCTTCGGACTTGATCCCAGGTAAACATGAATCGGATCCCCGAACATATGACGAAGCACTCCAAGATAAAGATGCAGCATCTTGGCAAAGAGCAATGAATTCAGAAATAGAATCTATGTATTCTAACAAAGTCTGGGAGCTAGTAGAACTGTCAAATAGTGTAAAAAGTATTGGATGTAAATGAATCTACAAAAGGAAAAGAGGGACAGACGGAAAGGTGGAAACCTTCAAAGCAAGACTTGTTGCGAAGGGGTATACTCAGAAAGAGGGAATCGATTATGAGGAAACCTTTTCGCCAGTAGCTATGTTTAAGTCTATCCGGATACTCTTATCTATTGTTGCTCATATGGATTATGAGGTTTGGCAATTGGATGTCAAGACAACTTTCCTTAACGGAAGTCTTGAAGAAAACATCCATATAAAGCAACCAGAGAGGTTTATTGCAAAGGGCAAAGAGCATCTAGTATGTAAGCTCAATCGATCTATTTATGAACTAAAGCAAGCTTCAAGGTCTTGGAACATTTGGTTTAATGAAGTAATTCAATCCTATGGATTTATTCAGTGCCCGATTGAGTCTTGTATATACAAGAAGTGTGATGGAAACGTGGTGGTATTTCTTGTACTATACATAGATGACATTTTGTTAGTTGACAACAATATCAAAGTGTTGTCGGAAGTAAGGGTATGGTTGTCCATGTAATTCGATATGAAGGACTTGGGAGAATGTGCACATATTCTCGGGATCAAAGTAATAAGGGATCGCAAGAAGAGAATGTTGTGCTTATCCCAAGCTTCATATATCGATACGATCCTATCTTGTTTTAGCATGCAAGACTCCAAGAAAAGTTTTCTACCTTTTCGGCATGGAGTATCTTTATCTAAAGAGATGTCTCCGAAGACATCAAAAGAGATAGAAGAAATGAAGGCAGTTCCTTATGCTTCAGCGGTAGGAAGCCTAATGTATGCAATGTTATGCACGAGACAGGATATCTGTTTTACCGTGGGCATGATTAGCAGATATCAAAATAATCTAAGACAGGGGCATTGGACTACCGTAAAGCATATATTAAAGTACTTGAGAAGTGTTGGGACCGAAATGTAGCAAGAGGGGAGGTGAATAGCTCTTCGCGATCTTGTGCTCTTCGTTGCTTTGTTTCTTCGATGATGTGTAGCGGAAAATACAAGAAACAACAACTACAATGCTAACACAAGGGATTTACTTGGTATCCACCTCAAGAAGAGGTGACTAATTCAAGGATCCACACACTCACACACCCTCCACTATGAAATCACTCATTTACAATAACTACTGAAGGCGGAGAAGCCTTACAACACTCTCAATACAAGAAGAAAGCAAGGGAACACAAATACAAGAAATATCTTATAAGATATGCAATGAAAACCCTAACCCTTGCTTCTTCTTCTTGCTGTAGATTTGCCTCTTGACTTGGAAATGCCTCCAAGAACCTTCAAGATCTGGCGGTGAGAGCTCTGTAGAGAAGCTATGGAATCGCTGTAGAGAAGAGATGGAAAAAGTACCAAGACACGCTCGCCAACGGCTTTATCTGCGCCAACGGTCGAATCCCAATCGATTGGATTGCTCCCAATCGATTGGGGAGGCCAATCGTGTTGGTGCAACATCCCTCAGGTCAAGGTTAACCTGGTTGACCAAGCTGAGTCTTGGTTTGGGTTTAGATGTTTGACAATAAGATATTGATTGAAGAAGAGTCAAGTAGGTCAAGGATGACCGGATACTTGACTGGGAAGTCCTAACTGGGATGTTAGGCAGGAGGAAAATCCTGGTGAGTGAAGCCAGGTGAAAGACCTAGTGAGTGAAGCTAGGCAATTGGGAAGTCCTAGTGAGTGAAGCTAGGCAGGAGAAAAATCCTAGTGAGTGAAGCCAGGTGAAAGACCTAGTGAGTGAATCTAGGCAATTGGGAAAGTCCTGGTGAGTGAAGCCAGGCAAAAGAAATCCAGATGGGTCAAGGTTGACCAGACATCTGGTGAGAGTCCAAGTAGGTCAAAGGGATTGACCGGATACTTGGCATGAGGAAGAAAAGTCCAAGTAGGTCTTAGGGAGTGACCGGATACTTGGCAAGAAGAGAAAAGTCCAAGTGGGTCAAAGGGATTGACCAGACACTTGGTGAGAGAGTCCTAGCTGGTCAAGGGTGACCGGATGCTAGGTCTTATGTACCAACAAGTCATGGTTGACTAGATGTTGGTTTAGGGGGCTTTGGGCTTGGTTTTGGGCAAAAACCAAGGTTTGGATTGATCCGTGGATTGATCCAGCAGGTTTGGATTGATCCGTGGATTGATCCGTGGATCGATCCAGCAGGTTTGGATCGATCCGTGGATCGATCCAGAAGATCTGGATCGATCCACCGATCGATCCGGTGAGTCCCCGCAGAGAACCTCTGGATCGATCCGTGGATCGATCGAGAGGTCCCAATCGATCGATGGATCGATTGGGACGCTGTCATAAGCTCTTTGGATCGATCCGTGGATCGATCCGAAGTTGTTCCAGCAGCCACGGATCGATCCGTGGATCGATCCAAGCCTCCCAATCGATTGGGAGCAATCCAATCGATTGGGATTCGACCGTTGCGTCGTTTATAGCTGTTGGCGTGCGATTTCTTCAGAACTGATTCATTCCAGATTCAACACAGCTCCTCCCCAGCACTCTCTAAGCTCCTCACCGCCAGTTCTTGAAGGTTCTTGGAGGTTCATCCAAGTCAAGAGGCGAGTTGCAACGAGAAGAAGAAGAAGCTAGGGTTTTTACTGCATTTCTTGTAAGCTTTTGCTTATTCTTTACTACCCTTTCTTCTTCTTGTACTGAGAGTCTTGTAGGGCTTCTCCGCCCTCGGTAGTTACCGAAAAGGAGTGTTTTCATAGTGGAGGGTGCGTGCGTGGTGTGGATCCTTGGATTAGTCATCTCCGTTGGAGGTGGATACCAAGTAAACTCCTAGTGTTAGCGTGTTTGTGTTTGTTTATGTATGTTCCGCTGCGCATTCTTGAAGAAACAAGCAACACCGAGCAAAGAGCACGCGACGAGCTATTCACCCCCCCCTCTAGCTACTTTTGGTCCTAACAAGTGGTATCAGAGCGAGGCCGCTCTTCACCGGAATCATCACCGGAAGGGTCAAGCATAAATAAGAAAAGCTAGAGGGTGAAGAAATTGGAGCAAATTTTTCAAGTTCAAGACTTTATCAAGCTCAACTTCAAGATGCAATTCCAAGATGGGCTTGGATTTGACACAAGGGTGGCTCCACCATACACTTCTACGAGTTTCGATTCTTGGAAATCAAGAATCGAAAATTTTCTTATGATGAAGATAGAGCAATGGTTTGCTCTAATGGAAGGCTTCAAGGCTCCAAGAAATTCAAAGGGCAAAGTTCTAAAGAAAAGCAAATGGAGCCCGGAGCAAGTCCAAAGGTGCGAGGCAAATGACAAAGTGACCAAGCTTTTGGTCAATTTATTGCCAAGCACCATCCTTTGCAAAATTGGAGAGTTTGAAGATGCAAAGGAGCTATGGAGCAAATTGGCCAAGCTTCATGAAGAGATCCCCTCCACTGTACAAGATTATGAAGAATCCAAAGAGGGTGACTCTTTGGAGCAAGACCAAGAGGAGGACTCCGAGGTTGAGAGATGCTCAACCTCCGAAGAAGAGGAAATCCAAGAAGCTTCATCCTCAAGGGAATGCAACGAAGGGAACAAGGAGGGAGCATACTCCTTGTTTCAAGTTCAAGATGATGAAGCCTCCACCTCTAGGATTGAGGGGGAGCAATCCTTGGTGACGCCGGGTCAAGAAGAAGGAGAAGCTTCTACATCCGGGCCAAGTGAAGAAGAAGAAGATGGTGCCACCTCCGAAATTCAAGAAATATCAAATGGAGGAGCAAGTGCCATCCCTACACAAGAAGGTATAAACATTTCAATTAATAATAAAAATCATATCATATGCTTTGAATGTAGGGAACATGGGCATTACAAAAGTAAATGCCCTAAATTGGCCAAGAAGAAGGGCCAAGTGGCACAAAAGGGCAAGGTTAAGCCAAAGGAGACCACTCCCGGAACAAAGAAGAGCAAGGAGCATATCATATGCTTCTCTTGCAATCAAAAGGGGCATTACCGGAGTCAATGCCTCAAGGGGAAGAAGATGGTCAAGGCTCAAGGAGGCATTAGTCAAGGGGGAGCCTCCAAGGTAAAAAGGAAGGTATCTTTTATTGAGCCTATTCCCTCGCATTATGGTAAAAAGCATGATAGTTCTAATTTTTATCATTTTAATGCAATTTATTATAAGAATAGGAAGCATGAGGGCATTAAGGAAAAGCATGTAGCCCTACATGCCAAATCTACTACCCCTAAGGCTAGAAAGGTAGATAGAGATTTGGGCAAGAACACTAAGGATAATAGATACAAGCCTAGAAACAAAAATGCTCATGGGTGTAATGAAAAATCAAAATCTAAGGATTTAATGATAGAAAATCAAGTCTTGAGGTCAAGACTTGACAAACTAGAAAAGACCCTAAAAAGGATGGAGAATATCCTTAAAGGGCAAAATGAGCAAAATCTAGGTTTAGGACAACAAGGGTCATCCAAGGGCCATAGAGGTTTGGGATACAAACCTAAAATCAAAAAGGATGTACCTACTTACCATAGGGTTCCATATAGCTATGGAACCAACCCTAAGTCTAGAAGTCAAGTCAAGGATACAAGGGAAGTCATCCCTAGAAGTATCTTTGCAACAACAAATGTGACTAAGACTTCTAAGAAGTCTAAGAAAGTCACTAACAAGGTCACAAGGGAGGCTATCCCTAGAGTTGACCTAGAAAAAGTGACCAAGGCTTCTAAGAAGCCAAACGAGGTCACTAGAAAGGTATCTAGGGAAGTTATCCCTAGTGAATACTTAGAGCATCCAAGGAGCACCAATAGGTTTTGGGTTCCTAGGAGCATCTTCTCTACCCCATAGATGGGTTAGAGAGTGTCAACTCTAAGAAGAAGGGTAGTTAACCCAACTTTGAAGAAATTGACACTCAAGGAGCATTTTCAAGGTTATTCTTAACCTTTGAAAATGAAGTGGATTTATGTTTACTCTTGGGAAGAGTAAAATGTGTCAAAATTTGATAAATTGGATGATATTTTAAGTGACACAAATTGGAAAAAGTTAAATGTGCCTAATGGTTGAAAATTTGATTTTATCTTAAAATGGCACATATTGAGAAATCATAAGAACTACCAAGTTGGGATTTTGGTATGTTCTTAGAAAATTAAAGGAAATTGAAGCCTTATGTTGAAGTGCTACTCTTGTGGAAAAATGAAATATGCCAACATTTGAGGATATGCTTAATTTCGACTGGCATAAATTAATCAAGGGAATTAGAAATGCCAATTTAGGCTTTGGCATTTTCTTGAAGCACTTTAGGGCAATCTAGGTATATTTTATTTATGCTAAATCTTGCCATGATTGTTTGCCCATCATATGTCATGACATCATGTCTATTTTTGCGTTCATGTTTTATTATGAAAAATCCAAAAATACCATGTCATGACATTCATACATCATGTAATTATAGGATATTTTCTTTTGAAAATTATTTCTTTTTGATGTATGCCATAACATTATCATGCATTAAGTTTAATTCCTTGTAATTAAGGACAAAAGGCATTTAACAACACTTATTAATAAGTGACATCCTAGGTGGGTGTCTAATATCTCCAAAATGCCTAGATAGATATGCATGATCCCTAGATTAGGGCAAAAACCAAAATCTACATCTCACAAAGACCTATAAGATGACTTATATGTATTTTTAGTACACATTAGATACAAGTGAGATGTTATGATGATGAACAAAACTCAAGATGTTGATTTAGTGCATTCTTTTGAGTTTTAGGTTCATCAAAACACATAGTTATGTATTTTCCCATCATTGGGAAAGCTAATGTAAGAGTCATGTGCATTATGCCCAAGGTACATGATGGGATATTGGTTTTGAAAATGTTTTTAAAATGTTTTTGGAAAACCTTGGTGAAGACTATCTTTTGATAGTAATCACCATTGAATAGTTAAACACAAACTTGAAGAAAACGCTAAAGTTTTTGCAAGTTTTCAAGTTTGTGTCAATCTTTGAAAATATGAAGTATTTTCATAGAAAACTATTTTTCCATGATTAAGTATGCCCTAAATAATGTCTACACGAAATTTCATGATTTTTGGATTTTTGTAGAATTTTCTAGGGGTTTCTGAAGTTGGCTGAATTTGAAATTCAGCAACTATCAGAGGCTCCGATCGATCCATGGATCGATTGGAGTGCCTGAATCGATCCGTGGATCGATTCAGAAGGCAACTCTTGCGAGCAGAAGCTCGCTGGATCGATCAGCCGATCGATCCACACATCCTGAATCGATCAGTGGATCGATTCAAATAGGTTGAATCGATTGGAACCCAACTCCAATCGATCCAGGACGCTGATTTTGGCTGGGAAGGTCTGATTTCAGCACTCTAAACCTATTTTAGTCTAGGTAACCATTCCAAACCCCTAAAAATATATTTGTATACATAAAACGGGTGTGTTCGTATGGAAAACAAGGATGGATTGGTTAAGGAAGGCTAAGTTGAAGTTTAGGTTGAGGTTTGTTTCAAATTTTGAATATTTGAACCTCAAAACTTCTAAATTTGGGTTTCCTAAAGGTTTAGGGATTCCAAGTCATTGTTGGTGCAATGACAGAAGTTACCACCATGTCTTTAGGGGGAGGGACTCTTTAAAGGCATGAAAATTATTTTTCATGAACCTTGGAAGGTGGTTAACCTTCTTTAAAGAAAATGCTCATGGATGAGCTTTTGAACTTAAAATGGGGAGTGGATATCCTCATTATTTCAAGTGGGAACTCAAGAGGTTAGAAAATGCTCAAGGTTGGGTATTAGTCTACATTGAGGAAGAAGTTAAGAATAAATGAAGGGTATGGGACCTTCATTATCGTGTTGGTTCAACGAGTGAAGTTGTAACCAATGATGAGCAACTCTTCAGGGGGAGAGTTTTCAACAAATGGATTTGTTGAAGTGTGCCCAAAGAGGGGTTGATGTGTGCCAATAGGGGAGAATGAAAGGGCGTGTGAAAGGGAGTAAGTTAGGCTTTCATTATCTAGAGGGAGGATGCCCTCTTAGGGGGAGAATGAAGAGCTTAACTTATGCTTTCATTACCTAGTGGCATGAAGAATGAGGCTATGGGATTAGCCTAACTTACATGTGGTATTGTAAGTGTTATTGTGGTATTGTCAAACATCAAAAAGGGGGAGATTGTTGGTGCAACATCCCTCAGGTCAAGGTTGACCTGGTTGACCAAGCTGAGTCTTGGTTTGGGTTTAGATGTTTGACAATAAGATATTGATTGAAGAAGAGTCAAGTAGGTCAAGGATGACCGGATACTTGACTGGGAAGTCCTAACTGGGATGTTAGGCAGGAGGAAAATCCTGGTGAGTGAAGCCAGGTGAAAGACCTAGTGAGTGAAGCTAGGCAATTGGGAAGTCCTAGTGAGTGAAGCTAGGCAGGAGAAAAATCCTGGTGAGTGAAGTCAGGTGAAAGACCTAGTGAGTGAATCTAGGCAATTGGGAAAGTCCTGGTGAGTGAAGCCAGGCAAAAGAAATCCAGATGGGTCAAGGTTGACCAGACATCTGGTGAGAGTTCAAGTAGGTCAAAGGGATTGACCGGATACTTGGCATGAGGAAGAAAAGTCCAAGTAGGTCTTAGGGAGTGACCGGATACTTGGCAAGAAGAGAAAAGTCCAAGTGGGTCAAAGGGATTGACCAGACACTTGGTGAGAGAGTCCTAGCTGGTCAAGGGTGACCGGATGCTAGGTCTTATGTACCAACAAGTCATGGTTGACTAGATGTTGGTTTAGGGGGCTTTGGGCTTGGTTTTGGGCAAAAACCAAGGTTTGGATTGATCCGTGGATTGATCCAGCAGGTTTGGATTGATCCGTGGATCAATCCAGCAGGTTTGGATCGATCCGTGGATCGATCCAGAAGATCTGGATCGATCCACCGATCGATCCGGTGAGTCCCCGCGAACAGAACCTCTCTGGATCGATCCGTGGATCGATCCAGAGAATCGATCGATGGATCGATTGGGACGCTGTTGCAGAAACTCTTGGATCGATCCGTGGATCGATCCGAAGATTCCGCAGGCGCTCTGGATCGATCCGTGGATCGATCCAAAGCCTCCCCAATCGATTGGGAGCAATCCAATCGATTGGGATTCGACCGTTGGCGTCGTTTATAGCTATTGGCGTGCGATTTCTTCAAAAGAACTTCACAGATTCATTCCAGATTCAACACAGCTCCTCCCCAGCACTCTCTAAGCTCCTCACCGCCAGTTCTTGAAGGTTCTTGGAGGTTCATCCAAGTCAAGAGACGAGTTGCAACGAGAAGAAGAAGAAGCTAGGGTTTTTACTGCATTTCTTGTAAGCTTTTGCTTATTCTTTACTACCCTTTCTTCTTCTTGTACTGAGAGTCTTGTAGGGCTTCTCCGCCCTCGGTAGTTACCGAAAAGGAGTGTTTTCATAGTGGAGGGTGTGTGCGTGGTGTGGATCCTTGGATTAGTCATCTCCGTTGGAGGTGGATACCAAGTAAACTCCTAGTGTTAGCGTGTTTGTGTTTGTTTATGTATGTTCCGCTGCGCATTCTTGAAGAAACAAGCAACACCGAGCAAAGAGCACGCGACCAGCTTTTCCCCCCCCCCCCCCCCCTCTAGCTACTTTTGGTCCTAACAAATCGATCCAGAGCGCCTCTGTGCTCTCTGGAATCGCCCTGAATCGATTACCCGATCGATTCAAGGCTTCTCGAGCGATATCCAGCGCTCCAATCGATTGACCGATCGATTGGAGGTTTCAATCGATCAACTGATCGATTCAGAAGCTTACTGTTCACTCAGAAACTCTCCCAATCGATTGACCAATCTATTAGGGAAGTTTTGATCGATTACCCAATCGATCTAGAAGTTTTCTGTGCGAAATTGCGTCAACCAATCGATTGAACCCCCCCAATCTATTGGCCAATTGATTTAAACCCAGAAAACTGTGTAGAAGTTGAAATTAGCTTTGTGTCACATCCAAGATCACCTTATTCCGATATCCGAGTCAAAAGTTATGGCCTTTGGAAGTTTACTACGTCCGAACTTCCTAGTTCCATGCCAACTCCCTATTGGACTTACGACCACTAAGAGTTCAGTCAACTTTTGACTCATCTAGACATTTTCTCCTCACGCCAAGTGTCCGGTCAATCTTGACCCACTTGAACTTATCAAACACTAGGTGTCCGGTCAACCTTGACCCACCTAGATTTTCACATCCCTGGCTTCACTCACCAGGTCTTTCAATCTGCCTAGCTTCACTCACTAGGACTTCCCATCTGCCTGGCTTCACTCACCAGGACTTTCACCTAGCTTCAACCACTATAATTTTCACCTGGCTTCACTCATCAGGATTTTTCCACTGCCCGGCTTCACTCACTGGGACTTTCACCTGCCTGGCTTAACTCACCAGGACTTTCACCTAGCTTCACTCATTAGGATTTTCCAACTGCCTAGCTTCACTCACTAGGTCTTTCACCTGGCTTTACTCACCAGGATTTTTCTTTCTACCTAGCTTCACTCACTAGGACTTCCCAATCAAGTATCTAGTCAATCTTGACCTACTTGACTCTTCTTCAAACTCAGACTGGTCAAACCCTAACCAGAGGGGAATTGCTCCAGCAATCTCCCCAATCGGATGATTACACCTGTAATCTCCACGTATTATCTGTATTGTCAAACATCGAAACTCAAACATAGAGACTCAAGCTTGAGCCAACTCAAGCTTAGTCAACCAAGTCAACCTTGACCTAGGGATATTGCATCAAAGTGTTGTCGGACGTAAGGGTATGGTTGTCCAAGCAATTCGATATGAAGGACTTGGGAGAATGTGCACATATTCTCAGGATCAAAGTAAT
Source organism: Zingiber officinale (assembly GCF_018446385.1). Taxonomy (NCBI): domain Eukaryota; kingdom Viridiplantae; phylum Streptophyta; class Magnoliopsida; order Zingiberales; family Zingiberaceae; genus Zingiber; species Zingiber officinale. The sequence goes on along the minus strand of NC_055992.1, from coordinate 102,206,200 downwards.
AAGGGATCACAAGAAGATAATGTTGTGCTTATCCCAAACTTCATATATCGATACGATCCCAGCTCGTTTTAGCATGCAAGACTCCAAGAAAGGTTTTCTACCTTTTCGGCATGGAGTATTTTTATCTAAAGAGATGTCTCCGAAGACATCAAAAGAGATAGAAGAAATGGAGGCAGTTCCTTATGCTTCAGCTGTAGGAAGCCTAATGTATGCAATGTTATGCATGAGACCAAATACCTATTTTACCGTGGGCATGGTTAGTAGATATCAAAATAATCTAGGACAGGGGCATTGGACTACCGTAAAACATATATTAAAGTACCTGAGAAGGACTAGAGATTATATGCTAATTTACCAAGTAGATAACTTGCTTCCTGTGGTTTACACGGATTTAGATTTCCAATCAGATAGGGAAAATAGTAAGTCAACCTCGGAGTTTTGTGTTTACTTGAGGAAGTGAAGACATAACAGTGGAGGAGTGTTAAGCATAAATGTGTTTCAGACTCTACTGTGGAAGCTGAGTAGGTGGCAACCTCTGAGGCAGCCATAGAAGTTGTATGGCTCAGTAACTTCATGATGGACTTAGATGTGATTTCTGGTTTGCCCAAAATTATTACAGTTTATTGTAATGATAAATTGTGCAGTAGTAAACTCAAAGGAACCATAAGTCCATAAGGCAAGTAAACACATAGAGCGCAAGTACCACCTAATACGACACATCGTATAATGAGGAAAAGTTATTGTCGCTTAGATTGCATCAGATGATAACCTGGAAGATCTTTTCACTAAGGCCCTAAAAGGCAAAAGCTTTTGATGGGCATGTTGAGGGGTTGGGAATCAGATGTATGGCAGGGTATATGGCAACATAGTCTATTAGTATAAGTGGAAAATTGTTGGAATGTATACTAAAAGCCTAGCTTTTTGTGTAAATAATTATTTTGAAATAAGAATCACATTGATCAAATGTCTACATTTATGCTAAGTGTAGTTATCCGTTTAATTTATATTGTAGATAACATGCTGTGAGGACACACATAGAAGTTCATGTTTTCAGTTCCTTATAAATTATAAATAGTTGCTCATAACTAAGATGGAATGGGACAAACCATTGGAGTGGTTGTAGTGTAATTAGGTATTAGTTTATCTTGACTAATAAATTACACTAGTACACTATGAGTGTATTGAGCAGGACCATTTGAGGTAGTTTCATTTTATACTGACTATATAAAAAAACAAAACCTCTATTATTATGGAAGTGTGTACTATTAATCATGATATAATACAAGCACGTATATTTAATATTTATTTCTTTAATTTATCAAAGGGTACGATTTAGCTCATTAAATCAATAGACCCGATAAGTTGGGAAATGATATTATTTATATGGTGTGTTGTTGATTATAGAATGAAACTGTGTCCTAGTAATCTAGGTTGATGATGCCCCCTTGAGAAGCTCATAAGGATTGTCATGTAAACCCGGCAGGTGGACTTAGTCTGACATGACAATAAGGTTGAGTGGTACTACTCTTGGAGCTAGATATTAATTAAGTGAGTTGTCAGTAACTCATTTAATTAGTGGGCATTCAATATCTTAAACATAGGGAGACTAACACACTCATAATAAGAAGGAGCCCATATTGTAATATGAGATTGGTGCGGTAGTGAAATAATAACTCTTTAGTGGTATGAGTTATTATTGATGAACTTGAGTTGGGTGTTCTGGGCGAACACGGGAAGCTCAAGCTCATCGGGAGACCAAAGTCAATTCCTCCTCTAGGTCCCTATTATAGTCTCTTATATAAAGTCTTATATCTACCCAAAGCCTAGCTTCTTAAGGTCCAAGTTAGGGTCGGCCAAGCCTTGCTTGGAGACCAAGTAAGGGGCTGACCAAGCTAAGCTTGGAGCCCAAGCTAGGGCCGGCCAAGCCTTGCTTGGTGCCCATGCAAGTGGCCGACCACATCATGTTGAGAAGGAAGTTTTTATTTTTTAAAATCTTTCCTTTTATAGAGATCCATAAAAAGGATTTAAAAGGATGATTTTAATATAAAATTTTTCTTATTTAGATCAGTCATAAAAGGAAATAAAAGGGAGTTTTTATTTTGTTAAAAACTTTCCTTTTATATTGGTTTTAAAAGAGAGTTTAAAATTTTAAAATTTTTCCTTTTATAAATTTCTACAAAGGAATAAAAGAGAGATTTGAAATCTTTCCTTATTTGTAGTTATCTATAATGTGAAAGAAAAATTTTAATTTTTGATAAAACTTTCCTTTTGTAACCATGTTTTATTTTAAATCTTATCTTTTATAGATATCCATAAAATGATTTAAAAGAGAGAGATTTTAATTTATAAAACATTCTTTTTATAACTATCCACAAAAGGGATTTTAAAAGAGAGATTTTAATTTTGTTTAAAATCTTTCCTTGCTTGGAGAATAAGCATATGGCCGACCATGTCATAGGAGAAAAAGGAAGTTTTATTTTTGTTACAAAACTTTCCTTTTTTGCAATCACAAAGGAATATAAAAGAGGAGGGGGTGCCTCACCCAACAACACTTCTTCTATTCATCTCTATTCTTCCTTGGTGGCCGACCCTTGCTCTTTCTCTCTTTTCCTTTGATTTCCCTCTTGGTGGCCAGCGGCATCTTGGTGTGGAGATCTCTTGGTGGCCAGCTACTTGAAGGAGAAGAAGAAGAGAAGGAAGCTCTCTTGTCTAGCATCCCTTGGAGGAAAGTTGGTGGCCGGATCTTTGAAGCTTTGGAAGAAGCTTGGGTGGACTACCTCTTGGAAGATTGTCTCCCACACGACGTTCAAGAGAAGGAGCTAGAGGAATACAATAGAAGATCAAGAGGTCTATAAGCTCCGAAAGGTATAACTAGTTATTGGTTTCCGCATCATGACTAGTTCATCCTTTTGTATAGATCTTGTAAAACCAAACACAAGAGGTTATCGATTTAAGTTATCATTTTTGTTATCGATTTTATTTTTCGATTTCATGTTTCGATAATGTGTTTCTATTGAGGTCTCTATAGTTAAACCTAGTTTACTGTAAGAAGTTAAATATCCAATTTCTCTGTAAGGCTTTGTCTAGGAAGTGGTAGATGATCTCATACCCAAGAAGGCCTAGTGCCTCGCTATGTTTAACCTGGAAGTTGATCTTAGAAATAGATATTTGATAACTTTTGTAATATAGTTTAACTTAGGAAGATCACATCGGTTGAACTTGGAGTAAGAATGTTAAGTTTTGTTCCCAATCCAAGTTTAACTTCTAAAGAGAATTTGGATTAATAATGTTAAGCATTGTTTGCAATCCAAATTAACTTTAGTAGAACACATGGGTAGCTAGGATAGTTCTATCCTTGTATAAATTTTTGTACAAGGGAACTAGGACGATATTCTGAGTAGCAACCAATAGGACCAAACTTAGGATATGAATTCCTAATCAATTGATTCAATGGGTCAGTCGACTTAGACTCCTGCAAATCGAGAAGATTTATTTTTCTTGATTGATTATGTTGGTACTATGCCTGTATAAATTGAATTAAGTCGGTTTTGTACTGGTTAGTCGATTTTGTACTGACTTATTTAATTACAATTTTTTAGATGGCTAGTCACAATTTACGACAACATGAGCTTTGGGAGGAGATTAAGGAGCTTGATTTTGATCCGGTTCAAGGACTCGGATGGCTTATTGGTCGGCTTGATTGGTTGCTCTAGAAACTCGAGCGAGAAGAGTTTTCAGTCCAAGACACACACAGAAGATGGGCTCTAGTTTATTCACTGCCGAAAAATCTTAGGCAGATAGCATTCCAACTTTGGGATGATTATGATGGGCACATCTCATATTCAAAGATGTGCAGACAATTACTTCATTTATATTGGGGCACTGAAGATCTAGAGGAGGATCCAAATGAATCTGAGGAGGATTCAGAAGATTCTGAAGATCCAGAGGAGGATCTAGATGAATCTGAGGAGGATTCAGAAGATCCTGATGAATCAGAAGAGGATCCAGGAGAGTGTGTGGAGAATCTAGAAGAGGATTCAATTGTGGATCCGATAGAGAATCCTAAAGCTGTCCTGCTTGAGATTACCCTAAATGAGTCCAGACTGAAAGGGATAATATTGGCCACTACACTAGTGTCTGTCCTAGTGGGAGTGGTAGTAGCCTATCTAGTTTACTAGAGTTCTATTATTGTTATTTTCATTATGTGTGAATAATTTTAGTCCATTTCGTTCATGTCAGTCAGTTATATATTAACAATATGCAGCATAATTTTAAATTAATGATATGTTCATTTATTTATGTTGTTTACTTGACATGATGCATGATTAGTTCATTTTTATTAAATGATCAGTTCATTTAATTAAAGTCATCATGATTTATTAAATGATCAGTTCATTTAATTAAATAAATTATGATTTTATAAATGATTAGTTCATTGGTTGGGATGTATGTAATAGAATTGATCAATATTGATTTGATTGGTCATACGAATGATGAGTGAAAATATTGTTGTCACTTGATTTTGTAAACTAACTCAAATTAATATTGAGTCAATCATAAATTGCATGCATATGAATTACACTGAATGTTAAATAATGTGTTTATTTATGATAAATTATGGCAACCAAAAATATTATAGCTGAACTCAACAAGGATGAAAAACTTAATGGGGATAACTATAAGATCTGACACCTAAGGATATAATATGTACTTGAGGAACAAGAAGTTCTGGAGGCTGTAAATCAGGTTATGGTAGAACTTGTAAATGGTCTCACTGCACAACACAGACGAGATCTTCATGCCTATAAGGCATGGAAGAAAAAGGACTCCACTGTAAAGGGCATATTGATTAGTTCAATGGTAGACGACCTAGCTTTTGAGTATGAGTCGTATCTTTCGGCTCATGCAGTCTAGGTAGCCCTTAAAGAAAAATACAGTGGAGTAAGTCTGAGCAAGTTTCAACAGCTGACAATCAAGTTTGACATCTACAAGAAGCGGCCAAATGTATCAATGGTTCAACACCTCAGGGAGATGTCGAACATGATTCTGGAGGTTAAAACTGCTGGTCATGAGTTGACCGATGAACAACAGGTTCAAGCAGTTATTCGTTCACTTTCAGATTCTTGGAAACTATGAAGCATACCTTAACTCACAGTGAGAGTATCAAGACTTTCACTAATGTCTCACGCCATGTAGAATTAGAGGCGAAGAGAGTTGAATCCGCAAGGATTTCTGGACAAACCTATGTGACTGTAGGTTCTGCTGGATCATCTGGATCCATGAAAAAGAAATGGTTCAAGAAAGGGAAGCTGCTGCTGTGGGACAGGGCCCAATCAAGAAGATAGTAAAGAAGACTGGAAAGAAACGTAAAAATAAATTGACTTGCTTTAACTGCGATACGAAGGGTCACTTCGCTCAGGAGTGCATTGAGCCGAAAAAGGTAAATTCAAGTGTGTCTTCTTTTCCTGAGCATTTTGCTGCTAGCTCAGTGTTGTTAGCTGATTCTTATCCTTTATGGATTATAGATTCGGGAGCAACCAACCATGTAGCTCGAGAGTGAGTTACATTTGTAGAGTACTGTTGGGTACCAGCTGGCAATAAGTGGATTTATGTGCGAAACAATGCAAGAGTTAAAGTCAAAGGAGTCGACACTTGCAAACTCAACCTCCGTGGTGGTAGAGTTTTGTTTTTACATGATGTCATGTATGCTCCTGAAATTCGACGGAATCTTGTTTCCATTACGTGTCTTCTTGATTTAGGGTATTGTATTAATTTTTACAGTCGATGTGTTGAGCTTAAGATTGACTCAGTGTCAATTGAACATGGTTTTATAACAAATGGTTTTATGGTTCTTGATGTAGAACTATATGTCAATTATGCTATTGATGATTATTTTTCAAACATTGCTCTAACTAGTGATGTAGATATAACTGATGAGGTTTAGCATGCTAGATTAGGACACATAGGACAAGAACGTATGAATCAGTTGTCTAGAGAGGATCTATTAGGCACTCGGGCTAAGATTCAATTGTCTATATGTGAGCATTGTCTTGCTGGAAAAATAACTAGGAAACCATTTGGTAATACTATTAGATTTGAATCAACATTGCGGTTAATTTATTCGGATATTTGTGGTATGATGAATGTGAAGGATAGACATTGAGCTTCCTATTTCATTACATTTATTGATGATTTCTCTCGGTTCGGGCATGTATATTTGATTTCTCACAAATCTGAAGCATTAGATTACTTCATTCGTTATATGAACGAAGTTGAGAATCAAACGGAATGTAAAGTTAAGACTTTACGCACTGACCGTGGAGGGGAATATTTGTCTGATATGTTCAAGATAATATGTAATGATAGAGGGATTATAAGACAACTGACAATCCCTGAAACTTCACAGTAAAATGGGATAGTTGAAAGAAGGAATATGACTCTTCTTGAAATGGTTAGATCTATGATGGCGCAGGTTAATTTACCAATCTCCTATTGGGGAGATGCATTATTAATTACAACCTATATACTTAACAAAGTACCTTCAAAGTCAGTTTCATCTACCCCATATGAACGTTGGGTAGGCAGAAAACTATATTTAAGTAATCTGAGACCCTAGGGGTCAGCTGCTTATGTTCATAATAGTTCTCATAGATATGGAAAACTAGGACCTAGGGGTAAGAAATGTATCTTTATAAGATATCATGAGACCTCCAAAGGTTATGTTTTCATAGGTGAACAACTAGATGGAACCATCTCCGAAATAGATTCGAGAGATGCAACTTTTCTCGAAACAGAGTTCCCAATCAGAGGAGATGTTGATAAAAATGTTCCTCTATTTGAGGAGGATGAGATATTATCAACAAGTGAGGTGTCAAAAGGGATACCTGAGTCTAGTCAACCGAGTGGGAGCGATATACCGAGTCATGAGTTGACTTCTCAACAACCCAACTTATGGAGAAGTGTTCGTAAGATCAAACCTAAGAAGAGGTTTGATATTGAGAATGAGGCATTGATTACACTTCCAATTGATGACGACGAACCTCAATCCATTGAGGAAGAATTGGGATGTAGAGTTAGAGAAAAATGAAAAACTACAATGGTTGAAGAGATGGAGTCCATGATTTAGAATCATGTTTGGAACTTAGTCGATCTTCCTCCGGGCCGAAGGGCTATTGGGAATAAGTGGATTCTCAAAATAAAGAGGAAAGCTGATGGATCGATTAACCGATACAAAACTCGTTTAGTTGCAAAAGGATATACCCAAATGGAGGGTATTGACTTTGAAGAGACATTTTCTCCCGTAGTGAAATTTGTATTAATACGAGTTATTTTGGCCTTTGTGGCACATTATGACTTAGAATTACATCAAATAGATGTAAAAATCACTTTTCTTAACGGTGATCTTGACGAAGAAATTTATATGGTTCAACCAGAAGGTTTCATTGCTGAAGGCCAAGAGCAGAAAGTATGTGACTTAGAAAGTCTATATATGGGCTAAAGCAAGCGTCAAGATAATGAAACATAAGATTTAACAAAGTCATTTTATCTTATGGTTTCGAGATGATCAATGAGGATCATTGTGTTTTCCTGAAAATGAAAAAAGGAAAGTATGTCATTTTATCATTATATGTTGATGATATGCTGATAGCTGAAATGGCATAGTATATGTGAATGAAGTCAAGAAGTGACTGTCATCACAATTTGATACAATGGATATGGGAGAAACTGAATACATCTTAGGAGTGAAGATCTTAAGAGATAGTCCTAAAAGACTTTGGGTCTGTCACAAGAGTCTTATATAAATAAGATGTTACATCATTTTAGCATGTCAAATTGCAACGTAGAACATACACCTATTGTGAAAGGTATTATTTTGAGTAAGAGTATGTGTCCTAAACTCCAGAGGAAATTGCTGAGATGAATAAAAAATGATATGCCAGTGCTATTGGTAGTTTGATGTACACTATATTGTGTACACGTCTCGATATCAGCTATGTTGTGGGCTTGGTCAGTCGCTTCCAATCAAACCCAGGACCGAGACACTGGAAGGCGGTAAAAGAGATATTCAGATATCTGAAAGCGACAGCAGATTATTGTTTCTATTTTCAAGGATCATATATGAGTCTGAAAGGTTATTCAGATGCAGATTGGGCTGGGGACTTAGATGATAGAAAATCCACATAAGACTATGCATTCTTGCTGAATGGTGTCGCCATCTCCTGGAACAGCAAGAAACAAGTTTGTGTAGCTTTGTCGACTATGGAAGCTGAATATGTGGCATGTTCAGCGGCTGTGCAAGAAGTAGTCTAGTTGAGAAGGTTCCTAAAGCATTTGAAAATATAACTGTCAATTGTGATAGTCAAGTTGCAATAGCTTTTTCCAAGGATCTCAAATATCACAGCAAAGGCAAACATATAGAAATTAAATATAATTTTGTGAGGAATATTGTGGCTAAAAGAAAAGTAAGCCTTGAGTATGTCCCTACACGTGCTATGCTTGCAGATCCTTTTACTAAGCCAATAACTAAAGAGTCATTTAAAGAACATGTAAAGTCTTTAGGACTTCGTAGAATGTAACAATATTGAAATAATAATCCGACTTTGTGATTTGATTGTGTCATTTATCATAATTTATTCAGTGTATATGTTGTATTTGTTACATTCATATAAGATCTCAGTGGGCATGTTAGCAGGTGGAGATTGGTTCACTCATATGGACATTCATCTCTATTTGTTAAGTACAAATAGGGGTAAGACCATTACTTATGGAATAACTTATGTAGCTGAAATTAGAGACAGATCCATAAGTTGAGGTCACCTTGATAATTGTGTCAAGATGAGATCATTTATGTGTTAAATGATCGAAGTAAATGAATTCACTATTTACTGAACCTGTTGAAGGCCAGATTAGAATTCATATGTTGAATTCAGGATTAGATATTAGGTATGTCTAGATCAAAATTTGTACGATGTTAAATTTGAACACAACATGCGCTCTTTTTAGTAAAGAGAATAATATCGTAATTGTAGGACCGTTAGATTCGATAGAGGGGGGGTGAATATCGATTCAAAAAACAAGAGTATAAATACGCAGCGAAAAAGTAAATGAACACAGTTATTTTTTACTTCGTTCGGAGCCTGTGACGACTCCTACTCGAAGGCCCGTGGTCCTTGACCACTTTCGTTGGGCAATCACTAGCAATTCGAATATAGTTACAATATGAATACAGAAAAAGCTAATGAAACAAAATAATACCGACAAAGAAGTAAACTAAAAACTGAATGAGCACTTTGTCGTAGCTTTATCAGCGTCGCAGGAACGTAGAGCAGCAAGACCAGCAGTAGAAGAGTTCTCAGATTGATTGTTTATCCTGAAGCTCCTGCCTGGGGCTTCTTTTATATGTTGCTCCGGGCGCCTGAATTCCTTCCGGGCGCCTGGAATGTGACGTAGCTGCTCAAACCGTGATGCTCCACGTGGCGACGACTTGGCTGGATATAATTTGCCTTCCGGGCGCCCGGACCACCTTGTTCCAGAAAACTCCCTTTTCCTACAAAACAAAGTTAGTCCGAGGCAATATATAACCTGCAACATAGATTATTAGCACATTTTATAATAATATGAATTAGCACAAGTTAGTATGACTTAGATTCCGTCTTTCCGAGACCGGAATCTAGTCACGATCTCGACTTAGATATCCGAAATGGATCTAAGCCGGATCGACGCCTAATGTTCCCTTCCCGGGAACGCGTCCTCGCAGTCACTCCCCTCCAGTGACTTACCTCACTTACCTACCAGACGTCCGGTCATCCCGTCAACCCGTCTGGACTTCTCGCCAAGGGTCCGGTCAGCCCGTCGACCCGCTTGGACTTCTCGCCAGCTATCCGGTCAGCCCGTCGACCTAGCTGGACTTCGTGCCAGACATCTGGTCAGCCCGTCGACCCGTCTGGACTTCTCCTGCACACTCGATCAAAGTGTCAGACAACAATAAAACTAACTTAACCTATTTGTCATTCATCAAAACTTAGGTTAGACCGTTAGTGCTACCCGCACCAACAATCTCCCCCTTTTTGATGGAATGACAACCTGGTTAAGTTAGTGAAAGAACGCAAAAAAAACAGGTACATCGGTTTTAAAGTTAGTTTTAGTGTTTTCAATTTGGTTTATCTAACTTAACCGCCTAAACCTCCCCCTTTGGCATTCATCAAAAAACAAAGGTAAACAATCAAAATGTAGAGTTACTGTAAAATAACAGCTAACCTTTGAAAAATATCTGAGTTTGGTTCAAGCTTCAACGATAAAAGTATAATTTTTAAGTCCACGAAAAAAAACAAGTTGAATTTTGAAAAGTATAAATTTAAAGTTAATCAAGTTTTAACTTTTCAATCGTGTAAAATTTTAAATCAGGTTTTTCAACTTTTCAAAAGGTAAATTTCTTTTCAACAGGTAAATTTTCAACTTCAATTTTTCAAAACAAAGCAAAAATTAAACAGGTAAGATTAAATTTGCCAAAATAAATTTTGAAGACTCATTTGATATAGCTAAATTTGGAAAGTTTAATTTTCAATAGTCAACTTTTAAATCATGGTTTGAAAATTATGTGGGATTAAACTTTCAAGCACTTAGTTAAAACTAATGTTTAAACATAAGTTAGTTTAAAAAGCATTTTTCAAACACACAAAGTTAATTTCTCCCCCTGAACTTGATACTTAAATTTAACCAGCTGTCTAACCAATTAGGTACTAACTAACTATCAGAAGATAGTCGCTTTTACTTGGTTAGTCAGATTAAGTTGATTATAAGCAGTCAGTGTTTGACTTGACTGATGAACTTAATCTGATTAATCTCTGAGTTGTATTTAACGTCCAGACTTATGCTGATGCACTGAAATAAGCATCTTAAGTCCAGACAGTTGGCCTATGCATCTCACCCCTTTCTATGTTTGTCAAGCACAAGCAAGGTAAACCTAAGGTGTTGGTGAGATGCTCAAAAACTAGTCCTATGGGTACATGCTTTCTAAGGATTCAAAGCTAGTCTAAGGCAAAAACTGTTTTTGAAAATCTAAAAATGGAAAGTTTTGAAAACAAACAAGTTTAACTTATAATTTGATAAAACCATTTTTGAAAGTATTTTTGAAAAAAAATCCTAGTCTATCGAGCACATCCCTAATTTTCGACGTACGTTGCTAAACTCACTTTCAGAGAATGGTTTTGTGAAAATGTCAGCTAAATTTGATTTGGACTCAATGTATTTGAGTTTTAGTAACATGATCCCTGATAAAGTGGTGCCTAATTTCAATATGTTTGGCTCTTGAATGATGCACAGGGTTCTTGGTTAAATTAATTGAACTTATATTGTCAATTAATACTTTTACATTTGTGATGTTTAAGTTGAAATCTTTTAGAGTATGCATCATCCATAATAATTGTGCAACACATTCACCTATAGCTATGTATTCTGACTCAGTTGTAGATAGAGCAACACAATGTTGCTTTCTACTAAACCAGCTAACGAGTGATGAACCTAATAATTGGCATCCACCACTTGTGCTTTTACGGTCTAATTTACATCCAGCATAATCTGAGTCAGAATATCCTATTAGTTCAAAATTATTGGTCCTAGGATACCAAATTCCTACATTTGTTGTTCCTTTAAGATATCTAAAAATTCTTTTAACTTGTGTCAAATGGGATTCCTTAGCACAAGTTTGGTATCTAGCACACATACTAACTGCAAATAAAATATCAGGTCGGCTTGCAGTTAAGTACAGTAAGCTACCTATTGCACTCCTATAATATTTTAAGTCAACTGATTTTCCATTTGGGTCATTATCTAAGATTGAGTTTACTGCCATAGGTGTTTTTATTTCTTTTGTATTTTCCATTCCAAATTTTTTAAGTAATTCTTTAGTGTATTTGTGTTGATAAATATAGTTTCCTTCATTTGTTTGTTTGATTTGTAATCCTAAGAAATAAGTTAATTTTCCTACTAGACTCATTTCAAATTCTTTTTCCATTAGATTAATAAATTCCTCTAAAAAGTCTGAATTTGTTGAACCAAATATTATATCATCTACATATATTTGTGCAATAAATATTTCTGTATTTAATGATTTAACAAACAAGGTTGGGTTGTTTATTATAAAATATTTCGAAGAAGGTTTTGTTATGGGTTTTATTTATTGTAGTTCTGTTCTGTACATAGCAGGCTGTACTAACAGCTTCTGCCCAAAAGTATTTAGGTAGGTTATACTCATTTAACATTGTTCTAGAGGCTTCAAGTAAGGTTCTATTTTTTTCTTTCTACAATCTCATTCTGTTGGGGGGTTTTAGGGCATGAAAATTCATGATGGTAACCATTTTCGAGACAAAAACTGTTAAAGTTGTGATTTTTAAACTCTCCCCCGTTGTCACTCCTGATTCTCTTAATTTTAATATCTTTTTCGTTTTCAATTTGTTTGTAAAAATTTATAAAAATTTCAAAAATTTCATCTTTATGTTTTAAGAATTTTATCCAAGTAAATCTAGAATAATCATCTATAATTACTAAACAATATAAGTTTCCATTTATAGATTTGACTCCATGGGAGTCAAAAAGGTCCAAATGTAGAAGTTCTAATATTGAGTTAGTTTGTGGTTGATTTGTTTGTTTGTGAGTGGATTTACCTTGTTGACAAGCATTACATATGGTTGAATCTAAGTTAGGTAAATTTAGTAAGCCTCTCACAAGTCCATTTAGTTTACTTATATTTCGAAAGTTGGTGTGAGACATTCTTCTATGCCATAACCATGTTTCTTCTTTTTGTGTTAAGTAACAATTAATGGAAGAAGTGGTTAAGTTGATGGCATAGATGTTGTCTTTTCTAAAACCTTTTAGGCTTTTGGTAGGAGTATCTAGATGTTTGATTAAACACTCTGTGGATAGAAATTTAACCTTATACCTAGTATCACATAATTGACTTATACTCAGAAGGTTGTATTTAAAATTTTCAACAAGTAAAACATTTGTAATTATAAAGTCTATTTTTAATTCAATATTACCTATACCAATTACCTTGAGTTTGCCGTTGTTTCCAAAGGCAACTGTACCTAAGCTTTTGTAGGTGAGTTGAGTGAACTTGGTGTGATCTCCAGTCATATGTTTGGAGCAACCACTGTCCAAAATCCACTTGGTTTCCTATAGTAAGTAGGAGTTAATGTTAGTCTTTTTATTTATGACCAGACCAAATTTTAAGTTTAAAATTGACATTAATTTTTAAGTTTAAAATTGAGATCAAGTTTAAAATTAAAACTTTGAAATTAATTGTTAAGTTTAAAATTAAAATTTTGAAATTAATTTTTAAGTTTAAAATTTTGAAATTAATTTTTTAAGTTTTAAAATTAAAATTTTGAAATTAATTTTTTAAGTTTAAAATTAAAATTTTGAAAATAATTTTTTAAGTTTAAAATTAAAATTTTGAAAATAATTTTTTAAGTTTAAAATTAAATTTTGAAATTAATTTTTTTTTTAAGTTTAAAATTAAAATTTTGAAAATAATTTTTTTTAAGTTTAAAATTAAAATTTTGAAAATAATTTTTTAAGTTTAAAATTAAAATTTTGAAAATAATTTTTTAAGTTTAAAATTAAAATTTTGAAATTAATTTTTTAAGTTTAAAATTAAAATTTTGAAAATAATTTTTTTTAAGTTTAAAATTAAAATTTTGAAAATAATTTTTAAGTTTAAAATTAAAATTTTGAAAATAATTTTTAAGTTTAAAATTAAAATTTTGAAAATAATTTTTAAGTTTAAAATTAAATTTTGAAATTAATTTTTTTTTTAAGTTTAAAATTAAAATTTTGAAAATAATTTTTTTTAAGTTTAAAATTAAAATTTTGAAAATAATTTTTTAAGTTTAAAATTAAAATTTTGAAATTAATTTTTTAAGTTTAAAATTAAAATTTTGAAAATAATTTTTTTTAAGTTTAAAATTAAAATTTTGAAAATAATTTTTTAAGTTTAAAATTAAAATTTTGAAATAATTTTTTAAGTTTAAAATTAAAATTTTGAAAATAATTTTTTTTTTAAGTTTAAAATTAAAATTTTGAAAATAATTTTTTAAGTTTAAAATTAAAATTTTGAAAATAATTTTTTAAGTTTAAAATTAAAATTTTGAAATTACTTTTTAAATTTAACATTAAAATTTAAACCTTATTCATCTCACCCGATCTATATTATCAATCAGGGAATCCTATGATTTTGCGAGATGAAATTTGATTTTTTTTTAAAAAAAAATTATGGAGTTTTGGTTTAACTTGTGTTAGATTCAGATTTAGCTTTGGTCTCCACAAATAGGCATTCTTCGGATAAACTTCTAAGCTTGGTGAGTCCCATGGACGTCATTAGAAGTAACCAACCTTTCGAGATTTTCTGAATAGTCCTATCCACGGAGCTTAGTACTAAATCTTGGTCTAACTGATTAGGATCCATTTAAGGGTAGCTTCGGTCAGTTCCACTTGGCCAAATGCACCAGATCGAAACCATATCTTTCTAGACATGCGATGCCCAAGCTTCCCTAACGTACTATCATCCAAAAATTTCACCAGTACCATGATTCAAGTTAAACTTGGTCTCTTTTTAACTAATCCTAATTACCCTGCCGGGTTGGTAAATTTTGGGTTACCCTGTCGGGTAAGTTAGTTTTGGAGGTGCCAGCTATTCTGGAGCCTCCCCCTGAATTTTTGGCCATTAATTTAAATTTTGGTTTTAGGTTTGTGACGATTCCTTTTATAGTTATGATTAACTTGATGATAATTTTGTTGATTTTTAAGGTGTTTAAAGTTTGAATTTGATTTGGGTTGGTATTTTGGATTTTGGTTTGGTTTATTCGATTTTATATAATGTATTTTTTCTTTAGGTATATAATATTGATTAAGTCCTATTTGCGTGGTTAAGCACGCTTTCGGAACCCAAGCTAGATTGGTTGATTTGTGTTGAGTTATTAATGATTTGAAGGTTTTATTTGAATTCGACTTATATCCTAATCCGGTTTTATTATAGCATGCCTTTTGATTATTTAGGATTAAGTCTAGATTTTTTGATCTCGTTGTGAATTTTTCTAACATCTCCTTTAAATTGTTTATTTCATTTTTTAATGATAAATTCTCCTCCTCAAGTGTTAGATCTTGAGTTGGATTCGAATTTTTTAATTGTTCCTTGAGGTTTTGATTTTCCTCAAGAAGTGATTTGTTTTCATTTTCTATTTTAGTTAATTTACTATTTAAACAGAAAATAATTCTAAAAATTTTTTTGTTTAAATTAAAATATACCTCATTCGGGCCTTCGGAAATGAGTACGGACTCGTGGCTTGTTTCGAGTTCAGACCCGTCTTCATCTTCCGACTCGTCTTCTGTTTCAGCTTCGCGGGCCATCAGTGCGAGGTGGCTCTGATGTTTCTATTCTTCTTCCTCTGATTCGTCCGAGGAGTCGTCCCACGTTGCTTTGAGAGCCTTCTTTTTGGTTGGCTTCAATTTATCGAACTTCAGTTTTGGGCATTCGTTCTTGTAATGTCCCTTTTTGTTGCAGCCGAAGCAAGTCACGTTCTTTTGATCTGAGGGAGAACTGATCTTCTGAAGGTCCTTTGTGCTGAAGCTCCTTTTTCTCCTGGTGAACATTTTTCTTACTAAGTTCACCAGGTGTTCTTCATCTTCGGAGTCTTGGTCGCGATCTTCTTCATCCTCAGGCTTGCTCTTCTTTTCTTTGTAGGAACCTGCAAATAAAGCTATACCTTTTTCGGCTCCAGTATTAGTTTGTTCATGTAATTCTAATTCACAGAAAAGCTCATCTAATTTTAATTCAGAAAGATTTTTTGAAATTTTGTAAGCATCTACAATTGATGCCCACAAACTATTACGTGGAAAAGCATTTAATGAGTACCTTATTAAGTCTCTATTTTCCATCTGGTGGCCTATCGCATGAAGCCCGTTAAGGATGTCCTTGACTCTTGCGTGGAGTTGATTCGCCGTTTCACCTTCCTGTATTTTTATATTAAAAATTTTATTTAAAAGTAGGTCTCGTTTTGTTACCTTGGCGTCGCTCGTTCCCTCGTGCAGTTCGATCAACTTGTCCCATAGCTCTTTAGCATTTTTGTGTGGACCAACTCTGTTCAGTTCTTCTCTTGTCAATCCGCACTGTAAAGTGTTGATCGCTTTATTTTCTGTTGATGCCTTTTTCTTCAGGTCTACTGTCCAGTCTTCAGGATCCACTAGATTCCCGGAGTTGTCCACTGGAATTTTGTAAGGTCTCGTAATGCTCATCCACTAGTCGAAGTCTGTTTTGAGGTAAACCTCCATCCGCTTTTTCCAGTACGGAAAATCGTCCCCATTGAAGAGTGGAGGTCGTACTGTGCTGAATCCTTCTGTCTGAGACATTTTAGTCCTGCGCAAAAGAGAAGAGAGAAAAAAAATCCCAAGACTTGGTCTTGGATTAGTAGTGCGGGAAGAGAAAAAAAAAATAGTAGTAAAAATCTAGATTCGTGTTGCACTAATTTAGATTAATTAAGAAAAAATATTAAAGTAAAGATACACCAGTTTTAGAATTAAACGTCGAACTGAAAACAAATATTTCACCCCCAGTTTGATTGGTGGTTGCACCAAATCAGAGTGGTACCTGCTCTGATACCACTTGTAGGACCGTTAGATTCGATAGAGGGGAGGGTGAATATCGATTCGAAAAACAAGAGTATAAATACGCAGCAGAAAAGTAAATGAACACAGTTGTTTTTTACTTCGTTCGAAGCCTGTGACGACTCCTACTCGAAGGCCCGTGGTCCTTGACCACTTTCGTTGGGCAATCACTAGCAATTCGAATATAGTTACAAGATGAATACAGAAAATGCTAATAAAACAAAGTAATACCGACAAAGAAATAAACTAAAAACCGAATGAGCACTTTGTCGTAGCTTTATCAGCGTCGCAGGAACGTAGAGCAGCAAGACCAACAGTAGAAGAGTTCTTAGATTGATTGTTTATCCTGAAGCTCCTGCCTGGGGCTTCTTTTATATGTTGCTCCGGGCGCCTGGATTCCTTCCGGGCGCCTGGAATGTGACGTAGCTGCTCAAACCATGATGCTCCACGTGGCGACGACTTGGCTGGATATAATTTGCCTTCCGGGCGCCCGAACCACCTTGTTCCAGAAAACTCCCTTTTCCTGCAAAACAAAGTTAGTCCGAGGCAATATCTAACCTGCAACATAGATTATTAGCATATTTTATAATAATATGAATTAGCACAAGTTAGTATGACTTAGATTCCGTCTTTTCGAGACCGGAATCTAGTCACGATCTCGACTTAGATATCTGAAATGGATCTAAGCCGGATCGACGCCTAATGTTCCCTTCCCGGGAACGCGTCCTCGCGGTCACTCCCCTCAAGTGACTTACCTCACTTACCTGCCAGACGTCCGGTCAGCCCGTCGACCCGTCTGGACTTCTCGCCAAGCGTCCGGTCAGCCCGTCGACCCGGTTGGACTTCTCGCCAGCTATCCGGTCAGCCCGTCGACCTAGCTGGACTTCGTGCCAGACATCTAGTCAGCCCGTCGACCCGTCTGGACTTCTCCTGCACACTCGATCAAAGTGTCAGACAACAACAAAACTAACTTAACCTATTTGTCATTCATCAAAACTTAGGTTAGACCGTTAGTGTTACCCGCACCAACAGTAACATGTGATTCATACCACATGTGCTATTGCGACAATAAATGTAATAGGAGAATGAATCTCTGTTTCTCTACTATCTGAGTCCTTTGAGATTATAAGTTAATCCCAGTTTTTGCCTTAGTGACTATTTAGCTGTTTACTTGAAGTTTTAATCAGTATCTGCTACTTTAGCATGTATCCTATGGTTATGGATGATTCGATCTATAGAGCATAACTAGAAAAACAACTGTTAAAATGAATAGATTCTAGCTAAAAAAGAAGATAAATATATTTACATCTTTTGATGTTATTCACTAGTCAATCCATTCTGTTATGTATAGAAATGAATGTGAATATTGAATATGGAACATGCTCTTGACATAATGGTCATAATAAGGGATTAGAGATATTCATATTGATGTAAATGAAAATTATTTAATCTGTATAAATAGCAAGACATGGATATCTCCAAGATAATGGTTGTGTACCACTTGAAGATTGGATGGTTCCTGGATAAAGGCTATGTACAACCAGGAAAGTGTCTATGTGCCATGAAAAGTGTGTCTCTAATTTATATGAGCGGCTAAGTAAAGTGTAACAACTTTGTTAGCATTGATTGCTCAGAGAGCGGCTATGTAAGGTGTAACAATCTGCTTAGCAACTATCGCTCAGTGTGTTTGCTGTCGCATGAACCATTTTCTCTAAGTATGAATTGGATGTTCTAATATGGTCTATGTGACTAAACTCTCAAATAGTCTATGTGACTTATTTAGTCTTCGTGACTAATTAATCTTTGTGACTTAACTGAATGAACTAATCTTAGTAACTTACCTTGGACGAGTGGGAGATATAGGAAATGGGGAAAGTGGGAACATGAGAACATACCCACGTTCCCTACTACTCTTAATGAAAAAGTCCATTATACCCTTGGGTTATTTTCCTTTATAAAGGGTGCGTTCAAGGATCATTCGGTAGAAGAGGTGCAACGAAGACGAGGGAAGGAGAACATCTAAGACGATGGAATTTTGTTCGTGGAATTATGGAGAGTTTTCCGATCCTGTGATCGTTCTTCCAAAAGTAAATTTTGCCGTCGCCGATTATAGATCTACAAGAGATCATTATAAACATTTACCATTTTAATTCATTTTAACTTATACATTTAGAATTATCAACAATATGTTGATGCAATAGGCACACGTCCTGTTTATGGAGGTGATCCAGTTGGTGGAGGAAGGAACGGTAGCGGCCCAGAGGTTACAGTCGTGCACGAGGACGGATGGGTGTCGGGAGAGGAGGGAACTAGCTCTTTTAGTCTTTTTGTTGGTATCCATATTGAATTATAGGCTTATCCAATTACTTTTTCAGCCCCATCAACTTTTCAATTGAGTTCATACAAGAACATGCATCGATAATATCCAGCATTTTTATCCATTTATTCAATTGGAATCTTGTTGAAGACTCGGTAGCGTTTTTTGAATGTTTACGACTGTGCCAGTAAAAATAAAACAAAAAATCAAGTAACTATTGTCCTAAATAATTTGATAGTACTTGATTTAATATTTTTTTCTATATTTTCTTCACATTGTCAATCTAGCTACATGTATGACATATATCTTTAATTTCTTCACATTGTCAATCTACATTTTCTTCACATTTTCTATCTACATGACAAATCGGTACCTTTAATTTCTTCGCATTGTCCATCTACATTTTCTATCTAGATTTTTTACTCCAAAATGTATGACAATTATCTTTGCTTCGCATTGTCAATCTACATGACAAGTTTTATCAGATAGAGAGTGGGATTACATTACCCTCCTTTCAACTAAATAAAGTCATCTATTGTAAAAGTCCGTAAATTTTTATTATTGTTTTTCAAAATAAAAATAACTTAAAATAAATAAATAAATAAAATTATATGTTATAATTTTAAACATCTAGTATGGTATATGAGATTTAATACATTGCACATATCCTTTTTTTTTTTTATTCTAACTTTCTTGGACTTAAATACTATCTCCTAAATTTTAAATCTAAACAAATATTAACGCTCACGGATGGGAGGCCAGATCTTATGGTCCAGAATTTTTTGGACCAGAAGAGGTCTGTTCATTTATTAATTGGATGAATTATACCCCATCTATTTAAAGGTGGGATCTAGCCCACTTAACTAATGAATAAGTAAGGGACCAGGACTGATCTAGGAATCCAGGACTAGAGGATCCCTGCCCCACGGGTGGATGTGCATAGTATCAATTCCGAATATAGTTAAACAAATATATTTATATTTTAATTATTTGTTATTATAATAAAATACATTTTATTTGTGTTAAAAGAGACATTCACGTTGGAAAAAAAATCTTAAAAAGATATTTCACCCTAATACTTTTCGCTAAATTATCTTTCTTTTTCTCGTCCAATCCAAATGTTTAAAAAAAAATTAATCAAAATTGTTCTAACATGGAGCTATTTTGATCAAGACTATTCAAAGTATTAGATCATGTAAATAAAGAAATATTTTGAAAAGAAAACAAAGTTAGAATGAGATATTTTTTTAATTATTTATATTTTAAACAATAAAATTTGACAGATATTAATCTCAGCTCTAACATCTATTGCAATCCGTCACCAACCTAAAATATTAACTTGTATCGTAGAGAACAAGTGGATTGACAAACATTAATTTCTATTATAGATATTAGTCCTAAATTAATATAGTAAGAGAGCATAGGTTCTTTAAATGAAAAATATTTATTATCATTCTTGCTCTGTATTTATTTTTTTAAAAAATAAGATTTGACAAACATTAATCTAAGCTCCAATTACATTCATCTCAATCCATGCATCACCATCCTAATACTAGCTCTATTTACTTGTAGGGGTGGATTGAAATTTTCCACAGAAAAGCCTTCTGCTATTTATTTCATGAGGAGGATGGATTACTTATACTTTTCGCTTTTTATTTAGCATCAAATAATGAATGGATGAATTTATGAATCCATCATTTTTTTGGAGTTTTTTTTGTCAACTAACTTCCTAGATGATAGTGGATTGACAAATATAGTAAATTTTATGGAGAATATAATTAAGATCTTTAGAAATGAAAACTATTTATTATCATTCTCTAATCCATGTTTCTCCAATCTTGTTAATGAGGCCTTGAAATTATACTTATACTTTTAATTATTTTTATTAAAATAAAATATATTTTAAAACTTAGATATTTTTATTGTGTTAAAAGAGATTTTCATGCACCCTAATACTTTTCTCTAAACTGTTTTAACGTGGAGCTATTTTGAAAGTTTGAACAAGATAATAAGTATTACGTCATTTAAATTTTTTTTAAAAAAAGAATATTTTGAAAAGAAAAGAATAATGAGACCTTAATATATTAAAAAAAATTGACAAATATTAGTCTCAGCTCCAACATCCATCTCAATTCTCAATCCATCACCATTCTAAAACTATTCAAGTGACTTCCTAGATAATGTGGATTGATCCCAATGTTGAAATAAATTTAATCGCGGGTGGAGCTATTTTGATCATGATGATTATAAAAGTATTAAGCCAGTTAAATAAAAAAAGAATATTTTGAAAAAAAAAAAAAAGTTAGACTGAGACATTCTTTTTAATAGTTTTTAAAAAAAATAAAACTTGACAAACATTAATCTCAGTTCCAATATCCATCACCGAGTTCTATAAAGAGCATAGATTCTTTAGAAATGCAAATTAAACTATTTCTCCTCCTTGCAATGAGGCCTTGAAAGGAGATACACATAGTTCATTACTATCTACTTAAGGTGTGTAGATATATACAGATTCTCCAATGTGTTCATCATTGCAGATCATGCATTCTGTCATAGCTGTTGCTCCCAAATGCAGTAAGTTCAATGCTCAGTATACAAAGCTTACTTACAAACTGTTTTTCATATTCTTCTTCTTCATTGTTGCTCCTTATACACTGAAAACATCTATCATAAATAGAAAATCAGTGAAAATCTTTTCTAACAAAATTCTCTCATATAATCCTTGTATTCCTGCTACTTGGGCAACACTTGTTGATATAGGACACAAGATGCATAGAAGTGGCAGCAAAACATATATGGTGAAGTAGTTTTGTTTGTATTTATCGTCTGAATATTATGGTAATCTTTGTTGTATATCAAATAAGTTTCAAATTTATTGTAGTGCCAAGGTGGATCAATTGAAAGAATCAGTATGCAATTCCAGAAGATCCAACTATCGGCTTCATCTTATGACACTGCATGGATAGCAATGGTCCCTTTAAAAGAGATAAAAGAGAATTACCAGAATTGACTAGATCAAATCATTAAATCAAATCAAATTAGTTTTAGGATTATTCTAATAATTCTGTTATAATTATTAGAATAATTCTCAGAATAATTTTTAGAATTATTCTGCTATTTATTAATTGGTTAATTGACCGAGTACTTGTTTAAATCCTATATATTGTATTGTCTTGAGGGCAAATATCAACAAATAATAAGATTAATTATTACTCTCCTATTTTATCTTCTTTCTATTCTTCTTTTAACATGGTATCAGAGTCATGATCCTTCGTTCCTTCTCTTTCTCTTAATTCTCCCTCACAAATCCTCTTCCCTTCCTTTTCTACCGCCGCCCAAGACAAAAGAGGAGTTTCTTTTTTTTTGAAACCGCAAAACAAGACGATAAAAGGGCTTCTCCTTTTGTGCTACCGCCGCTGTCCATCGAACGCCGACCAAACCTCGACGTCGACAACAAGTGGTTGCTCCAGCCAAGGCTTCTATTTCCTCCAAGGGGAATTTCTCCAAGCGAAAGGCCCCCTTTCCGGCGATCCAGTCTTTCTACAAGATAAGTTATTTTACTTTAGATGTCAAATACTCAACACTATCAAGGAGGCCAAAAAACAAAATTCAGTCCGATGTCAAATTTGTTGCATCATTAGCCATACTGGAAATTTATGCCCTAAAAGATTTGATTACTCTCGGGTAAAATGTCAAATTTGTCACATCATTGGTCATCCTGGAAATCTATGCCCTCAAAGATTTGCCTCAAATTTCATTGGTGGTTCTACAGTCTCAAGACAACCTTCTATTTCACAAGCATATCCTAAAGCTCTCTCATCTGTGCCTACTTGCGGTAAAACCCTAGAGTTTTCATCTACTGATTGGTATATTGACACTGGAGCAACTCATCATGTCACATCGGATTATAATATCCTTACAGACGTAATGTCATATTATGGCTCAGATACGGTTCAAGTAGGCGATGGCTCAGGTTTGCAAATTGCTAATTTTGGAAACACATATATTCATTTATCTATTCGAACTTTTCACATGCGTAATATCTTTCATGTTCCATCTATCACTAAAAATTTACTTTCTACCTGTCAGTTTTGTCTTGATAACAATGTCATTTTTTAGTTTCATTATAATCATTATCTTATACAAGATAAAGGAATAAATGTTATTGTGTTTCATGGGAGAATCAAAAATGGCCTCTACTATTTTCAAAGTTCTTCAATCAAAGCTTTTGTTGGTGAACGCACAAATAAACCAGCTTGGCATGCTCGACTTGGTCATCCTTCTCTTCATATTGTCCAGTCAATCATCAATAGGTATGGTTTACCTACTTCCATTACCTCCTCTCCATCTCATTCATGTAGGGCCTGCATGGAATCTAAAAGTCATAAGCTACCTTTCTATTCATCCGATTATGTTTCTAATTTCCCACTTGAATTAATTCATTCTGATGTTTGGGGCCCTGCACCTGTTTTATCTAACCAAGGTTTCCAATATTATGTTACTTTTATTGATCATTTTAGTAAATATACTTGGCTCTATCTTATGAAAAGAAAATCTGATTTATTGGATATATTCTGTAAATTTCAAAATCAAGTTGAACGATATTTTAATCGTAAAATACTTTCTTTTCATTCTGATTGGGGAGGTGAATATCAAGCTCTTCATCGTCATCTTGTCTCTTGTGGAATTGTTCATCGAGTCTCTTGTCCTCACACTCCAGAACAAAATGGCTCTGCTGAGAGAAAACATAGACACATAGTCGAAACTGCCTTAGCTCTTCTTCATCATGCATCAGTTCCACGTAAATTTTGGGATGAAGCTGTTACCACTGCTGTATATCTCATAAATCGACTCCCTACTCCATTACTCAATCATAAATGTCCTTTTGAAACACTTTATAATCAAACTCCTAATTACACTTTCCTTCGAATTTTTGGTTGCGCATGTTATCCATGGTTACGCCCCTACTCTAAACACAAACTTGACTCTCGTTCACTACAATGTGTTTTCCTTGGTTACAGTAATTTGCACCATGGTTATCGTTGCTTCCATATACCAACAGGTCGAATTTATATTTCACGACATGTTACTTTTGATGAGACTCTATTCCCTTTTTCAGTATCTTCTTCGATCTCTCCTCCATATACAGGTGGCACCTTCTTAATACCACCTAATATTGTCAGAAATGATGGCATCCTAGGTCCTGCTCCGCTCTCTAATAACTCCCCTATACCATCAGAATCACCTCAGGATGCTGCTCCAATCTTGGAAGCCTCGCCGGTCGAAGATAATATGCTCTCTAATTCTGAATCCTCGGATAATGCAAGTCCGTCATCTACATCACCATGTCAGCCTACTTCCTCATCACCATCAACAAGTGATTCAGATGACAATGCTCCTCATCGCATGCTTCCCATTAGTGACATTTATGAACGTTGCCCACCAAATGCGACTCGATATCCTCTTCCACGGGCTCTAGTGGTTTCTTTAAAATCTATTGAACCAACTTGTTTTACGCAAGCAAACAAGGATGCAAATTGGCGTAGTGCAATGACTACAGAATTTGATGCACTTCTTCACAATGGAACATGGAGTCTAGTTCCACGCACTTCCTCAATGAATGTTCTGGGCTCCAAATGGATATTCCGTCTTAAGTATCAAGCTGATGGCTCTCTTGAACGATACAAAGCTCGACTTGTAGCCAAAGGTTTTAGTCAGCAACCAGGTATTGACTTCAATGACACTTTTAGTCCAGTCATCAAGATTACATCTATCAGACTATTATTATCGATAGCTGTTAGTTCCAATTGGCCTGTACGCCAATTGGACATCTCAAATGCGTTTCTCCATGGTCATCTTGAGGAAACTGTATTTATGGAGCAACCACCTGGGTTTATTCATCCACAATTTCCATCTCATGTTTGCCAACTTAAGAAATCTTTATATGGTCTTCGACAAGCTCCTCGTGCATGGTTTCATCGACTATCCAATTGGTTACAATCTCAAGGATTTTCTGGATCAAAGACTGACTCGTCTCTATTTCACAAATATAATGATGGGTCTATGGTATTTTTTCTTATTTATGTGGATGACATCTTGATAACCGGTAATGATCACAAGGGCATCATAACTTTATTAAGTCTTCTCAATCAAGAATTTCCTACTCAAGATTTGGGCATTGCTCGTTTTTTTCTTGGTATTGAGCTTATTCCACATGAGGATGGCTATCTTCTCTCTCAGAGAAAATACATTACTGGACTTCTTCAAAGAGCCAAAATGGATGGACCACGTCTGGTCTCTACACCAATTGCTATAAACAACTCTCCATCTGCATCCTCTCCTGCTCTGTCTGATCCACAGATTTATCGAAGCATTGTTGGAGCCTTACAATATGTCACTATCACACGCCCTGATATTACTTTTGCAGTAAATCGTGCTTGTCAATTCATGCATGCTCCAACTGAACAAAATTGGGATAATGTAAAAAGAATACTTCGCTATCTCAAAGGTACTATTTTACATGGTCTTCTTTTATATCGTCAATCGTCTCGAGATTTACATGCCTATAGTGATGCGGATTAGGCAAGTTCTCCTAAAGATAGACGCTCTACTAGTGGATATGCAATATTTCTTGGACGAAATCTTATCTCATGGAATTCAAAGAAGCAACCTACGGTATCTCGTTCAAGTACTGAGGCAGAATATAAAGCTATAGCAAATACAACGTCTGAAATTATTTGGCTTCAATCACTTCTCTCTGAACTTCATCTTGCATCAAATATTACACCAAAAATTTGGTGCGACAATATTGGAGCAACTTATCTCACAGCAAATCCAATCTTTCATGCTCGTACAAAACATGTGGAGATTGATTTTCATTTTGTTCGTGAACGTGTGGCAACTCAACAATTATTCGTCTCTTATATCTTTGCTGAGGATCAAATTGATGATATCTTTACTAAGCCATTATCTAGACAACGTTTCAACAAGTTAGCAAGCAAACTCAACGTCAAAGATCTCCCGTTAAGTTTGTCGCGGGGTAAAAGAGATAAAAGAGAATTACCAGAATTGACTGGATCAAATCATTAAATCAAATCAAATTAGTTTTAGGATTATTCTAATCATTCTGTTATAATTATTAGAATAATTCTCAGAATAATTTTTAGAATTATTCTGTTATTTATTAATTGGTTAATTGACCGAGTACTTGTTTAAATCCTATATATTGTATTGTCTTGAGGGCAAATATCAACAAACAATAAGATTAATTATTACTCTCCTATTTTATCTTCTTTCTATTCTTCTTTTAACACCCTTCTCCAACTTCTCCTACCCATCCATGCTTTCCACGATGCCTTGATTGGATAATAAAACATCAACATTCTGATGGATCATGGGGACTCGATCACTTTCAACCCTTTCTTGTTAAAGACTACCTGTCTTCGATATTAGCTTGTATAATTGCTCTAGAACGCTGGAAAGTTGGTCAGGAACAAGTCAGGAAGGGTAAGTGATGATAAACAGTGTTGTAGCATTTGATTGATATGTGTTAAATGACAAGTCATGTTGTTACTGCAGGTCTGAACTTTATTGGGAGTAATTCTTCATCCATTTTGGATGAGCACTTGCAGTCACCTATTGGCTTCGATATTATATTTCCAGGCATGCTTGAATATGCCATCAACATTGGTTTAGATGTTCCTATAGAACATTATGAGATAGGTAACATGCTCGGCTGACGAAATGCGGAACTACTCAGGCTAGAATTGTACTTAGACTAAGTTGTAGTTTAGGACAGAAATTGTTCGTATTTTCTGTTTGTAATTTCTTATATACAAATGTTGTGTGATCTTGTCCGAAAGTCGATATAAATGGATGCTGGGGATGTCGCTTTCTCGCTGACCTTCTGTGGACTTCACTCCGACTTGCAACATAAGTGGTGTCAGTGTCGAGCTGGGGAAGGGATCCCCGGCGATGGTCCTCCGACGCTCAAGTCAGTCTCCAGCGAAGAAGAAGAAGCAGTAAGCGGAGCAACAAGAAGACTGTAGCGCAACAGTAAAATATCGCATACCTCCGTCAATGCTTGGATCTCCCTTTATATAGAGCTCCTGCAGCGCGTGTGCACGTCTCCCAAGGTGGGCACGTGCCCCCAAGTTTCCCTGAAAATACTCGTCAATAAAGTGTCCCTGACACGGTATCTTAACGGACCGAGCATATATCTAAAGTGACAGTGGAAGCTTCCGTCGTACGATCCTCTGTCTGACCATGTCACCTATCAGTGACACTACCTCCCAAAAGGATGTCAAAAGATAGCCTGCTGTGTCTGTTGCTTGGCCGAGCAGAATAGTCGCTCGGTCCAAATTCCGCCATCCACGTGTTACCTATTGCTTGGCCGAGCGGGATAGCCGCTCGGCCAGAATTCCACTGTCCGCGTGCTCTGTTGCTGGGCCGAGTGGGATAGCCACTCATCCGGAAGTCCACTGTCCGCGTGCTCTGTTGCTGGGCTGAGCGAGATTGCCGCTCGACCGGAAGTCATTGTCCGCGTGCTCTGTTGCTAGGCCGAGCGGGATAGCCGCTCGACCGGAAGTCCACTGTTTGCATGCTCTGTTGCTGGGCCGAGCAGGATAGCCATTCGGTCGGAAGTCCACTGATCGCATGCTCGGCTGATGTCGAGTCTGCTGCTAAGCCGAGCAGAAGAGCCGCTCGGCTCGATTTCTGCATACTGCTCCCTTTGTCATCCTCTTATTTGAGTGTCGGGTGCTTGGCTCTTGGCCGAGTAAAAGGTGATATCAGATCGGGCCTTTCTCTTCCCGATCGGGACATGCTCATCCAATCAACAAATGACTTCTAAGCGTTGATCGCCTTGACTTTGACCTCCCCCATGGCAGCAGGGTAGGGCCCCTCATCATCACCGCATCACAAGCCTCCCCCTCAAGTCTAGTCGAAGGAGGCTGCAAGTCCAACTGACTGGAAAATTATCTGAGTAGATTTCCTCTCGATCAGCCTTCAACACTGTGTGGTTTCTTCTCGAGAGGCGACTCCACCCTGCCGGTGACTCCACCCTGCCGGTGGGCCTATTGAAGTTTATCGTTCAGCTGTAGGTAAGCTCCCTTGATCGGATCGGCACGACGAAGATTTGCACTTGTGTAATCTCCTTAGGGTGTCTCAGGTGAGCACGAACCAAGCTGACGTCCCCTAGATTTCTTGGGAATCGTGTAAATCCTACGATTAAGGTTGAGCGCGCTCCCATGTCGTCATTAAATGTCGACCTATGGCGAGGTGCCACATGTCATGCCTGATGCTGCTGCATGCCTGACGTGACAGGCGTGATGTGACGTTTGACGGTTCAAATTTGACGATGAGATCTTGGCCTAAGTTCAGCGACCTAGATCGAACGGCTCCGGTCGACCAAGACCGAGGCTTATAAGGTCGCTGCGTAATCTCCTCCTCTACACTTCTTCCTCGAGTGCTCCCGGCGACCATCTCTCTGCTTCTGTGTGATCCACATTCTTCGGCGATCCTCCGCGCTTCTTCTCCGACGACCTCTCCCCAGTAAGCTTTCTTCCAACCATGCCTGTCTTTGAGATTTTCGGCCTTTCTTCATGTGTTTCGGTGATACTCCCGTAACTTTCTCCTCTTTCGGTTGCCTTTTTTCCCCTCAACATCCCCTTTTCATTTGTTTTTGCGATGGCAAGTTCTTCACAGTCGTCTGTCTCTGTCCCTAGACTCTGGTACACATCCATGGAGTATAGGTTCAGTGGAGGCGACGCTGAGAGCATGAGATATGTATTCAAAATTCCTTCTGATCATCAGATCGTTTTGCCTTCTCCGTCCGATCGACCCAATTCTCTGCCGACCGGTTGTATCTATTTCTTCTGGGATCAGTTTATCACCAGTCTACGGTTTCTGCTCCACTCCTTCATTCCAGCCATTTGTAAGTATTTCCGCATTTCTCTTCCTCAATTAGTGCCTAACTCCCTTAGGATGCTGTGCGGAGTCATTGTCCTATTCTGTCTGCACAACATTCCTCTTACCCCTGGATCTTTCATTATTTTTATTACCCTAAACTATCCAATCGGGGGCTTTCCTCTTCCAGTCTCGAGTCGATTTAGTATGCTTCGACAAGATGCTGACCTCCAACAATCACTGGAAAGAATACTTTTTCTTCATGCACCTTTCCAAGCGGTCAGACTTCCCGATCTACTGGCAGCTTGAAGTGGCACCTCAACCTCCCTTGAAAAGCTACAAGAGCCGATCGGATTACCTAAATGCAGCTTCGATGTTGGCCAGTCAGAAATATGACATCCATAAGTTGTTGCTGGAAGGCGTCATTTACATCTTCGTCTTAAATCCGATCCGCACCCGGCTGCCGACCAACCTATGTATGAAGCTTCTTTAATTCTTCCTTTGATACTAACTGATTTTTCTTCTTTCGTGCAGCTGAAGTCATGCTGCGATCATGGTTGGATGGTAAGGCGAAGCTCAAGGATGTTGGATCGAAAGCGCTAGAAGGGGGGTGAATAGTACTCGTGGATATTTCGTTTGTTTCGGAAAACTCAAAGTAAAACACGCAGTGAAAAATAAGACACATGACGCAAACACCAAGATTTTACTTGGTTCGGAGCTTGTGACGACTCCTACTCCAAAGCTCACACGTAAGAGTGCTTTCGATGGACAATCACTAGTCAATCAAAATAAGTACAAGTATAATGATTAATTACAAGTAATTTAAAACTTTAAAGAATACCAACAACTCGGAAATATGGATCTTCAGCGTGATGGTTGTTGAAGCAACTTTTGAGTGTCAATGAGGCATTTTTTGAGCAGCTCGAAGAAGCGAAAGTCGTTCGTTGTATTGTTCTGAAGCTTCTGGTTGAGGCTACTTTTATAAGCTGTTCCAGGCACCCGGAACCCCTCCGGGCGCCTGGACCATGTGGCTCGGTCACTCCGCATGCACCACATCAGCTTAGCGATAACTTTTGAGTTCCGGGCGCCTTGACCGTCTCCGGGCGCCCGAACCAGCTAAGGGCGCCTGGACCAGTTTCGGGTGCCCGGACCAACTTTCTCCAGCCCTTATTTTCTACAAAACAAAGTTAGTCCAGGAAAAATAATATACATATAATATGAAATTATGACAGCCTCTAACTGTTCGGTTCTAACTTTGAGTTTCGTCGAAACTCTATGTCGAACTGACACCTACTGTTCCCTCGACGGTGAACGCGTCCTCACCTACACCTCTCAGGAGAGTTTACCTGTTGCCAGTTCCGTCCTCCAGACCAACTGGCTTTCTGCCTAGAATTACCACCCCCTAGGACCTAGGGTTATCACCCCTATAGTTTTTCACTTGCCTAACCGCAATTAGGACTTTCCACTACCTAGGGTTACCACCCCTTAGGATTTTCCACCTGCCTAGAACCCACTAGGACTTTTGCCTAAGACAACTTAGGACTTTCTTGCAAGCTCAATGAACCTTGTTAGATAACAAGACAACTTAACTTTGGACCTTTTGATATAATCAAAACACAGGTTCGATCGTCGGATGCGTCCACACCAACAATCTCCCCCATTTGATTATGACAACTCGATTCAAAGTTAAGTGAAACATAACAAGATAATAAAGGAATTTAAGCATGAATACAATAATTTAAGTAAAAAAAACCTTTATGCCCCCTCTTTCATAAAAATTATGTTTAAATTTTTAACTTTAACTTTTCTTTCCCCGTTTGACATAAATAAAAAATAATACTAAGTAGAGAGAAGTTTATTTTACATAGAAAAATATTTATTCTTTTAACTTTAAGCTCCCCCTGAAGGGTAGCACTTAAAAACTTAGCTAATTTTTAAGCATTTGAAAGTGAGTCAGCCTTTTTAAAAAAAAGCTTAGCTAAACTTAGCTTTTGAAAATAAGTGTTTTGAAATAGATTTAGCTAATTTAGAGATGTTTTGAAAATAATTGTTTTGTCAAATACTTAGCTTTCAAAAGAAGTTGATAAGAACTTAGCTTTATAAAGATTTTGAAAAAGGCTTACTTAAAAGTACAGAGCATAAAAAGGATTTTGATTAAAGCTTAGTTTAAAAAAATTTGATAAAAACTAAGTTAAGTACTTAGTAAAAAAATAATTTTACTTGAACACTTAGATTTTTAAAAAATAATTTTACTTAACCACTTAGTTTTTAAAAATAATTTGATCAAAACTTAGTTTTTGTCTTCAAAAAATTAATTTATTTTATTTTCAAAAATAGTTTTAAAATTTCACTTCCTCTTTCACTCCCCCTTAATCAATGCCAAAAAAAATTTATTAAGTAATTTTGGTTTGGGAATCCTATAGTACAAGCATGTAAACATAAAGATTATTATTTATTTTTCTAATTTTCCATCTCACTCATTCTATGTTATCAAATATGTTCAACTTATGAATATGTGTGAGACGGAGTTAAGTTGATTTAACTTTGATTAAGAATTAATTGAAATTAATTATCCTTTTAAGATTAATTATATTGCAAAAATAATTATAATTTAATTATGGTTTGAAAGTAATTAACATTTTGAAATTTGAAAATAAGTATTTTGAAATTTGAAAATAATTATAATTTAATTATCAAAATTTTTGAAATTCATTATGATTTTAGATAAGATTTTAAAATTAATTAAATAATATTTTGAAATTAAGATTAAGATTTTGAAATTAATTAGAAATTGCAATTAAGATTAATTAAGATTTTAAAATTGATTAGAAATTACAATCAAGCTTAATTAAGATTTTAAAATTAATTAAGTTAACTTAATTGAATTAATTTTAATTAATTTGGATTTGGTTAACTACTTTATATTTTAAACCTAGATCTATCTCACTCTTTTTCTAGATTTTTAATCAAGGAACCTTAATAGTTTTTTGAGATGATTAATTTAATCTTCAATTTAAATTATAATCTAAAAATTGATTTACATTTGAGTTAGACTCAGGTTTTACAATCAGTCAATTAAATATTTATTTCAAAGATTGACTTCCAGGCTGTGGCAAGACACTAGACCTTCTTGGGTATGAGATCATCCACCACTTCTAGACAAAGCCTTTCAAAGAAATTAGATATTTATTTCCTTTTTGAAACCCCTAGGTCTAACTAGTCAAGTGTAAATCATGCTTAGGTCCTTATCTAGCCTAGTCTAAGCATGTATAATAAAGCAGTAAAAACAAGCATTAAACAAATTTATTTATCGATAAAGATGGTCTTTCTATTGGCTCCCCCTGATCATAGCTTTGATAGGGTCTATCAAGGTAATGGATTCGATCCTTGGGGAGCCAATATTGACCAAGTCAAACTTGATTAACTAAGCTGGACTTGGGGATCCATTCTTGGACTATTTTTCTATTAGTTCTATTTACAAGTGATAAATAAGACTTGTATTTTCGTTTAGCCTTAAATCCAAGCTCAGATCGGTTGTAGATGGCTCTTTATTTTCCAAGAATTAGATCAAGATTCTTAGAGTTTAGGGTTTAGGGTTCTTAAGAAAACAAGGTGAACCGTTCCAATGCGTCCTTGAGTTCTTTGACTTGAGTTTTTAAATTGGAATTCTCTTTCTTAACTTGCTCAGTCAAAGAACTCGAGTTAGTCACTTCCTTAAGGGTTGTTACCTCCTTTTGGAGTGACTTAACCCGGACGTTGGATTTGACCAACTTTCTTAATAAATACGAAACTAAATTTTGAAATTCATTAATTTTGGTACCAAAAATTAGGGAACTTACAACATTGTTTGGCCCTTTGTAAATGGATACGGATCCGTGGCTTCTTTCGGACTCGGTTTCCGATTCGGCTTCAATTTCTAATTTGGACTCTGTTTCGGCAACGTATGCTTGTACTAGTAGAGCAAGGAAGCTTGCTTGCTCGTGTTCTTCGTCGGAATCTTCAGAGGATTCAGACCATGTTTCTTTCAAGGCCTTCCTTCTTCTTTGCTTCTGGTCCAGACACTCTGGCTTGTAGTGTCCCTTCTGGTTGCGGCCGTAGCATGTAACTCCAGACTTGACCTTCGTATTTGATTGAGTCACCTTCTTCTTTTTGCACATTTTCCATACCAGTTTTATGAGCTCGATGGTAATTTCATCGTCTTCTGAGTTCGATTCATCTTCGAGCTCGAGTTCAGTTCGATGCTTGATTTTTGGTTCTCGGGTTTTGCTCGTACCTACAATCAAGACAATACTTTTCTCGACCCTAGTAGTGTTAGTCTGCTCATGTAACTCAAATTCAGAAAATAGTTCATCTAATTTAATTAATGATAAATTCTTAGATACTTTGTAGACGTCTACCATTAATGCCCACAATGTATTCCTCGGAAAAGCATTTAGTGCGTACCTTATTACATCTCGATTCTCCACCTTCTGTCCGATTGCGTGGAGGTCATTGAGGAGGTCTTGGATGCGTGCGTGCAATTGACTTGTCGATTCACCATCCTGTAATTTTATGTTATATAATTTATTCAAAATTAGATCTCTTCTACTTACTTTCGTGTCAAAAGTTCCCTCATGGAGCTGGATCAACTTCTCCCATAGTTTTTTCGCACTTCAGAATGGGCCTACTCGGTTTAGCTCCTCTTTTGTTAAACCACATTGAAGAGTGCAAGTTGCTTTTACATTGGCTTCAATCTTCTTGCAGGTTGGTGCGTCCCATTTGTCGCAAGGGACGAGGTCTCCATCTTCGGTGGGAAATGTGAATCCAGTCTGAATTATTATCCACATTTCCATCTGAGTTTTCAGATGATACTCCATTCGGCCCTTCCAATAACCGAAGTCTTCGACGGAGAAGAGAGGTGAGCGGGCTATGCCATAGCCTTCTTGATG
Source organism: Zingiber officinale (assembly GCF_018446385.1). NCBI lineage: Eukaryota > Viridiplantae > Streptophyta > Magnoliopsida > Zingiberales > Zingiberaceae > Zingiber > Zingiber officinale. Next base: position 102,172,390 of record NC_055992.1, on the reverse strand, counting down.
GGTCATTGAAATAGAATCTCTCACACAAGAAGAAATTACGAATGTTTCAAGACTTGGTCTTGGATTAGTAGTGTAGGAGAAAAATAAAAATAGTAATTTACTCATTTCAAAAAAAATAATAAAATATTAATAAAAATATTAAAAATATATATTATTACAAATTTTTGAAAATACGATATTTCGCTAATATCGACCAATGGTGAAAAGATAAAAATAGATTTTTCAAAAGTAGTTTTATTTTTAACAAAAATGGACGAAAAAGCGACGAATAAGAATGCTCGAACGGTAGTTGTATCGATTCAGAGCGACTCCACTCTGATACCAATTGTTGGATCGAAAGCGTTAGAGAGGGTGGGGAGGGGTGAATAGCGCTCATGGCTATTTCATTTGTTTCAGAAAACTCAAAGTAAAACACGCAGCAGAAAATAAGACACACAACGCAAACACCAAGATTTTACTTGGTTCGGAGCCTGTGGCGACTCCTACTCCAAGCCCGCACGTAAGAGTGCTTTTGATGGGCAATCACTAGTCAATCGAAATAAGTGCAAGTACAATGATTGATTACAAGTAATTTAAAACTTTAAAGAATACCAACAATTCAGAAATATGGATCTTTAGTGTGATGGTTGTCAAAGCAGCTTTTGAGCGTCGAGGAGGTATTTTCTGAGCAGCTCGAAGAAGCGAAAGTCGTTCGTTGTATTGTTCTGAAGCTTCTGGTCGAGACTACTTTTACAAGCTATTCTGGGCGTCTGGACCCCCTCCTTGCGCCTGGACCACGTGGCTCTGCCACTCTGCGCGCTTCACATCAGCTTGGTGATAACTTTTGGGTTCTGGGCGCTTGGACCGACTCCAGGCGCCTGGACCAACTTTCTCCAGCCCTTATTTTCTGCAAAACAAAGTTAGTCCTGGCAAAAATAATATACATATAATATGAAATTATGACAGCCTCTGACTGACCGGTTCTGACTTTGAGTTTCATCGAAACTATAGGTTGAACCGACGCCTACTGTTCCCTCATCGGGGAACGCATCCTCACCTACTCCTCAGGAGAGTTTACCTATTGCCAGTCCGGTCCTCCAGACTAACTGGACTTTTTGCCTAGAGTTACCATCCCCTAAGACCTAGGGTTACCACCACCTAGGGTTTTCCTCGAGCTAGGGTTACCAACCCGTAGGACCTAGGGTTACCACCCTCTAGGGTTTTCCACCTTCCTAACCGCAGCTAGGACTTTCCACCACCTAGGGTTATCGCCTCAAGGACCTAGGGTTATCACCCCCTAGGATTTTCCACTTGCCTAGAATCCACTAGGACTTTTGCCTAAAACAACTTAGGACTTTCCTGTAAGCTTAATGAACCTTGTTAGATAACAAGACAACTTAACTTTAGACCCTTTGACATAATCAAAACAGAGGTTTGATTGTCAGATACTTCAAGCACCAACAAAGGATGTCGCGATCAATGCGGTTGCTGTTAAAGAACTGGTGAGCCGTGGCATGCAACCGGTCGACTCACACGAAGAGTCCTAGGATGAGAGTGATGCGACGGCCATCTTGGTAAGCGGAGGCGAGGCCAGCCATGCGCCGAGCGGAGGAGCGGTCGTGGGCTCACAACCTCCATTTGAGCGACGTCCGATCCTCCCGGTTGAGGAACCATCATGCTCGACCTCCTCTGACGTACCACTGAACAGGCGCAAGAGGCGCCGAGCGGAGCCTTCATCACACTCCACTACTTCAGGTGCGCGGTCTACCGAGCGGGTCGAAACTTCGACCCCAACTCTAATTCAAGAAACGACGGCTTCCGTGTCGTCTGATCGGATGCCCTCCTTGGCTGATCTGCTGTAGGAGACTCTTGCCACACTGCCAGTAGCCTTCATACCACTACCTTCGAAGCCCTCGATGGTAAAAAAAGTCTGTCATCCGTCCGACATTTTCCTTCCAACCGTCCAGTCGAGCAACCTCGACTCAATCGGCCCCGAGCGGCCAACGCTACATAACGACGATTTTGCACTTGCCTACCAAAGAATATAGCAAGCCGAGCACTGGGTCTCGAGGCCCTGAGCATCAGATCATCATCCAGGGGCCGCTCGCTAAGATCTGGGAGGGCACACGAGCTCGTACAGCAGTGATGCCTCCGATTGCGCTTGCGAACAACCACACCCAGATGTCCACTGGGGTAAGTGTTCCTTTATTGTACCTTCTTACATTACCTCCAATCAGCACTGACCTTTTCTTGCTCGTCCGCAGTACTGGGTGGAGAGCCTGGTCATATGCCACAGGCTTACATTTTTGGAAGAGGAGGTGAAGCAATTAAAGACGTCGAGCGACCAATCCTCCACCGCTCAGGAACATATAGGCACCGAGGTAGCCAAGCTTCAAGCCTCTCTAGAGAAGAGTGAAAAACTACTTGAGGTCGAACGAGCCAAGAGCGTCGGGCAGGCCACTATGCTAGAGCGGCTCAATAAACAGGTCGCCACTTTTGATAATAAGATCAAGTCAGCCACTGCGCGGAAGAACTGGACCATCTCCAACCTCGACGAGAAGAACAAAGAGGCCCGGGCCCTCGCCCAAAAGCTCAAGGAAGTTGAGGACTTCTTGATCACAGAGCGGAATAGCCGTTTGGCTAAAGAAGCTGCTCTTTGGGGACAACTTGTGGCCAAAGATACTGCACTGGCCACCGCCAAGGATGAGCTGGAGGGCTCCCGAGCAGCTATGAAGATTTACCAAGATGTCGAGCGAAGTCGATTCGAAGCAATGAAAATGAATTACATCCACTCGGATGCTTTCAATGACAAGGTCGTTGACCGGGCTCTCCGACTGTTTGATCTCACAATCGATGGGACGATTGACCAGCTCTGAGAAGGAGGTCATCTGCCGACAGCTCTGACAAGCAACATCATTAGCTGGGATAAGCTCACTCCCGCATTGCCTGATGATGTCCTGGACTATATTGAGTGAGGCCGAGCGTCCCTGTAAGATGTAAAATTTTTGAAGTTTAAATGCATGCTCGTTCATTCGAACAAGCTTGACCTCCTTGTATGTTTTCAACTCCTTTTGACTATTTTCAAGAACTCGTGGCCTTGTTCATGATTATTCTATCCACCGACCGACCCCTCTGGTATTCAGAGTCCATGATTCTACGATCTCTTGCTTGACCCTAGGAGTATTTTAAAGAATAGTGTCGAACGGTCATTATATTTTGAAGACTTCGAGCTTTTGAGTTGCCTGGGTTCATGGTCGGCTATGCATCGATGCTTGCTCGCTCACTAAGCTTTTGAAGACTGCTCGACCCTGAATAGGGGAGACAAAGAATCCCGTATGCTGGTCCAAGACCAGGGAAAGTCACTCGACCCTGAACGGGAGAGGTTGAAATCCGATGCGCTGGTCTAAGACCAGTGAATCTCACTTGGCTTCTAGAGCTCATGGCTCCAATATAACCCAAAACCCGGCTGATTGGCTCGGGAGTCTCTGACTCAAGGTTTATAGTTGTCGCTCGACTTCTAGAGCCCGTGGCTCTAATATAACTCAAACTCGACTGATCGACATGGGAGTCTCTAACTCAAGGATTTATAATTGTCGCTCAACTGTTGATGAAGACCCGGGTTTTAGGTCACCGCTCGACCGTTGTTGAAGAATATACGAAGACTCGAGTTTAAGGTCACTGCTCGACTGTTGATCACGACAAGGGTTTAAGGTCACCGCTCGACCGTCGATGGAGACAAGGGTTTAAGATCATCGCTCGACCGTCAATAAAGACACGCATTTAAGGTCGCCGCTCGACCATCGATGGAGACAAGGGTTTAAGGTCGCCGCTTGACCGTTGATGGAGACACGTGTTTAAGGTCACCACTCGACCGTTAATGGAGACAATGGTTTAAGGTCGCCGCTCAACCGTTGATGAATACACGTGTTTAATGTCGCCACTCGACGATTTGACAAGACTCGAGTTTAAGGTCTCCGCTCGATCGTTGGTGGAGACAAAGGTTTAAGGTCGTCGCTCGACCATCGATGAAGACAAGGGTTTAAGGTCGCCGCTCAACCGTTGATGGAGACATGCGTTTAAGGTCACCGCTCAACCATCGATGGAGACAAGGGTTTAAGGTCATCGCTCGACCGTCGGTGGAGACAATGGTTTAAGGTCGCCGCTCGACCGTTGATGGAGACAAGGGTTTAAGGTCGCTGCTCGATCGCTGATGATGACTCACGGTTAAGGTTGCCGCTTGACCGTTGATGTAAACTCGATGTAGACCTAGATTTAAGGTCGCTGCTCGACCGTTGATGTAGACACATTTCAAAAAAAAAGGTCTTCACTTTTCATTTATATTTTATCTTTCTTTCGGGAGACATATAGAAATACATAAATTCACTTGCGCACCTCTCATCCTGCCTTGTAGGGTTGGAGATGACTCGCACTCTACAACCACTCTGCCTTCATCTTAGGTTCCCGATTGGCCATAATTAATATGGTGGCCTCCGTCCGGCTTGGATGATTCTGGATAGGTTCTTCGTGTTGGTTGCTACTCGGAAAACCTAATGGTTCCACTATACAAAAAATTTTGTACAAAGGTCTGAACCTTTTTCTAGCTACCATGTGTTCTTTTAAATTAAACTTGGATCGCCTGCGGAACTTAACACGTTTGATCCAAAGTTTAATCTATTTGTTCTTTTAGGTTTAGACTTGGATCTCCTGCGGAACTAAGCACATTCGATCCAAATCACCTAGGTTATTAATTTTATTAAATATTAGTTTCCAAAATTGGCTCCCAGTACTGACGTGGCGAGGAACATGGCCTTCTTGGATATGGGAACAACCACCACCGACTAGACAAAGCCTTTTAAAGAAAGTTAATATTTAATTTCCTTAAATAACTTTAGGTCAACCGAAAAGAATAATCAAATCACAAGGAAAAGAAAAAAACAAAAGAACACAACATCGAAAACAAATTTGAAATACTAGAATCGTATGCCTCTTGTATTTGGTATTATTTCCAAAAATAACTAGTATGATGTGGAAAGGAAAAATACTAGTTATACCTTTTAGAAAAACCTCTTGATCTTCTACCGTATTCCTCTTCTAACCTTGGACGTTGTGTGGGCAACGATCTTCCAAGATGAGGACCACCTAGCACCTTCTTCTTCTTCCTTCAAGTTTCGGCCAAGCACCAAAATCCAAGGATGAAGAACTTTTTCCACCAACTAAGCTCCAAGGGATGCAAGCTTTCTCTCCTTCTTCTTCTTCTTCTCCAAGTAGTATCCGGCCACCACAAGAGCTCCAAGCAAAATAAGGTTTCGGCCACCACAAAGAGGAAGAGAGGGAGAGAGGATGGCCGGCCACAACACCAAGGAAAAGAGGGAGAGAATAATAGAGGTTGTGTCTCATGAAGGCACCCCAACCCCCTCCTTTATATTCATTAGCTTTGGTAAATAAGGAAATTTAATTACAATAAAATTTCCTTAACTTTTCTTGACAACAATTAATTAAGAAAAATTAAATAAAATTTCCTAATTAATTATGTAATGGCCGGCCACCTCATGGAGAGTAAACAAGACAATTTTTAATCAATAATTAAAAATTCCTTATTTGTCTTCAAAAATTTTAAAAAATAAAATTTCCCTTTAAAATCCCTTCATAGTTGATAAAAAGAAATTTCTATAATTTTAATTTTTCAACATGTGAATAATTTACAAAGAAGAAAAATAAAATATTTTTCCAATCTACAAATAAGGAAGAGATCTAATCTCTTTCTTTAATCTTTTATAGATCCTTTTAAAAGAGATATTTTAATTTTTAATCTCTCCAATAAATTATATCTTTCACATAAGAAAAAATTAAAATTAAAATTCTTTTTAATTTAATGGGGGGCGGCCACCTAAGCTTGGGTTCAAGCTAGGGCCGGCCACCCATGAATCAAGGCTTGGACGACCCTAGCTTGATCCACAAGCTAGCTTGGCCGGCCCCCTTATCATGGGTATGAAGTTGGGTATAGGTGGGTATAGTACTCTATAAATAAGAGGCTACGATAGGGACCGAGAGGAGGAATTGGTTTTGGTCTCCCGATAAAATTAAGCATCCCGTGTTCGCCCCGAACACACAACTTAATTTTATCAATAATAATTCATTCCACTATAGAACTATTATTGAACTACCGCACCAATACCAAATTACATTTTTGGGCTCCTTCGTATTATGAGTGTGTTAGTCTCCCTGTGTTTAAGATGTCGAATGTCCACTAATTAAGTGAGTTACTGACAACTCATTTAATTAATATCTTAATTCAAGAATAGTACCACTCAACCTTATCGTCATGTCAGACTAAGTCCACCTGCAGGGTTTAACATGACAATCTTTATGAGCTCATCTTGGGGACATTATCAACCTAGATTACTAGGACACAGTTTCCTTCTATAATCAACAACACACACTATAAGTGATATCATTTCCCAACTTATTGGGCTTATTGATTCATCGAACTAAATCTCACCCATTGATAAATTAAAGAAATAAATATCAAATATATGTGCTTGTTATTATATTAGGATTAAGAGCACACACTTCCATAATAACTGAGGTATTTGTTCCTTTATAAAGTCAGTATAAAAGAAACGACCTCAAATAGTCCTACTCAATACACTCTAAGTGTACTAGTGTAATTATATAGTCAAGATAAACTAATTCCTAATTACATGACGACCTTCCAATGGTTTGTTCCTTTCCATTTTGGTCGTGAGCTACTATTTATAATTTATAAGGTATTGATAACATCATCTTCTGTATGTGGCACCACATACTATGTTATCTACAATATAAATTAATTGAACAACTACAACTAAATGTAGACAATTTGACCAAATGTGATTCTTTATTCAAAATAAATGTTTACAAAAGCTTAGGCTTTCAGTATACACTCTAACACTTCGTAGACCAACCCTCGAAGCTTTTTTATGACGACGTTCACCTCTAAGCACGGATTCTTCCGAGCACTTCTTGCTTTGGTCTTGACCATCTCGACGTAGCATCGCCAAGCGGCTAGTTGATCGCCTCTGACTTCACCCACACGGTTGTCCACCGGGAACTTGATCGTTTGGCAGTAGGTAAACACCATCGGTTGGAATTCGTTGAGGGTCGGTCGACCCAAGATGACATTATAGGTCGATTGTGCGTCCACTACAATGAAGTTTGTGGTCTTGGTTCTCCTCAATAGCTCTTCTCCAAACAAGATGGCCATTCGGGCTTGTCCGAGTGGCAATACTTCGTTCCCAATGAAGCCATATAGCGGGGTCGTCATGGGCAGCAGCTCACCTCGATCAATTTACAACTGATCGAACGCCTTCTTGAAAATGATGTTCACCGAACTCTCTGTATCAACAAAAGTTTGATGAATAGTGTAATTAGCAATTACCACTCGGATGATCAACGCGACGTCGTGAGGGATCTCTACTCCCTCCAAGTCGCTTGGGCCAAAGCTGATCTCGGGCCTTCAGCTCTCTCCTTGTCGCACCCCACTGTGTGGATCTCCAACTGTCGGGCATATGACTTCTTGGCTCGGTTGGAGTCGCCACCGGTCGGCCCTCCGACGATCATTCATATTTCTCTTCAGGATATGTTGCTTTTATTTTTTTTCTTCCCGAGTGGATGGTCTATTTCGCTCAGCCGAGTCTCGGGAGTGATCAACGTCATCCCTCCATTGATGTTGACGGTGCCGGTCGGACCGCTCGGGCATTCCTATTTCATACTCTCGCCGCCTAGTGGACCGTTGCCTTTGTCGCCGATCGGGAGAAGGAGATCGGCAGTGGTTTCCTCTTGGAGCTGGTCAGCTGACGATTGGTGTCAGAGCGCGACAATCGTGCGTGTTGTGAGTCTGCGATTGGTGAAAGGAGCAAAACATGGGCATCCACACCCTGCCTTTTGTCATTTTTGGCCGATGCACGACATGTGTCCTAGCCTCCTGGTATGGTTGCTCTCCCTCTGCTCTTGGCCCCTTGGGTGGTTGGTGGTTGCTTGCATATAGCCGCTCGGGCGCTGGAGCCAAGTGTTCGATCGACGTCTCTTTCCTTCTAGCTGCTTGGGCTTCTTCCACGTTTATATACTCATTGGCCTTCTTGATCATGTGGTTGAAGTCCCTGGGTAGCTTCCTACTGAGCGATCCGAAGAAATCTCCCTTGGCGAGCCCTTGGGTGAAGACGTTCATCATTATCTCGGACGAGGCCGAGGGGATGCCCATGGAGACTTGGTTGAAGTGCTGGATGTACGCTCGAAGCCCTTCCTTGGGCCCTTGCTTTAGGGCAAAGAGGCTGACGCTCGTCTTTTGGTAGCGTCGGCTGCTGGTGAAATGGTGATGGAATGCTGCTCGAAAGTCTTTGAAGCTTCGTATTGAGCCGTCCAGCAACCTTCGGAACCAGTGCTGCGCCAATCCAGAGAGAGTTGTGAGGAAGATTCAGCATTTCACTCTGTCTGTATATTAATGCAGCGTGACCTCATTGTCGAACCGATCTAGGTAATCATCTGGATCGGTTGACCCATTATACATCCCAATCGCCAGCAGTGTGTAGTGCTTGGGCAGAGGGTCTTGTAAGATTTTCTCTGAGAATTTTCGGTTGATCCGCTCTGGAGACGCGTTGCTTCGGAGCGCCTTGCCTTTGCGTGCGTCCCGAATGGGAGCATCATCCGAAGATGATCCCCGCTCCTGATACGCTTATGCTATCTCCGAGGGGGTTTAGAATAGGGCGCGATGGAAGGGGATCGACGCAGGCGGCGCTTCCCCTGACGTGTTGGTCGGCTTTCTATTTTGTACTCATATATAGAGTTGTTCCACTCGGTCTTCATGCCCCGCTCATCCTGCTGCCGATGTTGTGGGCTGCGACGCTAGCTGATCGGCTAACGCTTGTTGTTGTTGTTGCTTGATCATTTTTACTGCTCGAACTTGAACGAGCATGTCAAGCTCTTCTTGGGTGAGCATCACGGTGGTTAGTCGTACAATATCCTCCATTTTCTCGGCTCGGATGCAGGCTACGTTCCCACAGACGGCGTCAAATCTGATCCTATTTGAAAGTCGATGAGATAGATGCTGGGGATGTGGCGCTCCCGCTGACCTCCTGTGGACTTCGCTCCAACCTACAACACAAGTGGCGTCAGTTCTGAGCCGAGGAAGGGGTCCCTGGCGATGGCCCTCCAACGCTCAAGTCAGTCTCCGTCAAAGAAGAAGAAGTAGTAAGTGGAGCAACAAGAAGACTATAGCACAATAGTAAAATATCGCATACCTCTGCTGATGCTTGGACCCCCCTTTACATAGAGCTCTTGTAGTGCGCGTGCACGCCTCCCAAGGCAGGCACGCGCCCCCAAGTTTTCCCTGAAAAGACTCGTCAGTAAAGTGTCTCTGGCACAATACCTTAACGAGTCGACCATATCTCTGAAGTGACGGTGAAAGCTTCCGTCGTACGATCCTCTGTCTGACCATGTCGCCTGTCACCATTAGCTCCCAAAAGGATGTCAAAAGATAATCTGTTGTGTCTATTACTTGGCCGAGCAGAATAGCCGCTCGGCCGGAATTTCGCCGTTCACGTGTTACCTGTTGCTTGGCTGAGCGAGATAGCCACTCGGCCAGAATTCCACTGTTCGCGTGCTCTGTTGCTGTGTCGAGCGGGATAGTCGCTCAGCCGAAAGTCCACTGTCCGCGTGCTCTATTGCTAGGCCGAGAGGGATAGCCTATAATGACCCAGCCCCTCGGCCCCTTGGACGGCCCAACTGGCGGCCCATTTGGCGGTCCCTTGGGCGGCCCAACTGGCGGCCCATTTGGCGACCCCTTATGTCATCGACCGACAACCCTCGGGCGTGTGCCGTTACTCACAAGGTCTTTCCACCCCTGGCCAGTAGACTTTTGCCTTCCCTAGGATCCGAACTCTAGACCTCCAGGATAAGTACTAGAGTTTATGAATCCTGACCACTAATAATGAAGTAGAATATGAGGCATTGATAGCTGGCCTTCAGGCAGCTTGGCACGTGGGGGCAGTTAATGTCCTCATCCACTCGGACTCCCAGCTCGCCGCCCAGTAGCTATTCGAGACATTCGAGATAAGCAACGCACGGCTAAGGCTCTATGTAGAGGCTTTTGAGAAGTTAAAGATCAACTTTCAGGAGGTCGTTATATAGAAGATCCCTCGATCGGAGAACATACGACAGACGAGTTAGCAAAACTAGCCAGTTCGTTAACGTCGATCGTCATAGGTCAGCTGATCGAGCAAGTGTCGCTTGTGGCACACATCGATCGGATGGAGGGAATAACCTTCTCGAACGACTGGAGGACGACCCTGACAGAATTCTTGCGATTGGGATTTGCACCTGTCGATCCGAAAGAAGCTCACTTGCTGAAGAAGAGGGTCGGACGGTTCACCTTGATTGGCGATCAGCTTTACAAGAGAGCCTTCTCCAGGTCCCTCTTCAAGTGCGTCAGATCGGAAGACGTCGAGTACATCCTGAAGGAGGTGCACTAAGGCTCTTGTGGAGGTCATCCGAGCGGCCAAGCATTAGCCTAAAAGATACTCCTGGCCAAATATTTCTGGCCGACCCTCCAAGAAGACAGCACTTGGACAGTGGCCACTTGCTTGTCCTGCCAGAAGTATCACAACATGCCACACTGACCGACCGAGGAAATGAAAGCATCCATGGTATCATGCTCGTTCGACCAATGGGGCATGGACATCATCAGGCCTTTCCCTATGGCGATCGGTTAGTGGAAGTTTCTGCTCGTTACGGTGGACTACTTCTCGAAGTGGATAGAGGTCGAGCCGCTTGCAAGAATCACCGAGCAGATGGTCATCAAATTTATTTGGCAAAACATTATTTGCCGATTCAGAATCCCACACCGACTCGTGTCCGACAACGGGAGACAGTTCGCCAGTCAGGAGCTCAGAGAATGGTGTGAAGGCTATAACATCCAATAAGCCCTCACCACGGTAGCTTACCCTCAGGGAAACAGATAGGCCGAAGTCACCAATTGGGAGATCCTCAGAATCTTACGTGCTCAGCTCGACCACATGGGAGGTAGTTAGGTCAACGAGCTCCCCAGTATGCTGTGGGCTCTCCGCACGACTCCAAGGGAGGTGATCAGCGTAACCCCATTTCATTTGGTGTACGGCGGTGAAGCAGTTGTCCCCGTAGAAGTCGAAGTGGAGTCTGATTGGGTGCAACTCTACGACGAAGGGAACACCGAACGGAGGCATATGGAGCTCGACCTGGTGGAGGAGACGGGCGCTAAAGCAGCTATTCGGCCAACTACATACCGGCAACGGATGAAACAAAATTACAATTAGCAAGTGATCCTTAGGTCCTTCCAGGTCGACAATCATGTCTGGAAGAAAGTGAAGCCGGTCAGCGACATCACCAAGCTCGAGGCACCATAGGCAGGACCGTTCAAGGTCGTGCAGAAGCTCCATTCGGGTGCCTACTATCTGGAGGACGAAGAGGGAAGGAAACTCGTGAGGCCATGGAGCGCGAACTATCTTCAACCCTACAAGGCTGGATGAGAGGTGCGTGACCGAATACTATACTTTTTGTATTCTTTGCATGCCTTCTGAACGCAAGGCAACATATGAACAAAAGGCGAAGATCTCTTTAAGTGCACTTCCATGAATAGTCGAGCAGCGACCTTAAACCCGAGTGTACGAGTCAACATCAACGGTCAAGCAACGACCTTAAACGCGAGTCAACATAACAGTCAAGCGGCAATGTTAAACCCGAAATCACATCAAATCGTCGAGCGACGACGTTAATGCGGGTCTCCATCAAATCGTCGAGTGGCGACGTTAAACCCTTGTCTCCATCAATGGTTGAGCGGCGACGTTAAACACGTGTCTCCATCAACGGTCGAGCGGCGACCTTAAACGCGTGTCTCCATCAACAGTCGAGCAGTGACCTTAAACCCTTATCTCCATCAATGGTCGAGCGACAACCTTAAACTCGAGTCTCTGTCAATGGTCGAGCGGCGACCTTAAACTCGAGTCTTCATCGATGGTCTAACGGTGACCTAAAAAATAGGTCTTCAGCAACAGTCGAGCGACGACTATAAACCCTTGAGTCAGAGACTCCGTGTCGATCAACCGAATTGGAGTTGTATTTAAGTCATAGGCTCGGCGTTAGAAACTCTCCTATCTCTTCCTTTTGGGGTCGAGCAGTCTTCACTAGTCTCCGACCAGCTTATCGAATTCCTTGTCTCTCCTGTTCGGAATCGAGCAGCCTTCGAAGGCTTAGTGAGTGGACAAGCGTCGATGAATAGCCGACCGTGTACCTGGGCTATTCAAAAGCTCGGAGTCTTTAGAATATAGCGATCGTTTGACATTATTCTTTAAAATACTCCCAAGATGAGAGGGAGACCGCGTAATCATGGACTCTAACTACCAGAGGGGTTGATCGACTGATAGAATAATTATGAACGAGGCCAAGAGCTTTTGCAAATAATCAAAAGGAGTCGAAAAACATGCAAGGATGTAAAGCTCATCTAAATGGACGAGCATGCATTTAAACATCAAAAATTTTGCATTTTACAGGAACGCTCAGCCTTACTCAGGAATGCTTAGCCTCACTCAAGATAGTCTAAGGTGTCGTCCGGCAGAGAGGCGGTGAGCTTGTCTCGACTGATGACGTTGCCGGTCAGAGCAGCTGGTAAATGGCCTCCTTCTTGGAGCTGGCTGATCATCCCGTCGATCGTCAGATCAAATAGCCGGAGTGCCCGGTCCGTGACTTTGTTATAAAATACGTTCGAGTGGATGTAGGCTTGCTTCCTGGTCTCAAAGCTATTCGACTCGACATCTTGGTAAATCTTCAAAGCCGCTCAGAAGACCTCTAGCTCCTCCTGGGCGGCGGCTAGCACAGCATCTTTGGAGGCAATTTGGTCGCGAAGGGCTATTTCTTTGGCCGAGCGATTGTTCCACTTGGCGATCAAAAAGTCCTCAACTTCCTTTAGCTTTTGGACGAGGGCTCGGGCCTCTTTATTCTTCTCGTCGAGGTCGGCGATGGCCTAGTTCTTCCGAGCATTCACCGACTCGATCTTATTATCAAAAGTAGTGACCTGTTTGTTGAGCCACTCCAGCATTGTGGCCTGCCCGGCGCTCTTGTTTCGTTTGGCCTCAAGTAGCCTGTCACTCTTCTCCAGAGTGGCCCATAGCCTAGCCATCTCGGCGCCTGCCTTTTCTTGAGCGGCGAAGGATTGATCGCTCGACGCCTTCAGCTGCTTCACCTCCTCTTTCAAAAATACGAGCCTATGACACATGGCAAGCTCTCTACCCAGTACTGTGGACAACAAACAAACATAAGTGTCGATGGGAGGTGAAGTATGCAAATGTAGATGAAGCTTATCCCAATGGACATCTGGGTGTAGTTGTTCGCAAGCACGCTCGGAGGCATTATCGCCGCACGGGCTTGGGCGTCCTCCCAGATCTTGGCGAGTGGCCCCTGGATGATAATCTGGTGATCGGGGTCTTGAAATCCGGTGTTCGGCTCGTTGTATTCTTCGGTGGGTAGGTGGAGGATCGCCGTAATATGGAGTTGGCCGCTCGGGGCCTATTGTGGCAAGTCGTCCGACCCGACGGGCGAGACATGGATGTCGGATGGATGCTAGACTTCTTAACCTTCAAGGGCTTCAAAGGCGGCGGCATGAAGGCCACCGGAGGCGCTGTGAGGGTTCCTTGCGGCAGCTCGGCTAGAGAAGGCGTTCGATTAGACGATGTAGCTGCCGCAATCTTTGGGAGGGGAGGAGTTGAAGTCTCGACTCGCTCGGCAGACCGGGCCCCCGAGGTGGCAGAGCGTAGGGAGGGCTCTGCAAGGCGCCTCTTGCTCCTGTTTAGCGGCACATCGGAGGAAGCAGACCCCGATGGCTCCTTAACCGGGATGATCGGGCGTCGCTCGGATGGAGGATGGGATCCCGCGGCCCTTCTCCACTCGGTGCATGGCTACCCTTGCCTTCGCTCACCAAGATGGGAGTCACCTCGCTCTTATCCTGGGGCTCTTCGTGTGAGCAGACCAACTGCAGGTCGCGGATCGTCTGTTCCTTAACGGCCACCACATTGATTGCGACGTCCTTGAGCTTCACCTTGCCGGCCATACATGCTCGCATCATGACTTCGACTGCAAAAGAGAAGGAGAAATTAGTTAGCATCAAAGGAAGAATTAAAGAAGCTTCATACCTAGGCTAGTCGGCAGTCGAGTACGTATCAGGCTCAAGCCGAAGATATACAGGACACCCTCCAACAGCAGCTTATGGATATCGTATTTCTGACTGGCTAGCATGGAGACTGCATTCAAGTAGTCCAATCGGCTCTTGTAGCTTTTCAGAGGATGCTGAGGCGTCACTTTGAGTTGCCAGCTAGTCGGGAAGTTTGGTCGCTCGGAAAGATGAATGAAGAAAAAATATTCTTTCTAGTGCTTGTTCGAGGTCGACATCTTGTCGAAGAAAACTAGACCGACTCGAGACTGGAAGAGGAAAGTCCCCAGATTGGATAGTTTAGGATAATAAAAATAATGAAAGATTAGGGGGGGTCAGAGGGATGTCATGCAGACGAAACAAAATAACGACGCCGCACAGCAGTCGGAAAGAGTTCGACACAAGTTGGTGGAGGGAAATGAGAAAATATTTACAAATTGTGGGAATAAAGGGATGAAGGGGGAACCGCAGACCGGCGATAAATTGGTCTCGGAAGAAACAAATGCAGTCGGTCGGCGGGAAATTGGGTCGATCGGACGAAGAAGGCAGAATGATCTGATGATCGGAAGGAATTTCAAAAGCATTGTAGGCTCTCAGCGTCTCCCCTATCAAACCTAGACTCCATGGATATGTACTAGAGTCTAGGGACAGAGGCAGATGGCTACGAAGAACTTGCCATCGCGAAAGCAAAAACCAAAAGAAGGCAGAGGGGAAGAAATACGATCGAAGGAAGGAAAAGGTCGTTGGAATGTCGCCGGAACAAAAAGAAATGCCGAAAAAATCAAAGGCAGACGCGATGGGGAGAAGGCTTATGGGAGAAAGGTCACCAGGAAAGCAGAGATCACCGGAGAAGAAGCACAGAGGATCGCCGGAAGCTTGGATCGCACAGAAGCACAGAGAGGTGGCCGCCAGGAGCGCTTGAAGAAGTGTAGAGGAGGAGAAGATACAGCAGGCTTATAAACCGCAGGCTCGGTCGACCAGAGCTGTCCGATCTAGGTCGTGGAAATCCAGGCCAAGATCTCATCGTTGAATTCAAACCATTAAATGTCACCTCATGCATATCACATCAGGCGTGCGGCGGTAGTGGGCGTGACACGTGGCGCAGCACCACGGGTCAGCAATTAATGAAGGCATGGGAACATGTCCAACCCTAGTGAGCGGGGATTTACATGATTTTCAAGAAATCTGAATGACGTCAAACTAGATCTCGCTCACCCGAGACAACCCAAGGAGAACTTTTACAAGAGCAAACCTTTGTCATGACAATCAGATCGAGGGAACATACTTATGCCTGAGCGACAAGCTTCAACAGGTTGCTTGGCGAGGATCGGTCTTATCCCGATCGGAGACTACACAGTGACGAAGGCCAATCAGAATCTGTTCACACGATGGTCCAGTCAGTCGGACTTATAGTCTCCTTCGACTAGACTTGAGGAGAAGGCTTGTGATACGGTGATGATGAAGGGTCCCATCCCGCTGCCACGGAGGAGGTCAAAGGGGATCAAAGTCAAGGCAGTCAACGCTTAGAAGTCATTTGTCGATTGGATGAGCATGTCCCGATCAGGAAGAGAAAAGGTCCGATCAAAGATCACCTTTGACTCGGCCATGAGCCGAGCACCCGATGCTCAAATAAGAGGACGACAAAGGGAAGATTATGCAGAAACTGGGCCGAGCGGCTCTTCCGCTCGGCCTAGCAGCAGCCTTGACATCAGCCGAGCACATGGACAGTGGACTTCCAACCGAGTGGCTATCCCGCTCGGCTCAGCAAAAGAGCACGCTGATAATGGACTTTCAACTGATCGGCCATCCTGCTCGGCCCAGCAGCATAACATTCAGACTGTGAATTTTCAGCCGAGCTGCCATCCCACTCGGCCCGACAACAGACAACATGTGCACAATGTAATTCTAGCCGAGCGGTTGTCCCGCTCGGCTCATTAACGGACATAACACACTATCTTTCGACATCCTTTTGAGAGATAGTACCGTTAACAAGCGGTATGGTCAGACAGAAGATCGTACAGCGGAAGCTTCCACTGTCACTTCAGAGATATGCTTGGTTTGTTAAGGTACTGTGTCAGGGACACTTTACTGACACATCTTTTCAGGGAAACTTTGAGACGCATGCTCACCTTGGGAAGCATGCGCGCGCACTACAGGAGCTTTATATGAAGGGGGTTCAAGCATTGACGGAGGTATGCGATATCTTACAGTTGCGCTATAGTTCTTGTTGCTCCACTTACTGCTTCTTTTTCTTCTTCGCCGGAGACTGACTTGAGTGTTGGAGGACCATCACCGGGGACCCCTTCCCTGGCTCGACACTGACGCTTCTTGTGTTGCAGGACTGGAGCGAAGTTCACCAGAGGTCAACAGAAGCGCCACATCCCTAGCATTCATCTCATCGACTTTCGGACAGGATCAATCCCCAACTCAACATTAGATGCCAACCTCTTCTCCGACTCGGCCCCATGTGCCTACCTCCTCTCCGACTCTATCTTAGTCATCAATTTCATCTCTAACTCAATCTCAGTCGTCGATCTCATCTCTGGCTCAACCACAGTCATCAAGCTCATCTCCAACTCAGCCTAAGGCACCTACCTCCTCCCCAACTCGACCTCAGTCGTCAATCTTGTCTCCCACTTAATCTCAATAGCCAACATTGTCTATCCTTAGGGCAACTCAGCATTGCCCTCATCTCCTAGTCTGGCCTCGACTCAGACCAGCACCCTATGCGACCCGAGGGCGTATGAATAAGGAAGTGACTGTAGGATCGAAAAGAATTTAGATATCTCCACAATAGCATGATATTGTCCACTTTGGGCCTAAGCCCTCATGGTTTTGCTCTTGGGCTCTCCCCAAAAGGCCTCATGCCAATGGAAATATCTTTTCTCTTATAAACCCATGATCTTTCTCATGTGTTTCCAATATGAGACTATATTTGCAACCTTGTAACCCCAACAATCCCCCCCTCAAACAAAGGACCATAGACTTCCCACGTCCGATCCTCGACCCACCAGGTTTTCCTGCCCCTCGGTCCACCCGACCTACTAGGACTTCCTTGCCTAGTCGCAACTTGGACTTCCTGTCTTGTGTCTGGTCCTCTTGATCCGAACATAGGAGCCCCCGCTTTCTTTGTTCGAGGTCCATATTGTACCCACATGGCTCAATCAGACCATAGCTCTTGTGCACAGTCAGCGGTTAAACCTTCTGGCAGTCCGTGCTCTGATACCAATTGTAGGATCGAAAAGAATTTAGATATCTCCACAATAGCATGATATTGTCCACTTTGGGCCTAAGCCCTCATGGTTTTGCTCTTGGGCTCTCCCCAAAAGGCCTCATGCCAATGGAAATATCTTTTCTCTTATAAACCCATGATCTTTCTCATGTGTTTCCAATATGGGACTATGTTTGCAACCTTATAACCCCAACAGTGACTTGACTGCTTCATTTATGGAACGTTTCTCCTAGAAGATGTGGAGAATGGTAGCACGCATTCGAGAGTACGTGGGTAAGAGAAGCGTACAACTCGGAGCTCATGATAAACTGATGCACAGATCTCAAAGAACATGCACATTTATAGCTCTTTAAAAGGTTGTCCAATCCCGTGGGCACAGGTACACGTACCTATAAATCCTACATTTCCTTATGCAATTATTCTTCCGCAAGAAAACCCTAACTTAACGTTTGAGTGACCTGTCGGGATCTATCCCTGGTATCATTCTAATCATCTTGTGGATTACTTTTTAGGTTTTTATCCTCCTAGACAATAATCTCTAGAGATCGTGCACGTCAACCCGTTCGTTGATTAGTGGCATGACCATCCACGATATTTGGCTAGAACTACTATTTTGCTTACTTTTGAGCAAAGTACTGAATTACTATTTAAGAATCAAATATTCATGAGCAAGTTTAGTATTCGACTTGGTAGGATATTGTTTATGCTTGTTCATGAACAAATTTAGTATTCGACTTGATAAGAATTAATTTATATTTATTCAATACAATTAAATTAAAATATTTGAACACATATATTTTCCGCTCATTAATATTCATAAATAAGGATTATAAATTATTTGAAAATAATGTTCACAAACAAAACGGGTGAAATATGTTCATCAATAAAATATCATTAATATGATAAATAAATAAATAAATATTAATAAAATAATAAATAAGTTTATATTTTCAAGTTTAATATTAAATAAACTTAAATTGTAACATTTTTAAACAAATCAAATAAACTTAAACTGTGCGTTCACCAAACTCAAGTCAAATTAAACCAAACTCAAATTTGTAAAAAAAGAAAATAAATTAAATTTAAATAATTATTTTAATAATTTAGTTTAGTAAGTTTGAATAACATAAAATTTAAATGCGTCCAAATATCACTCAACCAAACATCTGCGTAAGCTGTTCATAGGTTGGAATTCATTATTTCACTTTAGTGTCTGTGTTCTGTTTTGACAGGAGCAGACAATGACGGTAATCAGCTACTTTGACTTCATAAGAAACCTAGTGCTATTGGAAGACTGAGAAATGGCGTGTTTCCTCTGACAACTATTGGAACACGTACGTGCAATAATCAATATGAACTTGCATATTAGCAAATTGAAGACGCAAGTGGGAGATGGGGAATCAGGTCAATTATAAAATTATAAATGAAATATTGAACTCAAATTCAAAATCATCTCGTCTGTCTGTCACTCAGTCAGTCATATTGAACTAAAATCAATTATAAAATTTACTGGAAGACTGCGTTGGGAGTGATCGAGTGGCTTAAAGTGGAATTATCAAATTATCGAATAGGTCGAGTGTAAAAAATTAAAAAGATAAATTTGGTTGTTTCATTTGACCTTACTATGAGACTTCTCCAGAATTAGAGACCTGTTTTGTTTATATATATATATATATATATATATAACTTGGATCCAAATGTACACAATCCTCTCATACTCTTTTCTTGGCATTGCCAATCTACATTTTTTTCACATTGTCAATCTACATGTATGACAAATACCTTTTCTTCACATTGTCAATTTACATTTTCTTCATATTGTCAAGCCACAATGTATGACAAGTTTGATCATGTCATGTTGATAGCGAGTGGGATTACATCCTCCTTTCTGAGAAGATGTAATAAACTCGTAGATCCATTCACAATCCACTGTGCTACTAACAACCGGATGATTAATAATAAGCAAAAGTACATAAATTTTTATTATTCTTTTCAAAATAAAAAAACCTACTATAAATAAATAAATAAATAAAATTATATGCTATAATTAAATAAAAAATAAAAATACAAACAAGTATATTTATATTTGAATTATTTTTATTAACATAAAATATATTTTAAAATTAGATATTTTTATTGTGTTAAAAGAGACTTTCACGTTGAAAAAATTATGAACAAGACATTCCGCCCTAATATTTTTCTCTAAATTATCTTTCTTATTCGTCCGATCCAAATGTTTTTAGTCCAAACTGTTCTAACACGAAACTATTTTGACAAAGACTATTATAAAAGTATTAGATCATTTAAATTAAAAATATATTTTGAAAAGAAAACAGAATGTTAGAATAAGACATTTTTTTAATATTTATTTTTTAAAAATAAAATTTGATAAACCAACGTTAATCTAAGCTCCAGCATTCATCTCAATCCATCACATCCTCAGACTATTCATTGACTGACTTCCTACTGAACACGTGTCTTGACAATTTTTTTTTTTTTGTCATAATTAACTTTTGCTCCTAAATTAATGGAGTAAGTTCTATAAAGAGCATAGATTCTTTGGAAATGCAAACTATTTACTTAAGGTGTGCAGATACAGATTCTCCAATGAGTCCATCATTGCAGATCATGCATTCTGTCATAGCTATTGCTCCTAAATGTACTAGTAAGTTCAATGTTCAGTATACAAGGCATACTTACAAACTGTTTTTCGTATTCTTCTTCTTCATTGTTCCTCCTTATACATTGCAAACATCTATCGTAAATAGAAAATCAGTGAAAATCTTTTCTAATAAAATTCTCTCATATAATCCTTGTATTCCTGCTAATTGGTGCAGCACTTACTGATCTAGGATGCAAGATGCATAGAAGTGGCAACAAAACATATATGGTGTAGTGGCAATTTTGTTCATATTTATCGTCTAAATATGATGGAAATCTTTGTTGTATGTTTCAAATAAGTTTCAAATTTATTGTAGTGCCAGGGCGGATCAATTGAAAGAATCAATATGCAATTCCAGAAGGTCCAACTTTCAGCTTCATCTTATGACACTGCATGGGTAGCTATGGTTCCTTCTCCAACTTCTCCTAACCAACCATGCTTTCCACAATGCCTTGATTGGATAATAAAGCATCAACATTCTGATGGATCGTGGGGACTCGATCACTTCCAACCCATTCTTGTTAAAGACTACCTGTCTTCGACATTAGCTTGTATAATTGCTCTAGAACGCTGGAAAGTTGGTCAGGAACAAGTCAGGAAGGGTAAGTGATGATAAACAGTGTTATAGCATTTGATTGATATGTGTTAAATGACAAGTCATGCATGTTGTTACTGCAGGTCTGAACTTTATTGGGAGTAATTCTTCATCCATTTTGGATGAGCACTTGCAGTCACCTATTGGCTTCGATATTATATTTCCAGGCATGCTTGAATATGCCATCAACATTGGTTTAGATGTTCCTATAGAACATCATGAGATAGGTAACATGCTCGGCCGACGAAATGCAGAACTACTCAGGTTGGAATTGTACTTAGACTAAGTCCTAGTTTAGGACAGAAACTGTTCCTATTTTCTGTTTGTAATTTCTTATATACAAATGTTGTGCATGATGGTTCCACCAGTTTTTCATAGTTCTCTAATCTCTAATGGCATCAATTGCATCATAAATGATGGCAGCTAAAAATCAATTATAGTACCAGATTATGTTTTCCTAAATGTTCTTAGAGATTATTGAAACAGACTTATTTGTAACATGTAAGAGAACAAGGAAGTTGCAACGCAAGAGAAGCCTACTTAGCATATGTTGCCGAAGGATTAGGGAATGCACACGACTGGACGAAAACTATGAAATATCAGCAAAAAAATGGATCATTGTTTAATTCACCTGCAACAACTGCTGCTGCAATGATGCATCATTATGATTCTAAGGCACATGAATACTTGCATTCTCTTCTATTGAAGTTTGATAGTTCAGGTGATTGAAGATTCTCATATCTTATGGAAAATAGAAGTGAGTTTACTAATGTTTACATATTTATTATTCTAAATCTACTTGTTGGTTCTTCACAGTTCCTACATTATATCCCATGGATGTGCATACACATCTTCATCTTATTGACAGTATTGAAAAGTTGGGAATAGCCGAGCACTTCAGACATGAGATAAAGAGCATCTTGGATAAAACATATAGGTGCACTGCTAAATATTTAATTCTTTGGAATAATTGTGATTTTTTAAAAACAAAATTGCCTTCTAACATATGCAGAAGCTGGTTGCTCGAGGAGGAAGAAATCTATTCCGATGTAGCCACATGTGCCATGGCTTTTCGCCTTCTTCGATTGAATGGATATGATGTATCTTCAGGTGATTGTTATATTTATGTTGATATCGAATCATATGTATGATACCTATTGGTGACTGTGATGCTGGTTTAAATTGGTGTAGATTGCTTAAGTCGTCTCAATGATGAGCACTATTTTAACAATACATTGCAAGGATATCGGAAGGATGTGAACGTGGTATTGGAATTATACAAGGCATCACAAATTAAAATATTTCCCAACGAGAAAGGTTTAGACAAATTAGCCTCCTGGTCAAGAATGTTTCTGAAAGAAGCATTAATCACCAACCGAAATCCCCCAAACCAGATTGGTTTACAAGAGGTAAATGGTCAATCACCTTTTGATGATAAAAAGTTGTTACTTGCAAAGAAAAACCATGTCTGAACATTGACAAATTTGGAATTGCTTCAGGTGGATTATGCTCTAGAGTTTCCGATTTGGTCCAATGTTGAACGTTTAGAGCATAAAAGTACCATTGAGAACTTCACTCTTGACAACTTGCAAGTTCTCAAAACTTCATACAAGTAAGATTTGAATATGAATGAAAGGCGCGCCAAAAATCTGCATTATGCTATTGATTTTTTTTTTTTTTTGAATCTGTAAATAGGCGTTATAGCATAAAGGATAGTGATCTAGTGGAATTGGCATTGGGTTCCTTTGAAACTTCTCAGCATAGATATCAGGAAGAACTCCAGATGTTCAACAAGTATTTTCACTGTTCTATTGTGTACATGACTAGATAGTTTAATCCTCCTCTTTTTCTTTTTCTGTGATCATATTTCTTGAATTTGACAGTTGGGTGAAAGATAACAAACTAGATCAACTGGAATTTGTCCGGCAAAGGAACATTTTTTGTTATTTTTGTGCTGCTGCAATACTTTTCACTCCTCAAATGTGCGATGCTCGCATGTCATATGCCAAAGGCAGCCTTCTTGGCACTGTGGTTGATGACTTCTTTGACAATGAAGAATCTATAGAGGAGCATCAAGATCTTATTTCGTTGATGGAGAAGTCTGTGTTGTTTCCTGTTATTTGATCTTCTCTAAAAGGTTCACAAGCTAAATTTCCTTTTGCTATTGATAATAATTAATAGGTGGGATGCAAATTGGGAAAAGGAGACGCATTCTGAACAAGTTAACATCATTTTTTCTGCTTTGTTCAACACAATCAATGAGCTTGGGACCAAGGCATCAGTATTGCAGAAGCGAGCTATCACCCACCATTTAGTTGAGGCAGTAAGATCTGAAGACTTCAATTTTTCCTTTTCTCTACTTTAATGAAGAACGTGACAGATGGTCGTATGGTTAGTGGCTTCGATTGATGAATTCCATGATGAAAGAGGCAGAGTGGAAGATATCCAAGGAAGTTCCTTCAATGGATGAGTACATGAAGAATGGGTTTGTGTCCTTTGCCCTCGAACCAGTTATTCTCCCAACACTCTATTTCCTTGTTCCAGAACTTCCTGAAGCTGCCGTCAGAAATACAGAATACGAGAATTTGTTCCGATTAGTGAGCATATGCGGGCGTCTGCTGAATGACATGCAAAGCTTCCAAGTAAGAGAAACAAATTGTTCTTAAAAACGAGTAGATCGTATCGTCTGTTAATTTCATGAGACCTTGGAAATTAAACAAATTGTTCTTTCCTCTTTTTATTTTTCGCAGAGAGAATGTGAAGAAGGGAAGGTGAATGCCGTATCACTACGCCTTCTCCACAGTGCCGGTTCAACGTCCGAAGAAGAAGCAAAGCAGCAGATACGAGGGGAAATAGAGTCCGCCAGGACCGAGCTCTTGAGAATGGTGGTGCAACAAGATGGAAGCGTCGTTCCCAGGCCTTGCAAGGATCTCTTCTGGAAGACGTGCAAAATACTGCACCTCTTCTACACGAACAATGACGAGTTTACATCGCCGAAAGAGATAGTGAGGACAGTCCACGCAGTCATTCATGAACCCATAAAAACCAAGCACATATAACAACATTCTCGAGTAAAGAGCTCTTAAAGAGTGAATAAAAAAAGTGTGGGAAAGTGAACAACAAAATAATTACTTTAGAAATGATCAGTATTGTAGGCTGACAAGCCATTTATATCGATTATTAAGATGATATATAAAAATATTATGATAAACATAGTGATAATAAATTATTATCCTAAATTGTTATTTTTTGTCGTCATTATCTAAACATGATAAGTCCTCTAACTATTATCCTGGACGGCTAGCGACCTTTATTGTCAATATTCTCGGTAAACTTAACGGATGATATCTAACGTTGAGTCTAATTGTTAGTTTATTGAAACACTATTTAGATAAAATGTTAACAAGTTGATCCTTAGTGAAGATATAAGAGACTAAATAGTTGTTTATTTGTCACATGTTCCGTAATAACATGAAAATCAATTTTCATATGTTGTACGAGCATGACAAATTAAATTTGTACTAAGATATATTACTTCAATATTATCATACTATATATTTTAAAAGTAACATTGGTAGAAAAATATAGATAAAAGGAATAGACTGAAGTCAAATAATTTTAGATGTTGTATTGATTATAAATTTATATTAAGCAAGAAATAGTAAATTGCTTTTTATAATACCATGAAATAAGATTCCATCCAAAGAATATTACATATCCTCAAGGGAATTGACTGAATCTACATCACTATAAACATTTAATTTCTTGAATGACTATATAAAAGGAGCGCAGCATCGATCTCAGGTAAGTTAGCCTAGATTACTAATTTTGTCATCGATAAAAAGTACAACCTCTTTGTGTCATGACATTATTTCAATGAGACTTGTTTTTTCGGGACGATTTAGTGACTAGCACATGAGGTGTTGCCACCATGAGGTCTGGGGTTCAAATCTCGATAAAACCGAGATAAAATGTTTCTCTTATGTACTAGTCACTATTCCAAAGGCTAGTAGCCCGGCTAGTAACTGCTCGTGATTTACCTCCTCCGTGTTGGCCCTGGGACGAATTGGCGGGGGCGCTGGGGTGAGCGTATTCGCCTTATGCCATCATTATTTTAACGAGACTTATCTCCTCTGTGTTGACCTTGGAACGGATTGACGGGGGCGCTGGGGGCGAACATATTCGTCTTTTGCCACAATTATTTCAACGAGATTGTCCTCTCAGGGTAATACGACGGTTGAGACATGTGGTACTATCACATGAGTTCTTGGGGTCGAAATTCGACACGTCTGAGTATATCTTCTCCATAACTTGACCACTTTCTCTTCTATATTAACTTAGGGATGTATTGGTGGGAGCACAGGGATAAGTGAATTGCCTTTGCCATATTATTTCAACGAGACTGAATTGAGAGAGGTAGCATTGGTTTGTTTGATGTTTAATGGTTTTTATTTCAGAACTTGATCATTTAGATTTTTATCGGACAGATGTTTGAAACCCTCTTGTTATTCCCAGCAATCCACTATGTTACATTACATCAGTTGTATGTGTGAAAAAGAGCAGGTTAAAGTGAAAAACAGAAGGGCTCTACCGTGGGAATCAATCATCAGTCCACGGGGAATTACATCCCACAACATGAATTCTGTTGTGCTGTAAATTGGTGAGTCGATGAAAACAAATAGAATGAATTAAGGAAAAAAATAATATAAGATTATCTAAAAATACTAAATAATTTAGCACCGCTAACTTAGTCTTAATTTTAGTAATTAAAAATACCTATTACATGGTTAAATAACGCTTGGCAATTACAAATTTATTATAACAACTATAAATTCGTAGCTCCTATAATGTTGTTTAAATGCTATGAAGTTGTAGTTTTTATAATAATGACACTTAAATGTCTACTATATTAGGACCTTACGAACTAGAAGAGGAGGCTGAATATCTCCAATCTCTTTGTTGATTGAATTTGCACCGTTGAAACTTGAAGACAAACAAACTCAGCACACACATGCACAACGTTAGCAAGTTCCCCGAGGCGACTACGTCCAAGGTTAACATAACGTTCTACCACCTCTATTGATTTCAAAGGCGAAAAAATCTTTTACAATAATATTACAATACAATACAAAAGGAGATGAAACAAGAAGTTACAATAATTTGATTGAGAGATGTTGGCTTCTTCTTGTTCAAATGCTTGCATCAAAGATAGAGATTGAGCTCCATGACTTCTTAGCAAAGAGTTAGCACGAAAACTTGGCTTGTGATGAAAGCTCTACACCTTCAAACATTCCCTTTTGCTTTTATATAAATCCTTGACTCAAGACCTTTATTTTAGGCATTAGTAGACTATTGCACACAATCAGTCAATTGATATGATCTCCAACAACTGCTCATGTCATTGAACACCCTCTATTGATTTTATTGATAATTTAAATATCAGTTGACTGATATAAACTATTATTTGACTGATTCAATTAGTTGAATCTAACAATAAAATCAAACAATCGAATTTAACTCGCTTCTGTTCAATTTCGATCAGTATCAATCGATTGATATTAACTATCAATCGACTAATGCAACCACTCGAATCAGACAATTAAGTTGGACTCGCTTTTGTTTGGTTCCAGATTGGAATTAGTAGATTGATACTTCGATCCGAACCCTTCCTTCTTTTTTCCATTGTATCAATTGACTAATGCTCTTTCACTACAAAAATAAATAGATTTACCGACAAAAATGTCCATCATGATTCTGTCAGTATAGGTGGTTAGTGATGGAATTACGATGACAGATATTTTGTTGGGAGAAAATTCATTGTGAAAAACTTTACCGACAGAAAATAACTACCATCAATTTTTACCGACGGAATATTTTCCGTCGGAAATAACACCGACGGAATATATGATTCCGTCGGTATATTTATAAAAGATATACCAATGAAATCTCCTAGATTCTGTTGGTAATCTATAAAGGGTTTACTGATGGAATACCTATTCCGTTGGTAAACTATTAAGGGAATATCGACGGAATTACTTATTCTGTCGGTAAACCCTTCGATATTTACTGACGGAATATGTATTCCATCGATAAATATTTTCGATACATACCGACGGAATACCTATTCCATCGGGAATTGAAAAAAAATTAACACAACAAACCTAAATTAGGCTCTTCCCTATTTACAATTTTCATATACAGATAAAAACATCACAAATGATAGCATTCACAATCCACACAAACATATTTCACATTCATCCATACATTAATATTTCACAATCAACACATCAAAGACATTTTCACAATATAAATACATTTCATAATCCATTATAGAAACCAACAACATCTAAACATAATCCGATAATAGAACATTCACATAAACAATCTAATAGAAAAAACTATACTATTCATAATCCATAATCCGAATAGTACATCCATATATAAAATAGAAATAGATAATCTCCTGCAAAAAGTCAAATATAATACATTTATATCATATTTATGTACAAATAAAAATATTACATATATGTATAACCAAATTTAATACCTAGATAAAAGAAATAAGCAACTAATGATCAGTAATGTTAATAGGCCTAGACTCCTGAAATATATAGTAATGCAATGTTTACAAATTAGATAAGTTTTTTATGATAAATATATTTGCATAGTTTATATATGATAAAAAAAAATTGAGTTTTAGTTGAACAAACTTCAAAAAAAAAATTAATCAATAGGATCTGATAGATCTTGAGTCTTCTGTGAATCAAAATCAAATGGAATTGGTGGCGAGGGCAAATCAGCTATGAACCGTCGCATATGAGTCATGAGAGCATCATGATCCTCACATTGCTTCTTATCCTCATCAGCCCTCCTCTGCATCTCAGCAACCATCCACTATTCCATCTTCTTATCCATTGAGGTAATTTGAGCGCAGTTCTTGATTTTCCTGTCTTAAAGACTGCATCTCAGAAGAAGAGGAAGATGATCCATCATGACCTCTAGGAGTGCTCAAACAATCAAATGTGACTTTGGCTTGAGAGCCAAGGCTGTAGAGGGTGGAGCTTTTTGTTTGTTTATCGAAAACATCATAATAATTCTCATTTAGTACCTCGATTGATAGAGACTATAACTCCCCCTCTGCTGGTGGTCGAGATGCCTGAGCCACTCTATCTATTATTTAATCCTGTTTTGAAAAATATAATATAAATATTATT
The DNA here is from genome assembly GCF_018446385.1 of Zingiber officinale. NCBI lineage: Eukaryota > Viridiplantae > Streptophyta > Magnoliopsida > Zingiberales > Zingiberaceae > Zingiber > Zingiber officinale. The sequence goes on along the minus strand of NC_055992.1, from coordinate 102,144,499 downwards.
AAATTTGATCACAATTACTAAAGTTAATTAAGATATAAATAATTAAATGTAATAAATAATTAATCTTATGTGTATGGCCTTCAATCTAGTATCGACAAATGTGTCATCCTTCTTCTTGTCGGTCTTAAAAAAGATCTCCATACAAGTAGGTTGGCAAGCTAAATCATGTTCCTGCATACACAAATAATCTGGTACAAAATTATAAAAATTTGACAATAAATATAAATTTTACTTATTTAACTTTAAATTAAATTCACCAGATCCATGGTATGTTTAATAATAGATCTGGAACCTGACGTATGTAGAGCCGTTTCAGTGCTTGTGCCACCTAGCTCTGTATTTTTATTTGCTTTGGCTTTTTCATCATTTTCTTTATACCTTTATGCAGTCTAGGTGGTCGTCCATGCACTCCATATCTTAGCTGGCATATACGTCAGCCTAGTATCCTTCTTTCACATATAATAAAGAAGGTCTTTGTAAAGTTTGGAACAATATGTATTCCAAGTATCTTTAAATTGTTGCTCTTGACCTTCCTCCAATGTATATCTTTTCTACAATTATAAGTTGAATTAAAGTTTTAGTATAATAAAGGATAAATATATTATAGAATACAAAGTATAATAAATATACTTATCACAAATTCATTATAATAAAATAACTTGGTCTCTTGGTCTACATGTCTCCATGTAATACTGGAAAGGCAAACTCGTTCCTTGAATTTGCCCGTAATATATGTGGCAACTCTGTGGGCATCAAGGGTAAACCTATAAGAAAAAATATTAAGGTATGAGAAATATTATAAAGGAAGTGATATATGAACTTGAATTACTAATAAAAAAACTACTTACGAGTTCCGAACAACTCGTAGAACCTTGTAGCCATGGAGCGTTATGCCTGTTGCTCAGCCATAATAATGCTTTCAAAATTACATTACAGCACATCATAATAATGTTTACTAACATAATAATATAAATACAAAACAATATGGATGCATAACTTACTTAATGAACAATAATACTAATATTTAATCCACATTAACAGTTTTTAAGTCCTCATCGCCAGATTCTATTAGTTCAATTTCATCCTCACTATTGGACATCTCTCCATCATCTATCTCTTCATAAGTGATATTAACATCTACAAGTAATTGAGAAGTAGTTTAGATTTGTAAGTCAACTGAATGTTTCTCCACTTCATTATTCTAAAATGCATATAGTTTTGAGCAATGATTGTGTTTGACATCTCTATAGTCGAGTGAGGCTTGATTCAACAAACAAACAACCATTCACTAAATCTTCTCATTTTCGAAGGGTATTCAAGACAGAAAACTTGACCCACCTGCCCCCCAAAAATGAAAGGTTCAAACTTGTTGAATCTTTTGTTTGCATTAACCTCAACTAAATTATAATTTGGATGTATTCTTGTACCTATTCTTGGGATCGGATAATACCATGAGCATTTGAACAACACACACCTCTTTATAGGTAATGTAAGATATTCAATCTCTATGATTTCGTCAAGTCTACCATAGTAATCGAACTCAGTGTTATTGTTGTCCATAGATCCTTTGACGCAGACACTAAAATTATACGTTAATCTCCGTGAATCTCGTAGTGCCACGTGGAATTTGAGGTCATTAACATAATAATCAGAGTACACCTTTATTTTATGAAGGGGTCCTGATGCAATATTCATTATCCTATTATCTTTGCACATTTAATATTATACTGTCTTTCACCTATAAAAATAGTTATGATATAAATTAGAACACCTCTTAATAGACATGAAATAAAAAATTTCACAAATTCTCTAACTTATATTTGAAATCATAATGTAAATGAGGTCTCTAACTTTGCAACCACCTCACTTGTGTTGGATCGAGACGCGCTAGAGGGGGGGTGAATAGCGCTCGCGGCTATTTCATTTTTCGAAAAACACTCGAGTAATTAAAACGTAGCGGAAAATAAGAAAGCAAGCACACAGAGACAGGAGGATTTACTTCGTTCGGAGCCTTGATCGACTCCTACTCGAAGGCTCGCGATCCTTGATCGCTTTCCGTGGGCAACAACTATAAGCTCGTAAGAACTATTACAAACTAATTACAATTCAAAGCAGTAAAAAATTATACCGACAACAAAGGACTAAATCTGAAGCTCCGGGTTGTCGGGGTGTCGTTGCAACACTTCGGGATCGTCTCGTAGGCAGCTTGTAGCAGATAGTTCACTTGGAAGAAGATGTTTGAAGCTACTGGTCGAGACCCCTTATAAAGGGGGTTCAAGGTGCCTTATACTATTCACCAAGGCGCCTTGAACGAGCCGAGTCACCCGCATGGATCAGCACTGACCTGGTCGAACTCTATCTGGTTCAAGGCGCCTTCAGCCTATCCAAGGCGCCTTCAACCTCCGGTCCAAGGCGCCTTGAACTCCATTCAAGGCGCCTCCAGTCTGCTGCGCTGGCCTTTTCCTGGCTCGCACCCGAGGCGCCTCCAAGCTCCATGGAGGCGCCTCGGACACTGTTCATCCGAGTTCTTCTTTGTGTTTTTGGTACCTGCAAGTATGTTAATCAAAAAATACCTACAACACAAAGTTAACACAAAATAATAGTATGAATATGAAATTATGACAGTCTCCGGACTGTCCGGGTCTGACTTCGGATTTCCTGCCGGAAACCCTAGGTCGACCCGACGCCTACTGTTCCCTGTACGGGGAACGCGTCCTCACCTACTCCACTCAGGAGATTTACTTGTTGCCAGTACGATCCTCCAGATCGACTGGACTTTTGCTCGGCACTCGATGCTTCCGGACATCTGCTTCACCGGCCAGTTCAGACTTTCACCTGGTTCGCGACACCAGGACTTTCCACCTAGGGTTACCACCCCCTAGGACTTTTGCCTGAAGCCATCGACCTGCCAAGGCTTTCCGCATAGGGTTACCACCCCCTATGACCTAGGGTTACCACCCCCTAGGGTTTTTCCCTTTGCCTAACCGTAGCTAGGACTTTTCTCCACCTAGGGTTACCACCCCCTAAGACGTAGGGTTACCACCCCCTAGGGTTTTTCACCTGCCTAACCGAAGTTAGGACTTTTGCCTAAGTTCCACTTAGGACTTTCCTGCAAACTTGTTCAACATATTAGAAACCAAAACACCTTAACTTTGAACCCTTTGACATAATCAAAACATAGGTTCGATCGTCGGATGCTTCCCGCACCAACAATCTCCCCCTTTTTTATTATGACAATACAGTTCAAAGTTAAGTAAAAATAAGACAGTAAGTACAGAAACTTAAACAAAAAACTTTATATGCTTTCCCATTGATTATGTTTAAGTTTACTCTTTACTTAACTTTTCTCTCTCCCCCTTTGACATAAATCAAAAAGAAACCTAGGAAAAGAGAAAAATAGTCTATGTAACTTCCTCTCTCCCCCTTTGCTTTATGAATCACCTTTTGCAGACATTGAATTTTGAAAATATAACTTAAGTGAAAAGGGACTTAGCTTAATTTTGAATAAAATAATACTTATTTTTGAAAAAGGACTTGTTAGTTTTTTTGGTTGAAGAGAGAGAGTAGCTAACATTTTAATTTAGATTATTTATTCAGTTGGTCTTTAAGTCCAAGCATGAGTCAAGTTAAATAGTAATCAAATTATCTAATTGGTGTTGATCAGGTATCAGAGCCCTAAAGTACAGGTAATCTTAATCTTAATATTTCCATTTCCTTTAGTTTGAGAGATACTTTTAGCTAAGATAAGGTTATTTTTGTCTTTAACAAGTGACTCAGCAAATTTTTGTGATATCACAACACTTTAAATACTTTAAATTTTGAGAATGTTTTGGAAAATACTTAGCATATTCAGCGAAACTTATTATTTGAAAACAATTGCTTTGAGAGACTCTTAGCTAAATTCCCTTTTTGTCTTTAAAAAACTTTAAAAAGCACTTAGCTAAATTTGAAAATACTTAGCTACATATTCAGCTTAAAAATGATTGTCTTGAGAAAACTTCTTGCCAAATAGCTAAGTTTAGAGTATAATCTAACTAAGCTTAGTTAAAGAAGACTTGATTAAGTACTTAGCTTAAAGAGGTTTTACGTAAAGGCTTAGCTTTGAAAACATTCTAGAAGAGTTGTAATTTAACAGCCAGGTCATAAATAATTTTTAATTTTAAAGTTAAGTTAAAAATAACCTGAATTTTTGAAGATAAGTAAAAATAGTTTTTAATTTTGAGGTCAAGTTACAAATTTTAAAGAAAAACTAATTTTAAAACCGACTCAAAATCACTCCCCTTTAATTAATGCCTTAATAAATTTTTGAGTTCAGGAGTCCAAGCATGAGAGGCAAAAGAAATATTTTCCAATCTTTCCATCTCACTCATTCTAGATTAACAAGCATGTTTAGCATATGAGTGAGCGTGAGATGGAGTTGTCTTTGCAATTGATATAAAACATAAGTTTTGAATTTCAAATAATTTTGAAATGAAGTTTTAACAGATTTTAAGATGATTTTTGAAATTTAGTTATGAAAAGATTTTTAAAGTAATTTTTAAAATAATTTTGAAATGAATTTTCAAAAGAATTTTGAAAGATTTTTAAAATAATTTTGAAATGAATTTTGAAAGATTTTTAAAATAATTTTGAAATGAATTCTTTTAAAGATTTTAAAAATAATTTTGAAATGAATTTAAAAGAATTTTCAAATAATTTTGAAGTTAAGTTTAAAAGATTTTTGAAATAATTTTGAAATTAAGTTTAAAAGAATTTTCAAATAATTTTGAAGTTAAGTTTAAAAGATTTTTGAAATAATTTTGAAATTAAGTTTAAAAGATTTTTGAAATAATTTTGAAATTAAGTTTAAAAGATTTTTGAAATAATTTTGAAGTTGAGTTTAAAAGAATTTTCAAATAATTTTGAAGTTAAGTTTAAAAGATTTTTGAAATAATTTTGAAATTAAGTTTAAAAGATTTTTGAAATAATTTTGAAATTGAGTTTAAAAGAATTTTCAAATAATTTTGAAGTTAAGTTTAAAAGATTTTTGAAATAATTTTGAAATTGAGTTTAAAAGATTTTTTCAAATAATTTTGAAGTTAAGTTTAAAAGATTTTTGAAATAATTTTGAAATAATTTTGAAATTGAGTTTAAAAGATTTTTTCAAATAATTTTGAAGTTAAGTTTAAAAGATTTTTGAAATAATTTTGAAGTTGAGTTTAAAAGAATTTTCAAATAATTTTGAAGTTAAGTTTAAAAGATTTTTGAAATAATTTTGAAATAATTTTGAAATTGAGTTTAAAAGATTTTTGAAATAATTTTGAAATAATTTTGAAATTGAGTTTAAAAGATTTTTTCAAATAATTTTGAAGTTAAGTTTAAAAGATTTTTGAAATAATTTTGAAATTGAGTTTAAAAGATTTTTTCAAATAATTTTGAAGTTAAGTTTAAAAGATTTTTGAAATAATTTTGAAGTTGAGTTTAAAAGAATTTTCAAATAATTTTGAAGTTAAGTTTAAAAGATTTTTGAAATAATTTTGAAATTGAGTTTAAAAGATTTTTTCAAATAATTTTGAAGTTAAGTTTCAAAGATTTTTGAAATAATTTTGAAATAATTTTGAAATTGAGTTTAAAAGATTTTTTCAAATAATTTTGAAGTTAAGTTTAAAAGATTTTTGAAATAATTTTGAAATTAAGTTTAAAAGATTTTTGAAATAATTTTGAAATAATTTTTAAAGATTTAAAATAATTTTGAAATGAATTTTCAAAAGAATTTTGAAAGATTTTTAAAATAATTTTGAAATGAATTTTCAAAAGATTTTTGAAAGATTTTTAAAATAATTTTGAAATGAATTTTGAAAGATTTTTAAAATAGTTTTGAAATGAATTCTTTTAAAGATTTTTAAAATAATTTTGAAATGAATTTAAAAGATTTTTAAAATAATTTTGAAATTGAGTTTAAAAGAATTTTCAAATAATTTTGAAGTTAAGTTTAAAAGATTTTTGAAATAATTTTGAAGTTGAGTTTAAAAGAATTTTCAAATAATTTTGAAGTTAAGTTTAAAAGATTTTTGAAATAATTTTGAAATAATTTTGAAATTGAGTTTAAAAGATTTTTTCAAATAATTTTGAAGTTGAGTTTAAAAGAATTTTCAAATAATTTTGAAGTTAAGTTTAAAAGATTTTTGAAATAATTTTGAAATTGAGTTTAAAAGATTTTTTCAAATAATTTTGAAGTTAAGTTTAAAAGATTTTTGAAATAATTTTGAAATAATTTTGAAATTGAGTTTAAAATATTTTTGTAATAATTTTGAAATAATTTTGAAATTGAGTTTAAAAGATTTTTTCAAATAATTTTGAAGTTAAGTTTAAAAGATTTTTGAAATAATTTTGAAGTTGAGTTTAAAAGAATTTTCAAATAATTTTGAAGTTAAGTTTAAAAGATTTTTGAAATAATTTTGAAATTGAGTTTAAAACATTTTTTCAAATAATTTTGAAGTTAAGTTTAAAAGATTTTTGAAATAATTTTGAAATAATTTTGAAATTGAGTTTAAAAGATTTTTTCAAATAATTTTGAAGTTAAGTTTAAAAGATTTTTGAAATAATTTTGAAGTTGAGTTTAAAAGAATTTTCAAATAATTTTGAAGTTAAGTTTAAAAGATTTTTGAAATAATTTTGAAATTGAGTTTAAAAGATTTTTTCAAATAATTTTGAAGTTAAGTTTAAAAGAATTTTCAAATAATTTAGTTGAATTAACTAGTCATCTCACTCGATTTAAATTTTCAATCAGGGAACCCTATAATTGTTGTGAGATGAATTATGGTTGAATTTAAGGGTCTGGTTTAACTTTGTGTTAGATTCAGGTTTAGCTTTGGGTTCAACAAGTAAGCATTCTTTGGATAAACTTCTGGGCTATGGTGAGTCACAAGGTACTCATTAAAGTAACCATGCCTTCGAGGTTTCCCAAATAGTCCTACCCATTGAACTTAATACTAATCCTTGGTCTAACTAGTTAGGATCCATTTAAGGGTAGCTTCGGTCAGTTCCACTTGGCCAAATGCACCAGGTCGAAGCCATATCTTCCTAGACATGCGATGCCCAAGCTTCCCTAACGTACTATCATCCAAAAACTTCACCAGTACTGTGGGTCAAGTTAAACCTATCCCGTTTTTAATCTAATCTTAATTACCCTGCCGGGTAATCTACTCTTGTTTTACCCATTTCGGGTAGATTAGGTTCAGTTACCCTGCCGGGTAGTTTAGTTGGGGGTGCCAGCGAGTTTGGATCCTCCATCTAATTTTCAATTTTTTAATTTAATTTCAAATTTAAATTTAATTTTGAATTTCAAATTTTGAATTTTGAATTTTGAATTTGTAATTTAATTTCGAATTTTAAATTTAATTTTAATTTTGTTTCATTAAGATCATTTTTCTTTTAACTCCCCCTGGATCATAGCCTCGATATGGTCTATCGAGGTAGTAGACTTGATCCTTAGGGACCCAATATTGACCAAGTCCAACTTGATTGACCAAGTTGGACTTAGGTACCCATGCTTGGACTACCTTTCTATTATTTCTATTTAATAAAGACAGATATGATTTATAGTTTGTTTTGGTCTTAAATCCAAGTCCGGATTTGTTGTAACTGGCTCGCTGTTTTCCAAGAATTAGATCCAAATTCTTGGAACCCAAGGTGAACCGTTCCAACGTGTCCTTGAGTTCTTAATTTGAGTTTTCAAATTGGAATTTTCTTCCTCAAGTTGTTGGACTTAAGTCGAACTTCCAATTTGAACTGGCTCAGTTAAAGCACTTAAGTCAGTCGTTTCCTTAAGGGCTGTTACCTCCTTTTGGAGCGACTTAACCCGGACGTTGGATTTAGCCAACTTCTTTAATAAGTAAGGAATTAAATTTTCTGAATCATCTAAGCTAATACTTGAAATTAGAGCACTTACAGTGAGTTTGGGTCCTTCGGAAACGGATACGGATCCGTGGCTTCGCTCGGACTCGGTATCTGACTCGTTCTCGGTTTCGGATTCGAACTCTGACTCAGTTTCGGCCACGGATGCTAGTACTGGTAGAGCAAGGAAACTCATCTGCTCTTCTGCGTCGGATTCAGATTCGTCTAATGACTCAGACCATGTTGCCTTCATCTTTCTAGCTTCCTGTGTTATGCTTGTACCTGCAACCAACGCAATACCTTCCTCGGCCAGAGTAGTATCAGTCTGCTCATGTAATTCAAATAATTTATCATGCTTACTTGTGTCTGACATACCTTCGTGTAACTGAATCAGATTCTCCCATAGCTCCTTGGCGCTTGAGAACGTGCCGGCGCGATTTAGCTCCTTATTCGTTAAGCCGCACTGAATTGTATACGTTGCTTTTGCGTTTGCCTCTACCTTTTTGATAAGGTTCGCGTCCCAGTTCTCGTACGGTAGTGGTATGCCGACGTCGTCAGTTGGTATTTCAAGCCTGGTCTTAGTGATCATCCAGACATCGAACTCGGTTTGTAGGTACGACTCCATTCGGCCTTTCCAGTAGCCGAAGTCTTCACCAGAGAAGAGCGGTGGTCGAGTGGTGCTATAGCCTTCTTGGAGAGCCATTGAATCGACAAAATAAACACAATAAAATTTGTTCCAAGACTTGGTCTTGGATTAGTAGTGCGGGAGAGAAATAAAAATAGTAATTCAGGAATTTCGAGAGAAAATAATAAAATATTATTAAAATATTATTAAAATATTATAAAAAAATATTACTACAAATTTTTGAAAACACGATATTTCACTAATTCCAATCAATGGTGAAAAGTTGAAAATGGATTTTTTGAAAACAGTTTTGGAGGGAAAAAAAATGAAAGGCGTAAGGTTATATTTTCAACCTATACAAACGACAAAGCCACGAAAAATGCTTGAATGGTGGTTGCACCAGTTCAAAGCGACCCCGCTCTGATACCAATTGTTGGATCGAGACGCGCTAGAGGGGGGGTGAATAGCGCTCGCGGCTATTTCATTTTTCGGAAAACACCGAGTAATTAAAACGCAGCAGAAAATAAGAAAGCAAGCACACAGAGACAGGAGGATTTACTTCGTTCGGAGCCTTGATCGACTCCTACTCGAAGGCCCGCGATCCTTGATCGCTTTCCGTGGGCAACAACTATAAGCTCGTAAGAACTATTACAAACTAATTACAATTCAAAGCAGTAAAAGATTATACCGACAACAAAGGACTAAATCTGAAGCTCCGGGTTGTCGGGGTGTCGTTGCAACACTTCGGGATCGTCTCGTAGGCAGCTTGTAGCAGATAGTTCACTTGGAAGAAGATGTTTGAAGCTGCTGGTCGAGACCCCTTATAAAGGGGGTTCAAGGCGCCTTATACTGTTCACCAAGGCGCCTTGAACGAGCCGAGTCACCCGCGTGGATCAGCACTGACCTGGTCGAACTCTATCTGGTTCAAGGCGCCTTCAGCCTATCCAAGGCGCCTTCAACCTCCGGTCCAAGGCGCCTTGAACTCCATTCAAGGCGCCTCCAGTCTGCTGCGCTGGCCTTTTCCTGGCTCGCACCCGAGGCGCCTCCAAGCTCCATGGAGGCGCCTCGGACACTGTTCATCCGAGTTCTTCTTTGTGTTTTTGGTACCTGCAAGTATGTTAATCCAAAAATACCTGCAACACAAAGTTAACACAAAATAATAGTATGAATATGAAATTATGACAGTCTCCGGACTTCGGATTTCCTGCCGGAAACCCTAGGTCGACCCGACGCCTATTGTTCCCTCTACGGGGAACGCGTCCTCACCTACTCCACTCAGGAGATTTACCTGTTGCCAGTACGATCCTCCAGATCGACTGGACTTTTGCTCGGCACTCGATGCTTCCGGACTTTCTGCTGAACATCCGCTTCACCGGCCAGTTCAGACTTTCACCTGGTTCGCGACACCAGGACTTTCCACCTAGGGTTACCACCCCCTAGGACTTTTGCCTGAAGCCATCGACCTGCCAAGGTTTTCCGCATAGGGTTACCACCCCCTATGACCTAGGGTTACCACCCCCTAGGGTTTTTCCCTTTGCCTAACCGCAGCTAGGACTTTTCTCCACCTAGGGTTACCACCCCCTAGGACCTAGGGTTACCACCCCCTAGGGTTTTTCACCTGCCTAACAGCAGTTAGGACTTTTGCCTAAGTTCCACTTAGGACTTTCCTGCAAACTTGTTCAACATATTAGAAACCAAAACACCTTAACTTTGAACCCTTTGACATAATCAAAACATAGGTTCGATCGTCGGATGCTTCCCGCACCAACAACTTGCACCAATTGATGGATTTTGTAGATATAGTTATTGTTCGTACAACCTGGGAAAGAAGGTAATTATATAAAAATTGTGATATTAAGTAAAATAATTAAATGGAGGATAAATGTTTAATTTAAAAAGTTAACTTACTTTATGTATAGTTTGACCTCTTCACAGTTTAAAAGTATGTATGTTCTTGCAATATGATATTCTTCTTCAATTAACCATCTACAAAGTGATGCACCCATTTACCAGGAAACTTGAAAATAGAAAGCATCGATAAGTCTATTGGCTGAGGAGCATCATCAGAATTTTTAGGACACTTACGATGTCTTGTTTGCACACATCAGCAAAATAATAGTAGCAGAAAGAAGATATTGTTGGGTCACTTCAGAGCTTGGGGGGTGAATGGCTCGTCTCGCTCATTCACTTGCTTCGTAGATGTTGGTTTGCAACAGATAGAATCGAAGTCAAGTTCTCCAATACTAACACGTAGATTTACTTGGTATCCACCTCAAGAAGAGGTGACTAATCCAAGGATCTACACGGTGCACACTCTCCACTATGAACACAAATTCCTTCTCAGAACAACAGGAGGTGGACAAATCTCGTATAAGACTCTCACAAGCATACAACTCAAAACAAGAAGTAAATACACTATAAAACAAATGAAAACCTTCTTGCTTGATCTCTTGTAGCTTTTAGATGCCTCTGGACCAGTTGAAAAGTGTAGCAACACTTGTCTTCCAAGGCTCTAGGTCCGGCGAGTAGTAGCGGAGAAGATGGTGTCAAGAGTTTGTGTAAGCGCTCCACATTTGAACTCGCTGTCACCTTTATATTCCGCGATTTAGGTGTTGGTTGCTACTCGGAATATCGTATTGGTTCCCCTGTACAAAATTTTGTACAAGTCCTGAACCTTTCCTAACAACCTATTGTGTTCTTTAGAAATTAAATTTGGAATTACAAACAGAACTTAACATTATTGATTCCAAATTTAACTTATCTGTTCTTAGAGGTTTAGACTTAGATCGCAAACGATACTTAACATTATTGATCCAAATCCACCCATGTTACAAATTCGATTAAATATTTATTTCAGAGATTAGTTTCCAGGTTAAACATGGTGAGGCACTAGGCCTTCTTGGGTATGGGATCATCCACCACTTCCTAGACAAAGCCTTTCAACGAAATTCAATATTTAATCTCCTTATAGTAACCCTAGGTTTAACTAATAAGAACAATCGAATCACAAGATAGAAAAAAAAAGAAACACAAACTCGAAACATAAATTCGATAGCCTAGAATCATTACCCTCTTGTGTTTGGTCTTTCAAGATCTAAACAAAATGATGAACTAGTTATGATGCGGAAACTAATAACTAGTTATACCTTTTGTAGCTTATAGACCTCACGATCTTCTGCCATATTTCTCTTCTTATCTCGGACGTCATATGAGCGACGATCTATCGAGACGAGAATCCACCCAAGCCTCCTTCTTCTCCAAGCAAGTTTCGGCCACCAACAATCTCCAAGAGATGAAGAACTTTCGGCCACCAACCAAGCTTCAAGGGATGCTAAGAAACAAAGTCTCCTATCTCTCCTTCTTCCTCTAACAAGATCCGGCCACCACCAAGCTCCTTGAGATGAAGATGCCGCCGGCCACACAAGGAAGAAGAATAGGAGAAAAGGAGGAAGAGAGGACCGGCCACCACCAAGGAAAAGAGAGGAGAAAAATAATATATGTCTTGTGAGGTGAGGCACCTCTACCATCTCTTTTATATTCTTTGGTTTTGACAAATAAGGAAAGTTTTAAACATAATTAAAACTTCCTTGTTTTCCTTGCCAATGACTAAAAAGGAAAATTTAATTAAAACTTCCTTTTAATCTCTTAATGGCCGACCACCCCTTTAATTCCAAATAAGGAAAGTTTTAAACATGAAAATAAAACTTCCTTATTTGTTTCCGGTAAGAAATTTTAATTAAAAAATTTCTTCCTTTAAATCCCTTCATGGTTGGTTACGTTATAAAAGGAAACTTTTATAAAATAAAATCTCTCTATTAAACATGTGGATGATTACAATTAAGGAAAGATTTCTCCAAAAATTAAAATCTTCCATTTAACTACAAATAAGGAAAGATATCAAACCTTTCTTTTAATCATTTGTAGAAACTATAAAAGGAAAGATTTAATTTTTAAAACTCTCTTTTAAAATCATGGCTTCCACATAAGGAAAGATTTTAAAAATAAACTCCCTTTTATTTTTTTATGTGGTCGGCCACATAAGCTTGGGCTCCAAGCTAGGCCGGCCATTTCTTAATCCCATCCAATGCTTGGTTTGGTCGACCCTTGCTTGGGCTCCAAGCTTGGCTTGGCCGGCCACCTAAGGATGGGTAAGAAGGTGGGATTTAGTTGGATATAAGACTTTATAAATAAGAGGCTACGCCAGGGACCGAGAGGAGGAATTGGTGCCGGTCTCCCGATGAACTTGAGCTTCCCGTGTTCGCCCCGAACACCCAACTCGAGTTCATCAATAATAACTCATACCACTAAAGAGTTATTATTGAGCTACCGCACCAATCCATATTACTATATGAGCTCCTTCTTATCATGAGTGTGTTAATCTCCCTGTGTTTAAGATATCGAATGCCCACTAATTAAATGAATTACTGATAACTCACTTAATTAATATCTAACTCCAAGAGTAGTACCACTCAACCTTATTGTCATGTCAGACTAAGTCCACTTACAGGGTTTACATGACAATCCTTATGAGCTCCTCTTGGGGACATCATCAGCTTAGATTCCTAGGACACAGTTTTCTTCTATAATCAACAACACACACTATAAATAATATCATTTTCCAACTTATCGGGGCTATTGATTTATCAAACTAAATTACAACCTTTGATAAATTAAAGAAATAAATACTAAATATATGTGCTTGTTATTATATCAGGATTAAGAGCACATACATCCATAATAACAAATGTCTTGTTCTTTTATGCAGTCAGTATAAAAAGAAACTACCTTAAATGGTCCTACTCAATACACTCAAAGTGTACTAGTGTAATTTTATAGTCAAGATAAACTAATACCAAATTACACTACGACTATTCCAATGGTTTGTTCCTATCCATCTTAGTCGTGAGCTACTGTTTATAATTTATATGGAACTGATAACATGATCTTCTGTGTGTGACACCACACACTATGTTATCTACAATATAAATTAATTAAACAACTACACTTAGCATATAAATGTAGATATTTGACCAATGTGATTTTTTATTTCAAAATAAATGTTTACAAAATGTCAGACTTTTAGTATACATTCTAATAATCTCCCACTTATACTAAAAGACTATGCTGCCATAAACGCTACCATACATCTTATTCTCATCCCCTCAACATGCCCATGAAAGGGTCTTAGTGAAATGATCTTTTCAGGTTATCATCCGATGCAATCTAGGCGACAACAACTTCTCCTCGTTATACGATATCTTGTATTGGGTAGTACTTGCGCTCTATGTGTTTACTTGCCTTATGGGCTCGTGGTTCCTTCGAGTTTGTTACTGCACCAAATAATTTTGGGCAAAGCAAGAATCACATCTAAGTTCATCATGAGGTTACTAAGCCATTCAACTTCTATGGCTGCCTCTGAGGCTACCACATACTCAGCTTCCATGGTGGAGTCCGAAAAAGCATCTATGCTTAACACTCCTCCATATTTATGGTTTCACCTCCTAAAGTAAACACAAAACCCCGAGGTTGACTTACTATTATCCTTATCCGATTGGAAGTCTGAATCTGTGTAATCCACAGGGAGTAAATTATTTGACTGGTAAATTAGCATATAATCTCTAGTCCTTCTCAGGTACTTCAATATATGCTTTACAGCAGTCCAATGTCCTTGTCCAGGGTTACTTTGATATCTGCTAATCATGCCCTCGTCAAAACAGATATCCAGTCTCGTACACAGCATTGCATACATTAGGCTTCCGACAGCCGAAGCATAAAGAACTGCCTTCATGTTCTCTATCTCCTTAGATGTCTTTGGAGACATCTCTTTAGATAAAGCTACCCCATGTCTAAAAGGTAGAAAACCTTTCTTGGAGTCTTGCATGCTAAAACGAGCTACGATTGTATCGATATATGAAGTTTGGGATAAGCACAACACTTTTTTCTTGCGATCCCTTATTACTTTGATCCCAAGAATATGTGTGCATTCTCCCAAGTCCTTCATATCGAATTGCTTGGACAACCATACCCTTACATCCGACAACACTTTGATATTGTTTCCAACTAACAAAATATCATTTACGTATAGTACAAGAAATACCACCACGTTTCCATCACACTTCTTGTATACACAAGACTCATTTGGATGCTGAATAAATTCATATGACTGGATTACTTTATTAAACCGGATGTTCCAAGACCTTGAAGCTTGCTTCAGTCCATAAATAGACCAATTTAGCTTGCACACTAGATGCTCTTTGCCTTTTTGCAATGAACCTCTCTGGTTGCTTCATATGGATGTTTTCTTTAAGACTTCCGTTAAAGACAGTTGTCTTGACATCTATTTGCCAAATCTCATAATCCATATGAGCAACAATAGATAAGAGTATCCGGATAGACTTAAGCATAGCTACTGGCGAAAAGGTTTCCTCATAATCGATTCCCTCTTTCTGAGTATACCCCTTCGCAACAAGCCTTGCGTTGAAGGTTTCCACCTTCCCATCTATCCCTCTTTTCCTTTTGTAGATCCATTTACATCTAATAGCTTCACTATTTGATGGTTCTACAAGCTCCTAGACTTTGTTAGAATACATAGATTCTATTTCAGAATTCATCGTTCTTTGCCAAGATATTGTATATTTATCTTGTAGTGCTTTGTCATATGTCCGGGGATTAGGTTCATATTTACCAGGGATCAAGTCCGAAGACTCTCCCAAAAATATGAATCTTTCAGGTTGCCTCACAACCCTCCCACTACGACGAGGCACTGTTTGTGGTTGTGTATCATTTGTGATACGTGTTGCAGTTTCTTGTGATATTTCATCTTGTACTGTTGGTACTAGACTAGACGTGTCCTCTATAATTTCTCCTAGAACAATTTCACTTATGAGCTTATAGTTCATTATATAATCTTCCTCTAAAAATCGAGCATTGGTGCTAACAATGATCTTCTGATTTTTACGATTATAAAATAAACCACCTTTCATTCCCTTAGGATATCCCACAAACAGACAAACTACAATACGTGATTCCAACTTGTCAGTATCTCCCTTCAGCACATGTGCTGGAGTACCCCATATCCGAATATATCTCAGACTAGACTTACGCCCATTCCACAATTCTATGGGAGTAGAGGGTACTGATTTAGAAGGTACCATATTCAGAATGTACACTGCTGTTTCCAGAGCATATCCCCAAAATGAATTTGGTAATTCTGAATAACTCATCATCGATCTAACAATTTCCATAAGAGTCCTATTCCTTCGTTCTGTCACACCATTCTGTTGTGGTGTACCATTCTGTTGATAAGTAATTCCTAAACTCTTCAAAGAGGTATTTGCCACCATGATTAGACCGTAGTGTCTTGATACTTTTACCATGATGTTTCTTCACATCAACCTTGTATTCTTTGAACAAAGCACTCGGGCTTGCGACGCATCAAGTAAATGTACCCGTATCTCGAATAATCGTCTATAAAAGAGACAAAATATTTGAAACCACCTCTTGCCTGGATAGACATAGGATCACACAAATCAGAATGAACCAGTTCTAACACATCTTTGGCTCTTTACCACTTGGCCTTAAAAAGACCTCTTGGTCATTTTTCCTTCCAAGTAAGACTCATAGGTTGGAAAGTTTTCCACCACCAATGAACCCAAAAGTTCATCGACTATTATCCTTTGAATCCTACTCAAGTTAATATAACCTAGCCTTAGATGCCAAAGATATGATTGGTTCATTTCGAATGTTGCTTTCTCTTATTAGAGTTAGAAGATGTGTTATTAATCTCCATTTGTTACATTGTGGGAGATTTTGGATTTAGAATAAATTCACAACCAACATACCAGAACAGATAACTGTTAGGATCGATGGTCGCGGCTAGAGAGGGGGGGTGTGAATAGCCACCCCAAATTCTTCGCGTTTCTTCCTACGATTAGGGTTAGCGCAGCGGAAATGAAACCGTAGAAACGAAAAGGAAGAAGGCAAACCTTAAACTCGATGGATGTAACGAGGTTCGGAGATGATACTCCTACTCCTCGGCGTGTCCGTAAGGTGGACGAAGCCTATCAATCCGTCGGTGGATGAGACCCCGGATAACCGGCTAATATGAACTCCTTCTGGGTGGAGAAACCTCACCACAAAGTCTTTGCAACAGCAAAACAGAGGAGTACAACAATAGAGGAAACAAACAAGAACAATAGAAATTGTAAACACACTTGCTTGCCTTCTCGTCGGAGTCCGTTGATGAAGCAGCAGCTTCACGGCTCCAGCAGCTAGAAAGCCAGCACGAAGCTCACGCGAAGCTTCAGCAAACCGAGAGCTCAGCAAAGCTCAAGTCGCAGTTAGGAGGAAGAAGAGTTGTTTTTGTAGAGGCCCTCGACCTTGATATATAACCTGCGAAGAAGAAGACAGATAAACTAGCCGTTGTGTCGCAACGGCTAGGGCCTGGACCGATCAGGCACACTCCTGATCGGTCCAGGAGTGTTCTGATCGGTCTTGGGGACCGATCAGCCGAGCTACCGAGCTACCGAACCCTCTCTGACCTAGTCCGGAGAACGAGCTGCCGAGCCTTCTCCGACTTTGTCCGGTCCAGAAAATGAGCTACCGAGCTACGAGCTACCGAGCCCTCTCCGACTCCATCCGGTCCAGAGAACGAGCTACCGAGCCCTCTCTGACCTAGTCCGGAGAGCGAGCTGCCGAGCTGCGAGCTACCGAGCTACCGAGCTACCGAGCTACCGAGCTACCGGGCTACCGAGCTACCGAGCCCTCTCCGACTCCATCCGGTCCAGAGAACGAGCTATCGAGCCCTCTCTGACCTAGTCCGGAGAGCGAGTTGCCGAGCTACGAGCTACGAGCTACCGAGCTACCGAGCCCTCTCTGACTTCCCATGCCAAGCTTCCATACTTGGACTTCTCCCGTGCCAAGCTCCCTGCTTGGACTTTTCCGTCCCAAGTCTCCATACTTGGACTTTTCTCGTGCCAAGCTCCCTGCTTGGACTTTTCACTAGATGTCTGGTCAACCTTGACCTATCTGGATTTCCCTTGCCTGGCTTCACTCACCAGGACTTTCCAACTGCCTGGCTTCACTCACCAGGACTTCCAAACTACCTAGCTTCACTCACTAGGTCTTTCCCCTGCCTGGCTTCACTCACCAGGACTTTCACTTTCACCTAGCTTCACTCACTAGGATTTTCACCTGGCTTTACTCACCAGGATTTCCCGACTGCCTGGCTTCACTCACCAGGACTTTCCGAACTGCCTGGCTTCACTCACCAGGACTTTCCGAACTGCCTGGTTTCACTCACCAGGACTTTCCGAACTGTCTGGCTTCACTCATCAGGACTTTCCGAACTGCCTAGTTTCACTCACCAAGACTTTCCGAACTGCCTAACATCCCAGTTAGGACTTCCAGTCAAGTATCCGGTCAACCTTGACCTACTTGACTCTTCTTCATCCAACCTGATCAGACCCTGATCAGTATCTCTCCGCATGGACAACTGCATCTGCATTGTCCATGTCTACATGTCTTTCTGTATTGTCAAACATCGAAACCATGACCAAGGTTTACGCTTGGTCAACTAGGTCAACCTTGACCTACTGAAAATTGCACCAACAATCTCTCCCTTTTTGATGTTTGACAATACCTTTAAGTTAGGTTAATCCAATAGCCTCAACTTTCTTCATGCCACTAGGTAATGAAACATAAGTTACAACCTTACATTCTCCTTCTAAGAAGACAACCTCCTTCTTAGATAATGAAGGCCTAACTTAAACCCTTCATTCTCCCCCTATTGGCACACATCAACAAACTCTCCCCCTGAAGAGTAAGTTACCGTTGTTCACAACTTCACTCGTTGTGATCAACAAACTCTTCCCACTAACTCCAATGTTCTTCCTTGAACATTCTCTAGACATTCTCTATTCTCCCCCTTTTTGACACACATCAAAAAGAGTGAATCAAGGTCAAGAGTTTCTTACTAATGAAAGTCCCATACCTTTCATTGAAACCCTTCATTTCCCCCTTGATACTAATGTCAATAGTCAATTTAGTGATAATCCCATATCACTCATGACAACTCCCCCTAAAGTTCAACTCCCCTTGACCAATAGGTAAAACTCCCCCTAAAGGTCAACTCCCCCTTGACCATTGCACCAACAATGTCTTAGAGAGTTTCAACCCTTTAGAAATCCAAAATTCCAACTTCATTGCTGAAATTTCAGAAATTTCAGACAGCACAGTCGAAACTGGCACGCCCTGATCGGTCACCAGACCGATCAGGTCTTCCCTGGATCGCTCACAGTGACCGATCCACAACTGCCTGGACCGATCAGACTCCCTTCTGATCGGTCCACAACCCCTGATATCAGTTTCTGAATTTCCTTCCGAAATTCAGAAACCCCTACAAAATTCCAGAAAATTCCAGAAATTATAAAACTTTGAGGATACATTCCTCATAACATATACTATCAAGGAAAAATAGTTTTCTATGAAAATAGCTTCCATTTTTCAATCTTGATACAAAGTTCACAAGTCTTTGAAATAACTCAAAGTTAACTCATCTTTGTATCACCTTGTTCAATGATGAATGCTATCATTAGAAAAGCTTCATCAAGGTTTTTCAAATCAATTTTGAAATAATTTTAAAACCTTCAATTTAGGATCATAATCTTAGGGCTAAATGTACATGACTTGTACACAAGCTTTCCCTATGATCCCCAATTAGAATTAGGCTCATCTAGGTACAAGAACTATGCACCTTGATCCTAACTCACAATCCTAATATCTCACACACATCTAAGGTGTATCAAACACATCCAAGTCAATTTTGATGTGAGATATGGGTTTAGGTTAGCTTAATCTAAGTTCTCATGCATTTTTCTAAATAACAATTTGATCTCCATATCAAATTATATTTTAGTCCTTAAATCAATTTCATTGATCATTAATGCACAAGATGATGACATGGCATATAATTGTATCATAAATGGAAACATGTGCCAATGTCATGATGTCATGGCATAAAGTATGAAACTTAAATAAAGCATGACATTTAACTAACCTAAGCATTATCATGACATTTTAAATGATCATAAAATAAATATGATGTCATGACATGGCATATGGCAAACAATATATGGCAAATAACACATAAAGGTATAGAAAATACCTAATCCTAGCCTTAGTTGCCATTTTTGATAATTTTGATCATTTTGCCATAGGTTTTATATTCCTAAGTGTAATAGACCTAGCATCTTATACCAAAGATTTTTAGATCACTATGTGCCAATTAGATTGACTCTAGAAAACTCCTCAAATTTGATTGGCACATCCTAATCACCTTAGGAATGAGTAAAATTTTAAATTTCATTTTCAAGGCTTGATTACACTTTGAAAATTCCTAAAATGTCACCTTTTGCCATGATTAGGTTAACTACCTATCCAATTAAGGTTGGCACACCCTAACCCATCTAGCGTGATGGAATCACGCTCCTAGGAACCCAAAACCTATTTGAGCTCATTGGGTTCACTAAATATTCACTAGGGATGACTTCCCTAGCAACCCTCCTAATGACCCTCCTAGGCTTTAAAGCCTTGGTCATTTGGGACTCATCAAGATCAACTCTAGAGGTGACTCCCCTTGTGACCTTGGTGATGGTCTTCCTAGCCCTAGGTCTTGTTCCATAATCGAATGGAACATTATGATAAGTGGGCTTGACCACTTGAGACTTAGGTTTGTGACTCAAACCTCTCATATCCTTGGGCTTTTGCTTTTGACCCTTAGGCCCTAAAGATGATTTCTCCAAATTCTTAAGGGTCTTTTCTAAAGTGTTAAGTCTTGACCTTAAGACTTGATTTTCCTTTTCTAATACCTCAAGTTTTAATTTGTTATTTTTCTTTGAGGTATTCCTAGGCATATGTCTAGTTGTTTTGGGATTCCTACCTAGATTTTCCTTAACCTTAGATGAGTTAGTCCTAGGGATGGCATTTCTGGCATTTCTAGTATTGTTCTTGTCTAGGCTAACATGTTTTGCACCTAAGCACATGTATTGGTTTCTAAGATTATCATGCTTATCATTATTGACAATTGCAATAAAATTACTAGCATGTGTCTTATAAGGATTGCAAGAATGTGCCTTAAAGGATACCTTAGGGTTTGCCTTAGCTCCCCCTATAGATGTGCTTGGTCTCTTGTCCTTGTGAGGTTGCCTCCCCCTCGGACATTGACTTCTATAATGTCCCCTTCGCTTGCATTGGAAGCACACCACGTGCTCCTTGCCCTTGCGTTTCGGGACTCCGGCTTCCTTGACCTTTGGTGCCGGTGGAGTCTTCCTAAACCTCTTTGGACATTTACTCTTGTAATGCCCATATTCCCTACACTCAAAGCACATTATATGTAATTTACTTGAAATTAAATCGCTTGAGTTACCTAGGGTTGAGGATGGATGTAATCTCTCTTCTTCATCCCTTCCGGAGGTAGAAGCTTCTTCTTGCACCAATCTTGAAAAAGAACTCTCCTCCTCTTCTTCCATAGATGTTGAGTAGCCCTCAACTTCTAATTTCTTACCTCCATGATGTGAGCTACTTGGCTCACTTGATTCCTCTTCATGACTTGAATTGGAGCTCTCCTCATGGAACTTAACCAAGTTGTTCCACAACTCCTTGGCATTGTTGTATCTACCTATCTTACACAAGATATCACTAGGTAATGAAAATTCAAGGATTTTCGTTACCTCGTCGTTGATTGTGGATTGGTGGATTTGTTCTTTCGTCCACTTCTTTTCCTTGAGAAGTTCTCCCTTTCTATCCACCGGAGGAATAAAACCTACTTGCACACAATTCCAATTTGCTAGGTTAGTCATAAGAAAATACTTCATTCTTACCTTCCAATACGCGAAGTCACAGCACTCGTAGAAGGGTGGAATCGTGATGTCTTCTCCGAGTCGATCCATTCTCTAGATTGTGCTTCCCCGGGTGTTAATCCGACGACGAGCAACCTCGCTCTGATACCACTTGTTAGGATCGATGATCGCGGCTAGAGAGGGGGGGGGTGTGAATAGCCGCCCCAAATTCTTCGCGTTTCTTCCTACGATTAGGGTTAGCGCAGCGGAAATGAAACCGTAGAAACGAAAAGAAAGAAGGCAAACCTCAAACTCGATGGATGTAACGAGGTTCGAAGATGATACTCCTACTCCTTGGCGTGTCCGTAAGGTGGACGAAGCCTATCAATCCGTCGGTGGATGAGACCCCGGATAACCGGCTAATATGAACTCCTTCTGGGTGGAGAAACCTCACCACAAAGTCTTTGCAACAGCAAAACAGAGGAGTACAACAATAGAGGAAACAAACAAGAACAATAGAAATTGTAAACACACTTGCTTGCCTTCTCGTCGGAGTCCGTTGATGAAGCAGCAGCTTCACGGCTCCAGCAGCTAGAAAGCCAGCACGAAGCTCACGCGAAGCTTCAGCAAACTGAGAGCTCAGCAAAGCTCAAGTCGCAGTTAGGAGGAAGAAGAGTTGTTTTTGTAGAGGCCCTCGACCTTGATATATAACCTGCGAAGAAGAAGACAGATAAACTAGCCGTTGTGTCGCAACGGCTAGGGCCTGGACCGATCAGGCACACTCCTGATCGGTCCAGGAGTGTTCTGATCGGTCTTGGGGACCGATCAGCCGAGCTACCGAGCTACCGAGCCCTCTCTGACCTAGTCCGGAGAACGAGCTGCCGAGCCCTCTCCGACTTTGTCCGATCCAGAGAATGAGCTACCGAGCTACGAGCTACCGAGCCCTCTCCGACTCCATCCGGTCCAGAGAACGAGCTACCGAGCCCTCTCTGACCTAGTCCGGAGAGCGAGCTGCCGAGCTGCGAGCTACCGGGCTACCGGGCTACCGAGCTACTGAGCTACCGAGCCCTCTCCGACTCCATCCGGTCCAGAGAACGAGCTATCGAGCCCTCTCTGACCAAGTCCGGAGAGCGAGCTGCCGAGCTACGAGCTACCGAGCTACCGAGCTACCGAGCTACCGAGCTACCGAGCCCTCTCTGACTTCCCATGCCAAGCTTCCATACTTGGACTTCTCCCGTGCCAAGCTCCCTGCTTGGACTTTTCCGTGCCAAGTCTCCATACTTGGACTTTTCTCGTGCCAAGCTCCCTGCTTGGACTTTTCACCAGATGTCTGGTCAACCTTGACCTATCTGGATTTCCCTTGCCTGGCTTCACTCACCAGGACTTTCCAACTGCCTGGCTTCACTCACCAGGACTTCCAAACTGCCTAGCTTCACTCACTAGGTCTTTTCCCTGTCTGGCTTCACTCACCAGGACTTTCACTTTCACCTAGCTTCACTCACTAGGATTTTCACCTGGCTTTACTCACCAAGATTTCCCGACTGCCTGGCTTCACTCACCAGGACTTTCCGAACTGCCTGGCTTCACTCACCAGGACTTTCCGAACTGCCTGGTTTCACTCACCAGGACTTTCCGAACTGCCTGGCTTCACTCATCAGGACTTTCCGAACTGCCTGGTTTCACTCACCAGGATTTTCCGAACTGCCTAACATCCCAGTTAGGACTTCCCAGTCAAGTATCCGGTCAACCTTGACCTACTTGACTCTTCTTCATCCAACCTGATCAGACCCTGATCAGTATCTCTCCGCATGGACAACTGCACCTGCATTGTCCATGTCTACATGTCTTTCTGTATTGTCAAACATCGAAACCATGACCAAGGTTTACGCTTGGTCAACTAGGTCAACCTTGACCTACTGAAAATTGTACCAACAATAACTTCCTTATTTTTCTTGATAACAACTCTGTTATTAAAAGAGATAGAATATCAAGTTCTTTGAATAGTTTAGAAACTGAAATCAAATTCTTTCTAAACTTGGTACGTAAAGATAATTTCTCAAAATCGATGTTTATTCCTATAAGAGGATAAACTTCTCCCACTGCAACAGATGCTACTTTTACAGCATTGCCCATGTAGACGGTATTTTCCTCTTCATATAGTTGTCGGGTTTCCTGCAACCCCTACAATGAATTGCAGACATGATTAGTGACTCCCGTATCTACACACCAGGTACTGGTAGATAACACCACTAAATATGTTTCAACAACTAATGAATAAAATACCTTTATTGTTCTCATTTCTGAGAGGATAGTCTGTAACGCCCTTCCTTCCTACTACTTAGAAAGGACGGAGTTACTGGGAACATACATACATACATACATACATAAAATCATGGCAGCGGAAGAATTATTTTTCTTTATTAAATCATAAAATCATATTAACAAGACATGACATGTGAACAATATATAATCATGTAATAATCATGTAACATATTAAACATGTGACGTGCTAATCCTTTCAACATATCATGTGAACATACTAGCATTCATGCATATAACTTGGTTTAATATCTACTACTTGAACATAATACATGATATTTTAAACTAGAACATAAATCATGCTAACATGGAATAAGGAAAAACATAAGTGTATAAACCATCCAAACAACACTAGAAGAAAATTGGGATTCTACAACACTTAAAAGATAACGCTTTTTATAAAAAGCGTTGTCTATTTTTTTTTAACAACGCTTTTAGTGAAAAGCGTTGTCTATTTTATTATTTTCTTATTAATAGACAACGCTTTTTTAAAAATCATTGTCTATTAGTGATTTTTACAGGTCAAAGACAACGCTTCGTAAAAAGCGTTGTCTATTAGCCTTTTTTTAAGTGTCTACGACAACGTTTTTTTAAAAAGTATTGTCTATTGTTAAGTTCTCATCTAAATCTTGATTAATACAAACCGTCGGATCTAAGTAAGGAGTAGAAAACCCCTAGTTTCACTGGCCCACCTATCTTCCGATCGTTTTTGATCCCGAACCCTTCTCCCAACTCCTCATCTCACGCCGACCTTCTCCATCCAACTCCTCCTCTCACACCCTCTCCTTCCAACTCCTCTCCGGCAAACCCCTCTCCGGCGAACCCCTCTCCACGAACCACTCCTCCTAACTCTTCTCCGTCAAGACCGCGGGATTAATCACATTATTCCTTCACCTCTTCATGCCCTAATCTCTTCGCCTCCGTCGCCTCATTCATGCTTCCTTCACACTGCCCAATCTCTTTGATCACACCTTCGTCAAGCGACAGATTCCGGTGCATATGCTTGGGAGCTTGAGCTACGGGAGATGGCTCCACGGCCGCATCCCTGGGAGCGGATTAGCCACTAATGTTCAGCTGGGAACCGCCATCGTAAACATGTACGCCAAATGTGGAGCACTGAAATGCGCCGGCCAGGTGTTCGACAGAATGCTGCTGAGGAATGTGTGGACTTGGAGTGCCATGATTCTGGGGCTAGCCCAGCACGGTTTGGCTCGCAATGCCATCGAGCTGTTCGACGAAATGAAGCATGCTTTTGTCGAGCTCAACTACGTCACATTTCTAGGAGTCATCTCTGCTTGCAGCCATGCCGGCTTAGTCGATGTCGGCCTCAGGCTTTTCCACGAGATGGTCGAGCAACACGGGATCAAACTAAGGATGTCGCATTGCAGTGCCATGGTCTATTTGCTGGGCCGCAACGGCCACCTACAGGAGGCTTACAACTTCGTACAGCGAATGCCCATCGAGCCTGATGCTGTAGTTTGGAGGACACTGCTGAGTACTTGCCAGTTGCATCCAGAGAAAGATGAAACTGGTATCGGTCAAGAGGCGAAGCGAAGATTGCTGGAGCTGGAACCTAGGAGAGTCGGGAACTACGTAATGGCAGTGAATATGTACTCGGACCAGGGGTCGTGGGATGAGGCTGCGAGGGTTAGGAGGAGGATGAGGGAGGAAGGTTTGAGGAAGGCACCCGGGGAGAGCTGCATAGAAGTGGGCGGAGGGATGCATAGATTCATCTCAGGAGACAATTATTGTAATAATGGTTACGAGACAATTATTACACTTATTGTAATAATGGTAAAAGAAGCAATGGTCAGGTAAGATCATAAGATGTATCAGAATTTATTAGATCACATGTTTGTTATGCCAAACATGCTTTATTTTTTTGGTGCAAATAAATTATGAGTAACAATTTGATTTTGTTTTTGTAAATCATCTCTTAATCAACTTTGCTGTGCACATTACTAGTGAATGTTTTACTTGTAATTTATATAATTTCTTTGCTAATAATGTACACATTCTAGCTTCATCTTCCAATATTGCACATTTTACACATATAATGGTTGTGCGCATGGAAGCAACCACTAAAATTGTTAGTATTGCATTTATGACATGCCTTTTCTTATTCTGCTATATATATACTTTTATGAATTATCAGAAACAACAGAAGGAAATAGAATCAAGAATTTTTGTCTTATAGCAAATTGTGTTTGCCTCATCTTGTTGGGGTTGGCTCCTCAAATTGTCCTTTGAGCTCTAGGCAAGTATATATCACCACTAATATTCAAATGCATTAAATCTTTTATTTGTTGAATAATATTCTATCTTTTTTCTCAACCTCTTGTATCTTCCATTCTATTTAATCTAACTCTTTAATTGTCATATTGTGTGGCCTCTTTTGAATATGCCAATACCATCTCAATCTATCGTCAATCATTTTATCCTTTATAATAATTCCATATATTCTTTTTAGTATTGTCATCTCCACTAAAGTAATTCTTATACATGCTTTCTAATAACCCAATACAATGACACAAAGTATAGCAGTGATAGCACAGTCAAATTTTCTTCTGGCTTAAGAGGGACACAACAATTGCACAAGACCTCGAAAACTCTTCTCAATTGTGATCACTCATTTAACGTAGTAATGATATTTATATAATATTCCCTTTTGTTGAATAATAGATAAGATATTTAAAACTTATATGGATTTAATACCCAATTTACCTAGAACTTTGGTTGTCCTGAAAACAAAATATATGTTAGTTACAATTTGTTCATATGTTTTCTAACAAAGAGAATTAAGTCTATTTTTCATTTGACTTTTTAGCATTGAGAATATTCCCATTTATGGTATTGTTGGCTGGTTGTTTGCTGATAATCACATCAATCAAGTGCACTGCCATCTAGGTTATATAGATTCATGAGGTTGTTGAGGCTATTGGTTTAGAAATGCTTCTGTAACACTATTACACTACTATGTGACATTTACTGCGTAGGTGTCAAATATATTTCTTAAGGCTTGAGGTCTCTTAATGTCCTAACTGTGCAGGCTGCAATGGAGCATTCTGCCCAGGTGATATTGTACACTCTTTTGATGTCTGAAAGGTAATTCTAACATGTAATATTCTTGCTATTTCTTTTTTCCTGACATTTCCTTAGGTGATATTGTACACTCTGTTGTAGGCAAAATTGGTGTTTTAATTGGAATACTACTCTTTCAGATATTTGAAAAGGGATATCAATATTGGCCTTCTATATTACCTCCAGACAGATCAGACAAGGGTAAAGTGCTATGTCATAACAAATTATGGAGGTCTAGGTGTTGTCTTGCATACAAATGTTCTTATAGGGTGTCAAAGTTCAACGATCGACTTAGTTGGGCTAATTATGCACCGCAATGAACTAGCAACTGATGTCCTAAAGGCTTCAAGAACACGACACCTACCTTCAATGCTACAGGTATTACTAAATGAAACTTGTCCGATTAACTGGATTGGAGGATCTCCACTAATGTTTTAGTGAATGTTTGTGTAGAATCTAGCATTGTGCAAAGTTTGTCGCCATCTTAATATCTGCACA
Organism: Zingiber officinale; assembly: GCF_018446385.1. Taxonomy (NCBI): domain Eukaryota; kingdom Viridiplantae; phylum Streptophyta; class Magnoliopsida; order Zingiberales; family Zingiberaceae; genus Zingiber; species Zingiber officinale. The sequence continues at coordinate 102,117,265 of NC_055992.1, read as the reverse complement.
ATCTTTCATAAGGTACATGAAAGAGTTCTGTCTTTTCAAGTCTTTATTATTCAGACCTATTATTGCCATCTAACAATGACATGATATTGTTTTTTTTTTTATGGAAATAGGCTTATGGAGGCGATTCTAATAACAGTGGACTTGGTGATTTCTTTGATGACCTTGCGGGCCACTTAACTGTTTCTCATTCTAATTTTCTTAAGCATTGGGTTCGTTTGGTTGACTTGGAAGCTCAGGCATCTAAGGTTTAACCTACTTTTATCCCTGACCACTATTTTTTGCATATGCTCCTGATGAGCTAAGCTGGAGAAGTACTTAAAATCTCAGGTCAATAAGAAAGAGAGGTTCTCTTCACGTACTCCATGGCATGAGAATAGTACCAGAAGCAGTTCTTACATCCTTGTTGATTTTACGAACGAATTTTCAGGCAGTAATTCTTCTAGAAATGACAGATTCAAATATTGTTTTGTGCTGAATGAACAGAAAGCTCAGGACCAATATGATTTTTCTGAACTCAGAATGAGTGATCATGGTTCCACACTTAAACGTGGTGATCATGGTATGGTTCCACACTTAGGAGAAGATTTGCAGTTGCTTCAAATTCATCACGCGTTAAAGGTTATAGAAATTCAAATTTGTGAATCCACATAAAATCCCATATATGGCAAACCCTACACATGACAAAAAAGGTAAGCTTGAAAGGTTTAGTTAAAATATTAAATTATACTAGAACACTAGATATTGCTTCAAGAAATTGAATGGTTTAGTTAATGCGAGTGACCAAATCTTGCTAATTGTGTGGATGTTTGTTTGGCGTTGCATGCTGAAGGTTCTTATTATTTGTTTGAATAATTATTTATAGTTCTTTAATACACTGTGATTTAGACCTTTGTTTGGCGTTGCATGCTGATGTTTGTTTGGCGTTGCATGCTTAGGCTGCCAAGCCTAATACACTGTGATTTAGACCTTTGTTGCTTATTATTTTGTTGTCATTTAACTGTCTATTTCCGATTTTGTTTGGATATCCTTTTTAACATTGCATGACATCATTTTGTTTGTTTCTGCAGGTTTGATGCTGTTATACACTTCGCTGGACTAAAACCTATTGGTGAAAGTTCATTTAGGAATACTTTTATTTGTCTAAACCCCTACTACACTTCGCTGGACATAGTTTATAATTACTTTTTCTTTATCTTGCAGTGAGAGTCTTTAATATTTCTTTTTCTATAAAATGCTCCAGTTAGTCATATCCTTTTGACTTCCTTGTAGAATATATTTGATTTGTGAGCAATAGTTTCTCCAGCTTATTAATTTTCACTGCTGCTTATTAGTGGCTTCTTATCAATCCTAGTGGCTAGTCGCTTGGATGTAGATGCTCCAGTTCGAATCAACACAATGACACTCTAAAATGGATAAGTTTTGTTTTGTACACAATCTAATTATCATTGGTGACTAGTCACTTAGGTGGAGATGCTCCAGTACTTAAACTCTAAATCATTTTTTTTCCTACTTGGCTCAAGCCACATCAGCAGTAGTTAAAAAATTACAAGGGCAACAATTAAGCTGTAGCTCAGATACATTGGAGTTCTTTCTTGTCTTCAGTTTGTTGCCCTTAATTCATGCTAAGTCATTATGGGTTCGGTCATCAACATTGTGATGAATGACACAATATTAAATCTATTCTGCAAGCTTTCTGCAAGATTTTTGCAAGCTTTATGCAAGATTTTGGCAAGCTTTAAGTCTATCAAGCATGTTAAACTAAAAATTCTACAAGCTTTCTTTAGGAAGTTGGCAATTTTCCACTATTGGTTAAACTCATATTCTAAACGTTTCATTTTAGCTTTCTTTCTGCAAATACTGTATGCATTTTAGAATGGAGAAATATTATATGCATTTTAGAATGGAGAAATTGCAAGCTTTCTCTGCATATCAGAAACAGCACAGTTTGAAGAATGCAGTTTAGAAAATGCATGCATTTTAGAATGCATATTAGAAACTGCATGCATTTTAGAATACAGTTTGAAGAAACGTTGTCTTTCTGCAAGCCAAGCTTTCTTTCTGCAAGCTTTATTTCTGCAGTTTGAAGAAACATTGCATTTCTGCAACAACAGTGCTTTTTGCAAGAAAGCGTTTGCAGAGAAGAAAGCGTTTCATTTCTGCAAACTTTCTTTCTGCAGTTTGAAGAAACGTTGCATTTCTGCAAGCTTTCTTTCTTTCTTTCTGCAAGCATTTCATTTCTGAGTAATGAGTTTTGGTTCATTTATAGAAAATAGCTAGTAGAAATAATTTTTTTGTTCAAACTATTAACTGTAATTTTTTGTTTATATTTCAGGCTAATTGTTTAATTTGTTCAAAGCTCACAAAGACCCTAGACAAAATCCAATTACTTATTTCTATAATAGATTGAGAAAGACAAGCTACTTCTTCAGTATTGTGGTAGTAATTACTGTATTGTTTTGTCCCGTTCTCAAGCCGATAATAATTTTTGAGTGTAGCTAGTAGAAGTAAACAGATTGTTGGCTTCGAGGTCAGCTAGTTATTTTGTGCTCTTTTGTTTTATATGTGAATATCACTATCTAATTTGAAACAGAATTAGTGTTAATTTTGATATTTACTAGCTTCTCATGTAATTAAATACTAATATTACTTCAATGTCAGAATTCTATTATTTTAGTATGAGTTTGAAATCATTAGCTGAGTTGATTATATGTAAAATTCGAATCTAGACATGGTAAAAGAAAAATAATAGTTTCGTAAATATAAAAATAATGATTTTTAAATAATTTATTATTATTATTTTCTTTAAAATGACAACACTTTTAAAGCGTTGCAAAAAGTGTTGTCTTTGTAAAAAAACAACGCTTTTAAAGCGTTGTAATAGTGTTGTCTTTGCAAAACAAGACTACGCTTTTAAAGCGTTGTAAAAGTGTTGTCTTTTCTACCAAAAATAACGCTTTAAAAGCGTTGCAAAAATGTTATCTTTGCATAAACCGACAACGCTTTTAAAGCGTTGCAAAAGCGTTGTCTTCGCTACAAACGATAACGCTTTAAAAGCATTGTCGTTGAGCAGACTTTTAACAACAGTGCCTTTAACAACGCTTTTTCAGGCACAAAGACAACGCTTTAAAAGCGTTGTCTATTAGCTTTTTTCTTGTAGTGCAGGTTCAAGTTAATATCAAGTAGTATCCATTAAAAGCATCAAGTAGCATAATAGGTTCACATGTGAAACTTAGACATATATAAGTCTTGAAACACAAATAGATCTATTCCACCATGCCACTACCACACACATCTTTGCCTTTCCTGCTGCTCCCCTTAATTTAGCCATTCTTTACCCTTTTCTGCAGTACAAGGAAACATAAAACTATAAGCACATAGGCTTACTAAGATCCTTTTCTACTCACAAAAATCATAAATCATGAATTAAGCATAGAGTAGTGTCATGTTCATTACCCAACATCTAGATTTAAAATAATGTCATACTTATTGGGCAAACCATAAACCTAGCATATAAGAGCATAAGCATAAGGTAGTAGCATGTTCATCTAGGCATCATAAACATATCTCAACGAACATCTTCTTAAGGCATCAACATCATATAGCATGAAAAACATCTCAAGAGAGCATCTACCTAAAGCATACGAAATCAAATAGCATGAAATATGTAGATGCAAGATGATCTTTTGAAAACATATATCATATAGCATAGAATGAGTAAATGCAAAATGATCTTTTGAAAACATATATCATATAAGTACTTAAACATAATCTCAACATGAGGGCCCGACATTGTACCACATACATGAATTTTTGCGCGCATCCTAAATAAATCCGAGGTAGCTAATCTCGAACTTATTATGAACTAGGCCTGTTTCCTTGACCATCGACCTAGGGGCAACTTAGGAGCCCATCCCGTACTAGGCCCGTTTCATTGACCATCGACCTAAAGGCAACTTAGGAGCCCATCCCGTGGACCATGCTTAGGGTCCGGTACAAGCCATACAAAAGTAAAATAGCATACATGTTCCTTGTCATATCATAGCATATCATGTTTCTTGTCATATCGTGAAGAGTGCTCTTAATCCCAACTTATAGGGAAACATCTCTTAGGCTTTTCATCATACATAAGCCTTGCATAAGCATAACATGATGACATAAAGTGCACATAACATATAGCATATCATAGGGAGTCATAACATGATGGCATGAGTGTACATAACATATAACATATCATAGGGAACCATAACATGATGGCATAAGTGCACATAACATATAGCATATCATAGGGAATCATAACATGATGGCATAAGTGCACATAACATATAGCATATCATAGGGAATCATAACATGATGGCATAAGTGCACACAACATATAGCATATCATAAAAATCATTTTCATGCTTAGATGGGGTTTTGAACTTTCTACAAACCCTAAATCATGACTTGGCCGAAACATATAAGCATACTCATGGGTTTTCAAGCAACATAAAAACATGGAATCATTAACCTAATATCTCATGGCACTTAGCATAACATGTGAGACATTTAGAAGCCCTAGGTAGCTCCTTAACCTAATTTCCTTGTCTTGGCCGAAACATATAATCATACTCATGGGTTTTCAATCAACATAAAAACATGGAATCATTAACCTAATATCTCATGACACTTAGCATAACATGTGAGACATTTAGAAGCCCTAGGTAGCTCCTTAACCTAATTTCCTTGTCTTGGCCGAAACATATAATCATACTCATGGGTTTTCAAGCAATATAAAAACATGGAATCATTAACCTAATATCTCATGACACTTAGCATAACACGTGAGACATTTACAAGCCCTAGTTAGCTCCTTAACCTAATTTCCTTGTCTTGGCCGAAACATATAATCATACTCATGGGGTTTCAAGCAACATAAAAACATGGAATCATTAACCTAATATCTCATGACACTTAGCATAACATGTGAGACATTTAGAAGCCCTAGTTAGCTCCTTAACCTAATTTCCTTGTCTTGGCCGAAACATATAAGCATGTTCATATCATTTTAAGCAACATAAGACATGAAAAACTTTAAACTAACATCCTACATTGGGTTACACATCATAAGGAATTATAAGCACGCATAGTTGAGTTTCTAAACTTCCTCTAATTCGTTTATTCCTTCTTGGCCGAAACCTTAAAGGAGCATGATTCTAGTTTCTTTTAAACCATTTTAAGCATGAAACTTTTAAGCTAATACCATACCATACATGTCATAGCAAGTGAGTAAGCACAAATGAGTTTCCAACCCTAATGCTCAAGCCTTGGCCGAAACCTATAAGCATGTTTCTAGTTTTCTTTTAACAATTTAAAGCATGACACTTCATCACATAATAGTTACACATCATAGGGGGTCATAGGCAAGCATGGTGAAACACATTTGAATCTTATTTCATGTCTTGGCCGAACATGTAAGGCTTATTCCTAAGTTGTAAGCAACATTAGAACATGGAAAACACTCAAAGCTACTTGTACTGCAGGTGAGGGGAATACTTACATCCTTTCGCTTGGTTTACTAAGGAAAAGTACCCTTGCTTTGTGAAGTTTCCTAGGAAGAAGACCTCTTAACTTGAATTCGGCAATGGGAAGGAGAGAACTTAGGGTTTCGGTGGGAGGAAGGAAGGAGGAAGAAGAAGAGAGGAAAAAATGAATTTTCCATTCTCTTTCTCCTATTTATTCTAAATGAAGGAAGAAGGCAAAACCATCTTTTCATTAGGAAGGAAGAAGAAAACTCAAACTTTTCCTTCTAAGTGAAGGGAGCATTCACCTCCCTTACCCTTAACTACCATGTCTCTTTCCTTCTTAACAGCACACTCCTGCTGGGGCTGTTGGTTATCACATATCTCATAAGGCTTGTAACTTGCTAAAAGGTCCAAGGTTCAAACCTTGGTCATGCCTCTTTTTGGTTTTATTTTCTTTCATTTTTGAAAAATCCACATAAGGCCCATTTTAATCATGCATAAATTTATGTAGAATTTCTAGGGATCCTAGGGGTGTTACATAGTCCACCTTAGTGTCCAAGTTTTTATTTCCAATCAATATAATTAGGACTACTAAGTCTATTCTATAGTATAACAGTAGGGGATTGAAGAACATTTGAAATCCTAAAAATCACAAAAATATTTGGTCAAGACCAACACCTCAAAATCTTCATGAATTTTGTATGCAACGTTAATATGGACGTATACAAATTCAAACATTTGTAAGAGGAGATTTTATCCATTAATTTTATTATCTTGTCAACCTATCTTTATGACAAATAAAATTAATAGTTGGTCTGTCTTCGATCAAATATTTGGTAAAAACTTTAGAATTTAAAATAATATTAATTTCTCAAAACAATATCATTTAAATTCACCAACACCTCAAACACCGTGAATTTTGTATGCCACATTAGTGTGGACGTATACAAATTCAGACATTTGTAAGAGGAGGGTCTTACCATTAATTATCTTGTCAACCTTAAACTACCTCAAACACCATGAATTTTGTATGCCACATTAGTGTGGACGTATACAAATTCAATTATTTGTAAGAGGAGGTTTTACCCATTTTATAAAATATCCTCAAACATCATGAATTTTGTATTTCACGTTAGTGTGTACGTATATAAATTCAAACATTTGTAAGAAGGAGTTTTACCTAGCTTTATGACAAATTAATAGTTGGTATTCCTTTAGTCACACAAATAATATCAATGCCTCCGTTGGGGAGGATACTATTAAATACGCCTAAGTGTATACCATTACTTGATACTTAGTCCATTAAATAGGATTGTGCCCCTTCAGTTGGAGAAGATCACACGCTCATAAATAATTTCCTATAACCATCCATAAAGGAAATTTGATCTAGTGATCCGCAAACAAACTCATCCGTTGTGGAGGGAGGCACTCAGAGCCAACACGCAAGTTTGTTTGCATCACTTACAAACCAGTAATGGAGACCGTGGAATTTATTTACTAATCTCTCTTCCACTTAGTTATTTAGAACGAGGAATTTTAACATGCATACAAGCACACAAATACAAGCACACACAACAAATAAAAACAATAAATATGGAAAAGTAGTTTTTTTCAATTATTATGGTCTTTTCCATCACTGTCCTTCGTGTGCTGCCAACCCTAGCTGCTATCATCTTTAGCTATCGCAATCGGGTCTAGTTGTCGCATCTATCTTGCTTCTTTTTCCGCTGCGCCTATGGTCCTCAAATAACACCACGCCTCGCAAGGATATGATCCGCGACAAAAATAGAATTTTACATTTATCGATCCTATATTCCACAAGGGAATGTACATAAAGTCTAGATCGAACAAAATATAAAATCCTAAATCTAATACAGCTCTTGCTGTATTTTATAATACAATCATGCACACATATAAAATGCCCTTGACATGTCCAAGGGTCCAATCACACACAATCACAATAAGCCATAATAGTTGGAGCCTGCAATCACATAGTTAGCATATCCTACTAATATCCTACCTAAATTATGTATGACATGTGCATAATTAAACTGAAAACCAAACACATAGAGGCAAACCCTAGCTCTGATGCCAATTGTTGGTTGCTACTCGGAATATCGTACCGATTCCCCTGTGCAAAATTTTGTACAAGTCCTGAACCTTTCCTAACAACCTATTATGTTCTTTAGAAATTAAATATGGAATCACAAACGGAACTTAACATTATTGATTCCAAATTTAACTTATCTGTTCTTAGAGGTTTAGACTTGGATCAAAATGATGCTTAACACTATTGATCCAAATCCATCCATGTTACAAATTCGATTAAATATTTATTTCAGAGATTGGCTTCTAGGTTAAACATGGCAAAGCACTAGGCCTTCTTGGGTATGGGATCATCCACCACTTCCTAGACAAAGCCTTTCAATGAAATTCAATATTTAATCTCCTTATAGTAACCCTAGGTTTAACCAATAAGAACAATCGAATCACAAGATCGAAAAACAAAATAAACACAAACTTGAAACATAAATTCGATAGCCTAGAATCATTAGCCTCTTGTGTTTGATATTTCAAGATTTAAACAAAAGGATAAACTAGTTATCATGCGGAAACTAATAACTAGTTATACCTTTTGTAGCTTATAGACCTCACAATCTTTTACTGTATTCCTCTTCTTATCTCGGACGTCGTGTGGGCGACGATCTACCGAGATGAGAATCCACCCAAGCCTCCTTCTTCTCCAAGCAAGTTTCGGCCACCAACAATCTCTAAGAGATGAAGAACTTTCAGCCACCAACCAAGATCCATGGGATGCTAAGAAACAAAGCCTCCTATCTCTCCTCCTCTAACAATATCCGGCCACCACCAAGCTCCTTGAGATGAAGATGCCGTCGGCCACACAAGGAAGCACAATAGGAGAAAAGGAGGAAGAGAGGACCGGCCACCACCAAGGAAAAGAGAGGAGAATAATAATAGATGTCTTGTGAGGTGAGGCACCTCTACCCTCTCTTTTATATTCCTTGGTCTTGGCAAATAAGGAAAGTTTTAAACATAATTAAAACTTCCTTATTTCCTTGCCAATGACTAAAAAGGAAAATTTAATTAAAACTTCCTTTTAATCTCTTAATGGCCGCCCACCCCTTTAATTCCAAACAAGGAAAGTTTTAAACATGAAAATAAAACTTCCTTATTTGTTTCCGGTAAAAAATTTTAATTAAAAAATGTCTTCCTTTAAATCCCTTCATGGTTGTTTATAAAAGGAAACTTTTATAAAATAAAATCTCTCTATTAAAACATGTGGATGGTTACAATTAAGGAAAGTTTTCTCCAAAAATTAAAATCTTCCTTTTAACTGCAAATAAGGAAAGATATCAAACCTTTCTTTTAATCCTTTGTAGAAACTATAAATGGAAAGATTTAAATTTTAAAACTCTATTTTGAAATTATGGCTTCCACATAAGGAAAGATTTTAAAAATAAACTCCCTTTTATTTTTTTATGTGGCCGGCCACCTAAGCTTGGGCTCCAAGCTAGGCCGGACATATCTTAATCCCATCCAAGGCTTGGTTTGGCCGGCCCTTGCTTGGGCTCCAAGCTTGGCTTGGCCGGCCACCTAAGGATGGGTAAGAAGGTGAGCTTTAGGTGGATATAAGACTTTATAAATAAGAGTCTACGACAGGGACCAAGAGGAGAAATTGGTTTTGGTCTCCCGATGAACTTGAGCTTCCCGTGTTCGCCCCTAACACCCAACTCGAGTTCATCAATAATAACTCATACCACTAAAGAGTTATTATTGGACTACCACACCAATCCCACACTACTATGGGCTCATTCTTATCATGAGTGTGTTAATCTCCCTTTTTTTAAGATATCGAATGTCCACTAATTAAATGAGTTACTAACAACTCACTTAATTAATATCTAACTCCAAGAGTAGTACCACTCAACCTTATTGTCATGTCAGACTAAGTCCACTTACAGGGTTTACATGACAATCCTTATGAGCTCCTCTTGGGGACATCATCAGCCTAGATTCCTAGGACACAGTTTCCTTCTATAATCAACAACACACACTATAAATAATATCATTTTTCCAACTTATCGGGCCTATTAATTTATCGAACTAAATCACACTCTTTGATAAATTAAAGAAATAATTAAATACTAAATATATGTGCTTGTTATTATATCAGGATTAAGAACACACATTTCCATAATAACAAAGGTCTTGTTCTTTTATGCAGTCAGTATAAAAAGAAACTACCTTAAATGGTCCTACTCAATACACTCAGAGTGTACTAGTGTAATTTTATAGTCAAGATAAACTAATACCAAATTACACTACGACTATTCCAATGATTTGTTCCTATCTATCTTAGTCGTGAGCTACTATTTATAATTTATAAGGAACTGATAACATGATCTTCTGTGTGTGACACCACACATCATGTTATTTATAATATAAATTAATTGCCCCCAAGGCGTAGCGCAGACGGTGGGCGCATGGTATCTCTAGCGTAATGGCCAGGGGTCGATTCTCAGGAACTGACGATCTGGGGTTTACCCCGCCATGCGCCTATGGCCTGTGTACCTGCATGAACCTCCCTCAATATCCGTGGGGCCGGCACTAGGGGGCTGCTAAGGTAGCGGATCTACCTTTTTTATAATATAAATTAATTGAATAACTACACTTAGCATATAAATGTAGATATTTGACAATGTGATTCTTTATTTTAAAATAGATGTTTACAAAAGTCAGACTTTTAGTATACACTCTAACACTACGGCTCCCAATCGATTGGACCTCCTCCCAATTGATTTCCACGTCAAATCCCAGTGATCCTAGCCATCCAAAACCTGCATCCTATGCAACGATTATATCCTAATCAATTGACCAATCAATTGTGTGTAGCTGAATCGATCTAGAGGCTTTCTGTGATTTCATAAAATGCTCCAGAATTGATTAACCAATCGATTCCGACTTTTCCTCGTGTCACTGCAAGAAGCTGAGCTCCAATTGATTGACCGATCGATTGGAGTGACCCAATCGATTGGCTGATCGATTGGGGAGCACACTGCTCTCCTACGCAAATAACCTCCAATCGTTCAACTAATCGATTGGCATGGCCCCAATCGATCGGCTGATCGATTGACCAATCCTAACTTGACTAACTCAAGTCTAGGGTTCCCATATCTAACATCCGATCAGCCGTGACCTATTGGGACGTCGTCACCAAGTGTCCGGTCAATCCTTTGACCCACTTGGACTTTTCTCCTCGTGCCAAGTGTCAGGTCAACTTTGACCCACTTGGACTTACCATCTCGTACCAAGTGTTTGGTCCTTTATGACCCACTTGGACTTCCAAACACTAGGTGTCCAGTCACCCTGGACCCACCTGGATTTCCATGAGCTTAGCTTCACTCACCAGGACTTCCTTATTGCCTAAGTTCACTCATTGGGACTTTCACCTAGCTTCACTTACCAGGATTTTCATCTGCCTAACTTTATTCACTAGGTCATTCACTTGGCTTCACTCACTAGGATTTTCCATCTGCCTAGCTTCACTCACTAGGACTTTCAAATTGTCTGACTTCACTCACCAGGACTTTCCCATCACCTACCTTCACTCACTTAGATTTTTCTTCTGTCTGACTTCACTCACCAGGACTTTTCCACCAAGTGTCCTATCAAACACTAACTCACTTAAATTTCCATCTTCTGCCAACCTTTCCGTTGGACTTCTCAGTCAAGTATTCAGTCAACCTTGACCTACTTGACTCTTCTTCACATTAAACTGGTCAACCTTGACCAATCTCTCCAAATGGATAATTACTCCTGCAATCTCCGTACATTGTCAAAACAATCTTCATATATTGTCAAACATTGAAACTTACACATTACGACTCAAGCTTGAACCAATTTAAGCTTAGTCAACCTGGTCAACCTTGACCTAGGGGAATTGCACCAACAGATGCTTCTTCGACCAAATAAACATTACATATTAACCTCTCAACTCTTGCTTTGTTACAAATATTATTCTTTAATTTTCTTAAAAATTATTCCAATGGACATATCCATCTGTACTACACAGGATCAGCTATTTGTACCTCGTATGGTAAATATACTGGTAGATGTTCTATTGAATCAAAGAAACTAGGTGGAAATATGTGCTCTAGCTTACATAATATAAGAGAAATGTGTATTTCTAACATAAGCATATCATCCATCATAATACATCTCGCTGTTAAATCTCTAAAAAATAAACTCAATTCAGTGATTGCTTGCCAAATATTTTGAGGAAGTCATGGAAAGTTACTGGAATAAGTCTTTGCATGAATATATAACAGTCATGCCTTTTCATTCCAAACATCTTTAATCTGTTCATATCCACACATCGAGCCATATTTGAGGCATACCCATCTAGAAATTTAATTTCTTTCAACCAATTATATAAAGCTTGCTTACCATCTTTGTCCAATGTATAACAAGTCTTTAGAAATCTATTGGTTGTTTCATCCTGATGTAACTCTGGTCTGTTGACTAGTTCTTTTAATTCCTCACGTGATTTCACAGTGTCTTTAGTTCTTTTAGGCACGTTCATCACAGTGTTAAAAATATTATCGAAAATTTTTTCTCAATATGCATGACATCTAAATTATGTCGAATAAGTAGATACTTCCAATATGGTAACTCCCCCAAAATACTCTTTTTCTTCCAACCATACTTGTACATCCTGACAATATATTTATTTATCTCATTGGAACCGGATTGAGATACTGGTAGAAATCCATAACTATCTATTTGCTCAATTATTTCTTCACCTGAAGCATGGACTGGATGAAATTTTCTAACTACAACATTTTTTTTTTAAAAAAATTCTTATTTCTCCTGAAAGGGTGATCAAGTGGTAAAAATTTATGGTGGTTATTAAATCAAGATACCTTCCTATTGTAAGGTAATGAAAATGCATCAGACTTTGTCATGAGTGTAGACATGCTAATTTATCAGCCGTGCTCCATCCTGATAATATTGAGTATGTTGGGAAATCACTGATCATCCATAATAATGCAGCATAAAATCTAAAATTAGTTTTACTTGCAACTATTGGTGCAATCGACCTAGGTTTGATTGGGATGATCATGGTTTTGATGTATATGTCAAAGAGTTTAAGTTAAGCTTTTATATTGGTTTGATATGTGTTTGAGTCTTGTAGGACTTGGTGAAACACATGAGGAACTTGATGCAGCCAAGTTTGGGAAGCTCATCCAAGGGCTCGGATCCTTGAGTTGGTGAAGGATGGTGTGGAAGACATCCGAGGAACCACTGGACAAGGAGCAAAGAAGTGGAGCCGAAGGAAGCGGACTTCAAGGCAACGTGAAGGATGGCACGGAGAGGAGCCGCGAGCTCGGGTGCATATGAGGGATGAAGGCCGAGGAAGAGGGCTTCAAGGGTGACTCCGAAGAGGATGAGTGTGAGTGTGTAATCGAGACTAGTCGACTGATGGAAGTTTCAGTCGACTAGTCTAGTCGATTGCTTAGTTGATTGGGAGTGAACAAAAGCATTTTGTTCACTCCGCTAGCAATTACCAGTCGACTGGTACTTTTACCAGTCAACTGGTAAGTGGCCGTTAGCAAACCGTTGATACTACAAAGTAGTCGTTGGCTACCTCCAACGGTAGCACCAGTTGACTGATGGAAGTGTCAGTCGACTGGTGTCCAGATGAGTTGATTTGTTGTTCAACTCTCTCCTTCTATTTAAGGGAAGATTGGTTGGGACATTGAAGGAGGTTACTCAATCATGTTGGTACACTCCTAGTCTTGGCCTCCAAGCTTCCAAAGTCTATTCTCTTCCTCCTAAATCTAAGTTCTATCTTGTAAGAGGAAGAGAGTCTTGTGAGAGGTTGTACTCCACCGAGAAGGAGTAACCTTTAGCCGGAGATTTCCAGGGTCTAATCCACCGAAGGATTTTCGTCCACCTCAAGGACAAGTCATGGAGTAAAAGCAAGCAATCTCCGAACCACGTAAAGGAATCGTGTTAGCGTTTGTATTCTAAATTGTTTTCATTGTTTTTAGTATGTTCCGCTACGCACTAACCTTCTTGTAATGAATAAATCAACTTGAGGGTGACCTAGCTATCCAAGTCCCCTTCTAGCCGACCACCGATCCCCTACAGCAATATCATAAGTCACCAATCATACATTCCATAATTCATTCAACTTGACAATTAGAGGTTGTAAGAAAACATCTATCTTCTTTTTGAGATTGGTTGGACCAGGAATACGTACTGTAAGGAATATAAATTCATTTTTCATGCACATCAATGACAGTAAATTGTACAATGTTAATATAACTGGTCAATATGAATATTGTTGTCCAGACTGACCAAATGGTTGAAATCCATCTGCAGAAAGTTCCAATCTCACATTACGTGGTTCCATTACAAAAAAGGAAAATACAACATCAAGATGTTTCCATACAGAGAAAACACAAGGATGACACATTATAACTCCATTGTGCTTATGCTCATGATGTCATAGCATGTGGCAAGCTATAGTAGTAGATACATACAAACATTGAAGTCTAATAGTTAACAGAAAATAATACATCACTTTCCAAGTAATTTTTTCTTCTTCTGCCCTGGAATACGAGTATCATGCTTATAACGAGGGTGTGTACAGATTTTGCATTCACTCAGATTGTTGTCTTCATTTAAAATATCATGCAGTTGTTTGTGTAGCAATCAATCTTCTCTACAGGTAAATCTAAACTTCTAACCAATTTCTTTGTACTATAAAAACTATCATTCATTATGTTATGAGCAGGAAGCAATTCTGACATCAATTGACATATGTCATCGTAACATCTTTCTGAAAAATGATGTTTTTATTTCATATTCAATAACCTTACGGTAGCTGATAGTTGGGAATGACCAGAGGGAATGTCTTCCCACATTTCTCTTTCACTATCCTTTAACATTTCATATAGTTGATGATATTCATGTGTTGGTGTTTCATCTATATTGGAATAATTAACTACAGTATTCATCACATAGTGAACTATTTATTGCATTGAAATATCATTAGTTGATGATTCAGGCGTAGTAAAAGTTGTGGCAGATGATGAACCACCAGAATGCCTAATTAGTTCATACAAATATGTGTGTGTGTTTTCATAGTATCCTCATCATGGAAAGCTCTATTTTGACATTTGTTTATGATTACATGGATATCATAACTCAGCATTATTTATTCATATATTCTGAATGATCCTCTTAGTAAAATTTGCAAACTCTTTAACTTCAGTAATAAAGTCATCTCTAATAAATTTATTATCTAATCGATTGTACATCTAAGCTTTATTTATAGGCATTTTCACCTTAAAAATAATAAATTTAGAATTAAAAATTTGCTTAATTAACATAAAATTTGCTTAATTAACATAAAATTTGCTTAATTAACATATTAACACAAAATAAACAAAAGGACTATATTATGTTATCTATTAACATTCTAATATAACATATATCTAAATTAAACCATATTAAATAACATAAAGTACAATATGCTAAATTATATTTGAAGATGTGTAGTTCAACAGGAGAAGAATAGTAAATGCTATCTGTTTATAAAATAAAAATAATTTAGCTCAAATTTTTCACAAAATTGAAAAGTTCAAAGCAGGAACTACTGTAGGTCGGCACGACTGACAGCATGGCAAGTACTAGCGACTGCAGGCGGGCACAACCACCAACAAGTTGCTGGCACCCGACACAGCCGCTAGCAAGTTGCTGGCGCCGACATAGCTGCCAGCAAGTTGCTGGAGCCCGGCACAGTCGCCAGCAAGTTGCTGGCGCCCAGCACAACCGCCAGCAAGTTGCTGGCGCCGGGCACAACCGCCAGCAAGTTGCTGGCGTCTAGCACAGCTGCCAGCAAGTTGCTTGCGTCTAGCACAACTGCCAGCAAGTTGCTTGCGTCTAGCACAGCCACCAGCAAGTTACTAGCGGCCGGCGGCCACCATAAGGGCTGCTTGCGTCGAAAAGAGGGAGAGAAAAGTGAGGAGAGAGCATTTACCGGTGATGGGTGAAAACGGGAGAGAATAGTCGCACGTGGAAAAAATGCGAAAGGGCTAAGGTTTTTTTTTTGAGGCGGCGTTACCGACGGAATCTTAATTCTATTAGTAAATCAAGTTTACCGACAGAATTACTATTCTGTCAGTAGTTACCGATGAAATTACTATTCCATCTATAGTTATCGACGAAATTACTATTTCATAATTCTATCGGTCGGTTTTGATGGATTAAATATTCCGTCGGTTGTTTCGATGGATCAAATGTGAGCATGAGCTTGTCCAGGGATTACCGTGTGCCACGTTTTTGGCAAAAATTAAAACATAAAAACAGTTAGAGCCACCACCATTGAACGGTTGCGAGATATTCCAATTATCTATTGCCACCACGGGCGATGCCCTTTTTTTTTTTTTAACCCCACCTAGCTCTATTTTCACTAACAAATTAAACCGACCAACTCTTGATTCTCAAGTAAATATATGATGGGTTCTTGGGGTATGATTGAGTGGTAGAATATTTAAATTATTATTTAGATTCTTATGATTCGATTATGGTTGTAGAGTATTTAAGTTATGATCTAGATTCCCGTGATTTAATTTTTAATTATAGTATATTTATAGAATTTTTTTAAAATAAAATATACAATCAAAAAAATATTAAATGTCTGGAGTGCCGATTATGTACACTTATTAATTTTATCAAGAATTTTATGAGCCGATCTAGGATTAGTCAGCCTAACTGTTTTTGTTTTTTTTTTCCAAACAAGTTTGATGTGAAATGGATAGATAAAAAAAATAAATGGTGAAAGAATACCTTTTTATAAAATTATTAAAATAAAAAATTACGAGCACCAAGTTTGTGAAATATAGAATACTTTTTTTCTATCTCAAAATTTTTGATAGATACGTGAAATCTAAAAAACTGAACAATAAGGTTCGACGGGCGAGTTTTGAGATTTTTATTTTAAGAGTAATTTTAAAATTTCAAAACGGTTTTTTCTATTAAAATTAGTAATATGGGTGTTAGTGTTGGATGTACAATATTTAACTCATAATTTTAATATATAATTAAGGTTAAAATTAGGTTAGTTGTGATCTAACCAGCTGTGTCAAATTTATAGGTGTAAGTTATTTCACAAGCGATGAAGTCTTGGATATGAACTAGACGGTGACCAAGTCTTAGTACAGCTAGGCTTATAAAGTCATAATTAAGAGTCAGGCATGAGCTAAGTCTTGCTTGGAAACCAAGCAAGAAATTTCTACCTGGAAGTTAGGTGAATCAAATCAAGTGGTTAAGGTTTGACAGACAAATTTCTAATTGGAGGTTAAGTGAATCAAGTCCAAGTTGTTAAATTTTGATAGACAAATTCCTACATAGAGACTAGGTGAATCAAGTCCAAGTGGTTAAGACTTAACAGACAAAAGTCATAGCTAGGTGGTAGGTGAATCAAGTCCAAGTGGAATCAGCTGAGAGCTGAAGGTTTGACAAACAAGTCCAAGAGAAGGTAGCTGAGAGATGTGACTTGGCACCTCAATCTAGATGAGTCAGTTGGAGGTTGAGCGTCTAGACCCAATGTAAGTACGAGTAATTTGAAACTTTGCATTCTACTCATTACGTATAACCATTGAAGGGAAGCATGTTTGATGGTTCTAGGCAACCGGATGGAGTCTGGGGGTGACTAATTGATGAAAACTCTTGACAAAGGAATTTAAAGGGTTATATTGGGTCCAGGCTACCAGAGGATACGAGCAATCAGATCAGCTTTCAAGAGATCGAGAGATGTCGTTATCAGCAATCTGAGCGAGTCGGATCAAGATGAGATTTGATCCCTCTCCAAGCAACTGAAGGGCGTCCGGACGACCATTAATGTTATCGAATGGATAATAGTTGCAGCCATATCAACACTTCTCAAGGCAACTGGATAGAGTCCAGGCAACCAAAGGGGCACTATAAAAAGAGCTTCGAGACATACCTTATGAACAACTCAATCTCTCATTTACACATTCTCTTGTGCTCGTGCTTTTGTACTCTCTTTCTTTTTGTACCACAACACACTTGCACTTCATTTCTGATCGACAACACCTAAAGTAACATTTTCATTTGTTTTATTGTACTTAACTTTTTAGATTATTTTTCTGTAAGGTTTTCCTATCTCTAGAGGCTTTCTAGAAATGGTAAATTAAGAAATAAGAATAATATTTTATAACTGTTATGCGTGTCTATATTTTTGGTTTGATTGATCAACTACCTGCATGTTTAACTGTTAGTTAAATCTATTACATGCTTATATTGTCTTATCTTATTTGATTAGATCAGTCTAAGTAATTTATATTTCCGCTGTGATACTATACTTGATGCAATTGTTTTACTATCTGCTTATTTTAAAATTCGTAATGTTATTCACCTCCTCTCTAGTGTCGAGTTCGATCTTATAATTTAGTATAGACCGGGTTGAGCTGATAGTATGCTAGGAAAGCCTAGTCAGGTGTGTTGGGATCGAAGGAATTTAGATATCTCCATAATGATATGATATTGTCCACTTTAGGCCTAAACCCTCATAGTTTTATTTTCGGACTCTACCTAAAAGGTCTCATACTAATGAAGATATCTTTATCTCTTTTAAACCCATGATCTTTTTCAAGTCTTTCCAATGTGGAACTTTAATTGTATTTTCAACAATCCTCCCCTCAAACGAAAGATCACCATTACTCTTATGGTTCGAGCCTCCCTATAAGTATCTGGTCACTCTAACCTACTCCGGGCCTCCTTCAAGCATTCGGCCACCCTGACCTACTTTAGGCCTTCCCTCAACTTCGTACAATGTCACCCCATATGGCATTTGATTTGGGCCATGGCTCTGATACTACTTATTGGGACCGAAGGAATTTAGATATCTCCACAATGATATGATATTGTTCACTTTAGGCATAAACCTTTATGATTTTATTTTTGGATTATAACCAAAATGCCTCATACTAATGGAGATATTTTCATCCCTTTTAAACCCATGATCTTTTCTAAGTCTTTTCAATATGGGAATTTGATTGTAGACTCAACATAGTGCATGTCTAGGCTGGGTAAGAAGTACCTTATCTAGTGTTGGTGCAATCGACCTCTAGGGTTTTAATGTTTGACTGTTAGGTTATGCCTGATGACGGTGTGTGCTAGAACACGTTTCGTAAACATGCGTAGTGGAAAATAAAATAATAATTCCTAATTATTAAATCACACACCACACACATACAAAGATACAACATACTAGATATGATCGTATAATTAAAATTTTACGGAAAGTAAATTTACGTTAGGTATACCTTACGGATGACCTATAACGAGAAGGACATCAATCGTAGCGACGTTGTCAAGTCTCGCCTCTATTCGTATCTATGCCAAGCTCCTCAAGACAACTCCTTGAGTACAAGTCTCTCCTTCGAAAGTTACTAGCCATGAGTGAGAAAGAGGGATTAAGAGGAAGAAGAAGAGAAGCACACAAGAGAGATTTTTTCTCCCTTGTGGTGGTCACGACAACAAGAGGGTGCACCCTCTTGTTGGCGGTAGGAGAGAGAGAAGAGGGAGAGGAGGATTGAGTTTCCAAAAGTCAATTGATGTGCGTAAATATTATGATCGTTTATGCATGTTTTAATGCACATTCACTTACTTTATACGTATATATTCTTTGCATGATTGTTTCTTTTATCATATACTCATCATATATACTCTTTTTGTTTGGATATATTCTCTTTGTTTGATTTTGTGTTGATAGGGATAACTTTCAGAGTAAAAACAACGATTGTCGATACACCAGAACAAGGTAGAGAACACAACCGTGCAACCTCGCACGACCGTGTGACCAAACAGAAGAAGAGAAGTGCATGGTCGTGCAACTCTTGCACGGCCGTGCGGTCAACCATAGACAAATCTTTGCATGGCCGTGCAATTCTGCATGGCCGTGCCCCCCCACGACCGCAGCTAAGAAGTGCACGGTCGTGCAACCCTGCACGGCCATGTCCCAAGAACCGAGCCTGAGATCCACACGGCCGTGCCAATTGACACGACCGTGCAGGGCAGCCAGAAGCAGAAGAAGGCACGACCGTGCCATATCCACATGGTCGTGCCGCGATGCAGTGCCCTAGCCTATAAATAGGGTTTTTAACCCTTCTCCAAGAGAGGAGCCATCAGGGAAGCGAGTCGTCAAAGAGAGAATCACCTTGGTGCCGTTCCACGCCATCCAGGACATCCGTCCAACGATCCTTCATCACCACATCGGCTCCAAAAGAAAAGGATTTGATCCGAAGATCACTCGTCGTCATTGGATAAGCTTCCTTTCTCTTTCTCTCTCCGGGTTTTGAGAATTGTATGTTTAATTACATTATATCTTCGAATTTTTCTCCGACGTCTATGGAGTAGATTCCTTGTTCTAGGATGAGGGAGTAGTTGTGGATTGGTTTTGATGTAAGAATAACATTTATGCCTCTATTCATTGGATGATGTCGCTTGCTTTGTTTCAACTATTATGCATTCCTGTTGCGTATTAATTGATTGTGTAGATATTGCTAACCTCGTAGAGAGAGTATCTTAGATCATACACGCGAGGGGTCCTAGTGACAAGGGTAGCCTATTCACGGACATCTAGGGTACTTCCTTGAAAGGAGAGGCAACATCTCCACATGGAAGTAAGAGACAAAACTAAGCTCCTTATTTCTATCCTTAAGGACACCAATTAGAGTTGTGTTCTTGTGATCTACCGAGATGCCCTAGTGACAGGGGTTAACCGTAATAAGATTTCATAAGAATCTTCTCTATTTGGTACTTAAGGATAGTTGCTTTAGCTTCTGGTGAATGCATACTGAAGGACAATGAGTAAAGGATAGAATGTGATACATCAATACCACTACAATGAAATCGAACTCCTAGAACTCTTCATAAGCCAAGTCAATTACTTCTTCTTTGCTAGTTCTCATTTCTGCTTTCCAAATCTCCTTTCTTTAGATAACTTACAACCATCGGTAGTTTAGCTAATCCTAAGTGAGCCATCACTAGTGCTTATAACCAATCCTCGTGGGATCGATAATCTTTATTACCGACGATGAATCCATGCACTTACGGTTAGTAACAAGTTTTTGGCGCCGTTGCCAGAGATTACGTCTATAACAATAACAAAAATCATATTAGGTTAAATTAGACTTTGTTTTTAGTTTTGCTTTTCCTTATTTTCTGCATTTTCATCATAATATTAGTTCAACTCTTTTCTTACTTTACTTCATTTTATTTTATTTTATTTTATTTTATTTTGCTTAACCTTACACTTGAAATATTTCATATCTTGTTTTTGCATGCGAAGAGCTAACCTTTCAGGACAACTTCTTCCGTTCGATCCAGAGATTGATAGGACTTTCTTAAGGAGAAGAAACTTACAAAAGGCATTTCAAGCCGCACAAGAATCTTCAGAAATGACTGACAAACTGTTGAAGGACTACACAGCACCTTATGCATGAGGTGTTTAGTCTAGCATCACTCGATCGTCAATCGAAGCCAACAATTTTGAAATCAAGCCTGCAGTGATCCACATGGTTCAGCAGAATCAATTCGGAGGAGGATCGCATGATGATCCAAATCACCACTTAGATCTTTTCTATGAGATTTGCAGTACCATGAAAGTGAACGGGGTCTCTCCAGAATCAGTAAGGCTACTACTATTTAGATTTTCCCTGAAAGACAAAACCAAGCAGTGGTTAAATTCTCTTCCAGCAAACAGCATATTGTCTTGAGAGCAGTGTGAGCAGAAGTTTCTGGACAACTTCTACCCACCAAGCAAAATTGCTCACATGAGGAATTTGATCGCAAGCTTCAAACAGATAGACTCAGAATTATTATTTGAAGCCTGGGACAGATTCAAGAGCATACTGAGACAGTGCCCCCATCATGACCTTGAGAAATAGTTGGTCCTATACACATTCTACAATGGAATCAACTATCACACGAAGATATCCCTCGATTCTGCAGCAGGAGGAGCATTAATGAACAAGAGCCTTGATGAAGCTGAAGAGATCATAGAGAATGTGGCACATAACCACCATTAGTGGGCAACCGAAAGATCTGGTGGTTCTTTCTCAGGGAATCCAATAAAGGCGTCAGGAAAATTCGAAGTAGATGCAGTCACACTCATGTATGCAAAGTTGGACGCTTTGACCAAGAAGCTTGAGGCCATGGGAAACAACACAGCCAATGCAATAGTATATGTTTGCGAAACTTGCATAAGAACGGATCATGCTCAAGATACTTGCCCCTTAGGGCCAATACAAGCACAGATAAACCAACTTGAGCAGTGCGATGCGATAGTTAGTTACAACCAAAAGTACAATAATCCATACTCCAACACATACAACCCTGGATGGAGGAACCACCCAAATTTTTTATACAGGAACAATCAGGACCAAGGGCCAGCAAAACAAAGTTATCAACCTGGACAACAGAGCTACTCATCTGGACAACAAACTTATCAACAACAGAGACCTTCACAATTGTCCAGAATCAAAAAGATGCTTAAAGAAGCTCTCTCAGAGCAAAAAGAGATGAAGAATAAGGTCAAGCAATTGACTCAAAGGCTGGAAAATTTCGAAAAACATCAGAATATGCAAGACATCCAGATAGCCTAGTCTTTCTCAAGAGCACAGGGAACATTTCCAGGAAAGTCCAATATAAATCCGGTGGAACATTGCAATCGCATTGAGCTGAGGAGCGGACGAACTTTGGGAGACCCCCAAATCACTACTCATAAAGGACCTGACTCAGAGGAAGAGCCCTCTCCCCTAATGTCCAATTAGATCCAGAACAGGAATAGAGAGGAGGTCACCAAGAAAGTTGAAGGAACTCTTCAAATTCCCCCACAAAGTCAGACAATTCCTTTCTCTCAGAAACTGATAACATCCCAAAAGGATGAAGAGTTCAATCGATTCCTGAAGAAGATCAAGGAAATTTACGTAGAAGTACCACTAATAGATGCACTGCACCAAATGCTGAAGTTCATAAAATTTTTAAAGGGTATTTTATCTAACAGAAGGCAGAAGGGCGACTTCGAGACTGTTGCATTAACAGAAAATTACAGTGCTCTACTTATGGCAAATATTGCACCGAAACTTCAGGATCCAGGGAGTTTTTCCAAAACTTACAAAATTGGTTTTGAACTCATACAGAAAGCTTTCTGTGACTTGGGAGCCAACGTTAGCCTACTGCCTTACTCGTTATGTAAGAAGATGGGACTCCAGAATATTAAACTGACTACTATGACATTGCAATTAGCTGACCATTCATGTAGATACCCAATGGGAATAGTAGAAGACGTGCCAGTATAAGTAGGTGGATGCATCATTCCCACAGATTTCATTGTCTTAAATATGGAGGAGGATCCCAAGATACCAATCATCCTTGGAAGACCATTCCTTACCACAGTTGGAGCCCTCATTGATGTGAAAAGTCACAAGTTATCCTTGAAGATCGGCAAAGAAAGGATTGAATTTGATTTATTTGATTCTTCTAACTGCGTCTCCTCTTCTTAGGAAAATTCTAGCAAGATGAACATACACAAAGTCGAGGAGTGCAGTTTCTATGGGAGGTCCCCTCCAGCGAGCAATAAGAAGCACATATGTCCTGTACGAGCGAAACTAAAGATGCAGACTGGAGCATTAACCCTAGAAGGAGAGTCGTGCTTCCATGGGTTTAGTCCACACTAACTGAAATGGGGTTGAGCTAAAGACCTAAAACAAGCACTTCTTGGGAGGCAACCCAAGGGTTTTTCATTTCAGTTCATCATTCCATTTATCGTTTCATTTCTCTAGTAAGTTCAAGTTGAGTATTTTTATTATTTCTTTATTTTTGGGTATTTGTTTTCAGGATATGCAGAGCCTCCATGTGCTGGCCGTGAGCGTTTCATGGCGTGGAGGCGCCAGAGGAACCTAAAATGTGAAAGGTGAGCCACCGTGCACTTAAAGGAGTCGGCCGTGTGATCCCACACAGCTATGCGAAGCTGATAGAGGGACTAAGGCCATGGGCTGTGCAACCTTGCACGTCCGTGTGGCCTGTGCAGAGAAGAGAAAGCCACCGACCATGCCATTTGGCATGACTGTGCAAGAGGACCAGTGGAGAAAGAGACTCAGGCTGTGACAATTGGCACGACCATGTGATCAATGCATAGAATAAGAAGGCTGTGACGATTGGCACGACCATGAGACTTTGGCTGAAGGGAGAAAAGAGGAGGTTGTGCCAATCGTCACGGCCGTGCAGAACCCCACCTAACCCGGCCATGTCTATAAGACACGGTCGTGCCCCTACCCATGTACGCCGCCTACTCCTCTAAAAGCCCTAATTTCCATCTCCTTCTCTCACAAAAGCTTTCTCCTCCCCACTACACCTCATCAAACCACAAATCCCTACCTCTAAAGTTCATTTTTTTTCTTAGATCTACATCTAGATCTGACACTTCTTCAAGTCTTCTCATCTTCCCTCCTCAAGATCCATCTCCACCTACACTTTGCACATCATGTCATAAATCTTGAAGAGACTTCGTCGAGGAAGCGGTGGATCTGGCGAAGGAAATGCGCCGGGAGGGGCGACAAAGGCAAGGGGAAGGCTTCTTCTTCAAAAGGCTAAGGAAAAAAGGGTGGCACGCGATGAAGGTAACGAAAACGAGTTCAATATTATTTTTAAAAATCATGAACATAAAGCTAGGTATGATATCTTTGTCGCTAGAAAAATTAAATGCACTAAATATATGGATCCCACTACTTTAGATATGCTAGGAATTAAGGATGACATAGATTGGATGATTAGTTCTTTAGACTGGAATGATATTATGTACGCCCATTTATCGACTTACCCCCGCTTGGTCCTTGAATTTTTGAGCTCAATTGATGTTAAGTTTTCGTCTGAAGATTATTATGTAGAGGCGATAACTTTCAGGTTGATGAACACAGAAGTTCAGTGGACGTTAAGCGATTTTAATAATTGTTTTGGTTTACCTACTGGTGGTCCTCGTAGATTTGATGATGAGATTAGATGGAATGAATTTTGGACGTCAATAACCGGATCAAAGGACCCTTATGAACCTTCTAGAGCTAAGGCATCCCGCATGCAAAACCCGACCTTTAGATACCTTCACCGAGTGATGAGAAAAATGATCTTTGGTCGAGGAGAGAGTGATGGGGTGTTTAGAAAGGTAGAACTCTATTCTCTTTGGGTGATGTTGAATAAAGTAGATTTTGATTTTGGATTTTATTTCTTGCAAAATTTGTTGAGGGCAGCTAAGACATCTTCAGGGATGATAGTTGATATGGATATAGGGCAGAGGTGTGATTAAGTGGAAATGGGAGGCATTTTGGTCTTTTGGGCGGGTTAGGGCTTTAAGGGAACACTGTAGCATGCAAAGAAAAAGGGGGCTTAGTCTTCGTGCGTTTCCTCTCCGCCGCCAACAGGAACCCCTTCTCCCTCCCATCTCCTTGCCGGCGCCAATGCCAGCCACCGGCCATCACCTCTCTTCCTCTCTCTCCTCCTCGCAACACCGATGACTACCAATGCTCCTTTCCCTCGCCTTCCTCTCAACGCCATGGCCACTGTCGCTTCCCTCTCCACGCCGGCAACATAAACACCATCCGAGAGTGTCGTAGCCACCTCCCCTGTCAATGTCCATGGCATTGGTCCTGTCGTCCAACAACTGCCACCTCCTCTTCCTTTCTCCTCCTTTGAAGAGCATCCTCAAGAAGAAGCCAATCAGAGTGGGAGAACAACAGTAGGAGGAGGATGTGATGGTGAGGGAGGGGAGAAGGAAAGTTAGCTGGCCTGAGGCCCATGGCAGAGGCCTTTCTCATGTCCGAGTGCTCCATTCAAGTGTGTTGGAGGAAGCCGAATTTGCAGTGGCGGGGAAATCCTGCATTGGCAGCATTCAGTGATGGGGTTGGTTGCTCTAGAGGCTTGGTGCCGATCTGACTTTTGAGCCGTCCGATCTTAGCTCCGATCTAGATGGTGTGCTATGTTTCGATCTCCGTGTCTATCTGATTGGTATGCTTGGTGTAATGGTTTGCGAGCTGCGACCTTCGTGCTGTTATTATTATTCTGGCCTGCGTGCCGCTGTTATTTCCCATCCCGTGTGCTGCTAGTACCTCCCAGTCTGCCTGACGCTAGTACCTCTTGGCCTGCGTGCCGATCTCGCTTCCCGGCCTACGTGTCGATCTCATTTCTCGACCTGCAGCCCGTCTTCTAGCTCCGTGCCACCTCCGGCTCCACCTCATCAGATCCAGTTCTCCATCTTGATCGGGCATCATCCACTCTTCAGAGTCCCGACAACTCGCACCGCATCCCATCCGAGGGCGTCCCCCTGGGCCAGGGTACATTTTCGTACTCTTCTCTTATTTATTTCATTATTATATTATTAGTCTATTACTTATATGTCCGTTGGATCTGCCTCGAGCCTCGGGGTACCAGGGACCGGGGGGGGGGACCTGGTCGCTGGCTGCAGGTAGCGTTGACCAAGAGACTTCTGAAGACTTGGTCAACATAGAGGCCATCTCAGCACACCCCCTCCGGGATGTCGCGACTCGGTCAACATTTTCACCACCTTGCTTGGCGGTCCATCCGATTCAGCTTCCGAACAGGATCAAATTTGGCGCCGTTTGTGGGAATCTCCTTCACCTATTCTGGAACGTGAAGATGGACGACGTTGGGAGGTTCTCTGCCATTATCATAGTCCCGGAGGATCCCGATAGATATATTATCTTCTACCCTCACTCCATGGGTATTCGAGAGTTGAGGGATCGAGTGGAGCTTCAGCTGGCCGACAGGTTAGTTTTTACATTATTTTTTTTCCCTGACTTCACGGGTATTCGGGAGTCAAGGGACCGAGACAAACCCTTAGCCGGTTGGCATGGCTCCCCTATCAGGTATGTTACCAGCTCTGCTCCTTTTTTACGGTTATAAGAGCTGCTATAGCTCCCTGATAATAGAGTAAGATCCTAGTACTTGATCAAAGATTAGGACCTTCGATTTTTGATCGGACACTAGGGGCCCAACTCCCCACTCATACACTAGGGACACAGATCCCCGCTCTTATACTAGGGACACAGATTCCCGATCATTGACTCGCAGTACGACTTCCCGATCAGGATCTAGGGGCCTCGCTCTTTGATTATAGGCTAGGGGCCTTACTCTCCAATCAGGGACCAGGGGCCCAACTCCCCGATCAGGTGTACTACAGGCTCTGCACCCTTCACTATGAGGGTCTGCATCCTCTTACTGCTATAGGCTCTGCACCCTTCACCATGAGGTTCTCCATTCTTTTTCTGCTATAGGCACTTCACTCTATTATTACTATATGCTCTGTATTTTCCACCTGTTTTGCGTGCTTTTTACGTCTACAGGCTCTGCTCCCTTATATGGCTATGGGTTTCACTCTCTTTGATGGTCAGGACTCAGATTATTCTTCTCCCTGACTCCGCGGACATTTGGGAGTCAAGGGATCGACACTATTTCTCTTACTAGCTGTACAGGCCTTTGGGATTCAAGCCAGCCGGTTGACATCACTTCACCGTTAGGTATGATAAAGGCTCTGTCCTCTCATATTGGTATGGGCTCCACTTCTATGGATTTCAAGGCTTATCCTCCCCCGGTCTGGTCGAGTTATCACCACTGGTCTCGGACCAGAGTATCACCATCGGTCTTGGATCGGAGTATCACTAACGATCTCTCAGTCGAGCTTCCAGACCAACTCTCAGTCAAGCTTCCAGACTAATTCCTGGTCAGGTCTCTAGATCAAGTATGGGTCAGACCTCCAGATCAATTCTGGGTCAGACCTCCAGATCAATTCTTGGTCAGACCTCCAGATCAATTCTTGGTTTGGCCTCCAGAATGCTTCTTGGTCAGACCTCCTGATCAATTCCTCGTTAGGCCTCCAGAATGCTTCTTGGTTAGATATTCAGATTGTTTCCTGGTCAGGCCTCCAGATTGCTTCTTGGTCAGATCTCCAGATCAATTCCTGATTAGGCCTCCAGAATGCTTCATGGTCAGGCCTTCAGATTGTTCCCTGGTCAGGTCTCTAGATCAAGTCCTACTCAGGCTTCCAGAATCTCGCCCCAGTGCGAGTTATAAGTGAGCATGCTCTCATGCCTCCAGACTCTCGCCTCAGTGCGAGTTATAAGTGAGCATGCTCTCACGCCCAACGACCGGCAGGTCGGGTCCCAGACTCTCACCCCAGTGTGAGTTATAAGTGAGCATGCTCTCACGCCTCCATACTCTCGCCTCAGTGCGAGTTATAAGTGAGCATGGTCTCACGCCCAACGACCGGCAGGTCGGGTCCCAGACTCTCGCCCTAGTGCGAGTTATAAGTGAGCATGCTCTCACGCCTCCAGACTCTCACCTCAGTGCGAGTTATAAGTGAGCATGCTCTCACGCCCAGCGACTGGCAGGTCGGGTCCCAGACTCTCGCCCAGTGCGAGTTATAAGTGAGCATGCTCTCACACCTCCAGAATCTTGCCTCAGTGTGAGTTATAACTGGGCATACTCTCACGCCCAACGACCGGTAGGTCGGGTCCCAAACTCTCGCCCCAGTGCGAGTTATAAGTGAGCATGCTCTCACGCCTCCAGACTCTCGCCTCAGTGCGAGTTATAAGTGAGCATGATCTCACGCCCAACGACCGGTAGGTCGGGTCCCAGACTCTCGCCCCAGTGTGAGTTATAAGTGAGCATGCTCTCACGCCTCCAGAATCTCGCCTCAGTGCGAGTTATAAGTGGGCATGCTCTTACGCCCAACGATCGGCAGGTCGGGTCCCAGACTCTCGCCCAGTGCGAGTTATAAGTGAGCATGCTCTCATGCCTCCAGACTCTCGTATCAGTGCGAGTTATAAGTGAGCATGCTCTCACACCCAACGACTGGCAGGTCGGGTCCCAAACTCTCGCCCCAGTACGAGTTATAAGTGAGCATGCTCTCACGTCTCCAGACTCTCGCCTCAGTGCTAGTTATAAGTGAGCATGCTCTCACGCCCAACGACTGGCAGGTCGGGTCCTAGACTCTCGCCCCAGTGCGAGTTATAAGTGAGCATGCTCTCACGCCCAACGACCGACAAGTCGGGTCCCAGACTCTCGCCCCAGTGCGAGTTATAAGTGAGCATGCTCTCACGCCCAACGACCACTCGGTCGGCACTCACTCACTCGCCGCTCTGCCCGGCATGCATCACACTTGATGCACTTGCCGCTCTGCCCGACACTCTCAGCTCACGTTTTTGATCACCGCTGTTGCTCGGTCGACACTTACTACTCACTTGTTGCTCTGCCTGGCACTCACTCCCTCGCCGCTCTGCCCGACACGCATCACACTTGATGCACTTGCCGCTCTGCCCATCACTCTCAGCTAACGTTTTTGATCACTGCTGTTGCTCGGTCGGCACTTACTGCTCACTTGTTGCTCTGCCAGGCACTCATCACTCACGTTTCGCTCACCGCTATTGTTCGGTCGGCACCCACCACTCACTTGCCGCTATGCCCAGTATTCATCGTACTTTCGCTCCACCATCGCTCTGCCCAACACTCGCCATTCACGTTTTGCTCATCACCGTTGCTTGGTCGTTGGCTGGACCACTCTCTAGTACCACTTGGCTACTCGCTTTATGCTGATCGACCTATCGCTTAATGTTTTTCTCGATTGCGCACTTGACATCGTTCGCCCGTTCTTATTATGCTCGGTAGGTATTCTCTATTTCCGGATCGACATTTCTCGATTGATAGGTCGTGATTTACGGTCACTCTGTCAGCACTCACTCGGTCGCACTCACGACTTCACTCGTCCATTATTCTCTCTATCGCCCAGTCATGATTCACTATTGCTCAGTCGACATTCTCTCGTTCGCACTCACGACTTTGCTCGTTCATCATTCTCTCTATCACCCGGTCGCAATTTTCTATCACTTGGTCAACAGTCTTTCTCGATCGCGCTCATGGCTTTACTCGCTCTCTATTACTCGGTCGTGATTTATTGTCACTCGGTCGACATCTTATCAATCACTCATTTGATACCGCTCGCCCATCGTCTTTCAACCAGCTCAGCATTTTTCGATTGTCAGATCGGCATTGTTCGATTGCTTGGTCGCGATTTTATTATCACTAAGTCGGTATCTCCTCGATTGCACTCACGGCTCTGCTCACCCAGTACTCTCTCTATTGCCCGGTCATGATTTTTTGACGCACGGTCAATATTTTTCTCGGTCGCGCTCACGGCTCTGCTCGCCCATCATTCTCTTTATTTCTCGATCGTGATTTTTTGACGCTCAGTCAGTATTTTTCTCGATCGCGATCACGGCTCTGCATGCCCATCATTCTCTTTATTTCTCGACCACGATTTTTTGATGCTCGATATGTTTTTTTTTGCCTCGGTCGGTGCTCCCCTCGTCGCGCTTACGAATTTACTCGTCCTGGTCGCAATTTATTATTGTTCGGTCAATATTTATCTTGGTCTCGCTCACGGCTCTACTCGTCCATCATTTTCTCTATTACTCGATCACGATTTATTATCACTCGGTTGACACTTTTTCAGTCACCCGCTATTGATTTATTGTCGCTCAATCGTTTTACTCAGCATCTTTCGACCGTCTGTTTGATATCGCTCGACATTCGCCAGATCGCTCTTTCGTCACTCACTCGATATGTCTTTTGTCGCTCGATCGGTGCTTATTCTTTTCGTCGCTCTGCCAGGTACCCGTCGTCCACAGCTACTCGTTCGACGTTATGTGATAGACCTGCGATATGACTCTGCATTCAGTAGTGATTCTGTGTTTCATGTGGATGGGTCTAGTCAGTCAGGATTGCGCTTCCTTTGACTAGACTTGAGGGGGAGGCTTGTGATATGGATATAGGGCAGAGGTGTGATTAAGTGGAGATGGGAGGGCATTTTGGTCTTTTGGGCGGGTTAGGGCTTTAAGGGAACATTGTAGCATGCAAAGAAAAAGGGAGCTTGGTCTTCGTGTGTTTCCTCTCCGCCGCCAACAGGAACCCTTTTTCCCTCCCATCTCCTCGCCGGCACCAACGCCGGCAGCCGACCATCACCTCTCTTCCTCTCCCTCTCCTCCTCGCGACACCGATGACTACCAATGCTCCTTTCCCTCGCCTTCCTCTCGACGCCATGGCCACTGTCGCTTCCCTCTCCACTCCGGCAACATAAACGCCATCCGAGAGCGTCGTAGCCACCTCCCCTATCAATGTCCATGGCATTGGTCCTGTCGTCCAACAACTGTCACCTCCTCTTCCTTTCTCCTCCTTTGAAGAGCATCCTCAAGAAGAAGCCAATCAGAGTGGGAGAACAACAGTAGGAGGAGGATGTGATGGTGAGGGAGGGGAGAAGGAAAGTTAGCTGGCCTGAGGCCCATGGCAGAGGCCTTGCTCATGAACGAGTGCTCCATTCAAGTGTGTTGGAGGAAGTCGAATTTACAGTGGCAGGAAATCCTGCATTGGCAGCATTCAGTGATGGGGTTGGTTGCTCTAGAGGCTTGGTGTTGATCTGACTTTTGAGCCGTCCGATCTTAGCGCCGATCTAGATGGTGTGCTATGTTTCGATCTCTGTGTCTATCTGATTGGTATGCTTGGTGTAATGGTTTGCGAGCCGCGACCTTCGTGCCGTTATTATTATTCTGGCCTGCGTGCCGCTGTTATTTCCCAGCCTGCGTGTCGTTGTTATTTCACGACCCGTGTGCTGCTAGTACCTCCCAGTCCACGTGCCGCTAGTACCTCCCGGCCTGCGTGCCGATCTCGCTTCCCGGCCTGCGTGTCGATCTCGCTTCCCGGCCTACGTGCCGATCTCATTTCCCGACCTGCAGCCCATCTTCTGGCTCCCTGCCACGTCCAGCTCCACCTCATCAGATCCAGTCCTCCATCTTGATCAAGCATCGTCCACTCTTCAGAGTCCCGACAACTCGCACCGCGTCCCATCCGAGGGCGCCCCCTGGGCCAGGGTACGTTTTCATACTCTTCTCTCATTTATTTCATTATTATATTATTAGTCTATTACTTATATGTCCGTTGGATCTGCCTCGAGCCTCGGGGTACCAGGGACCGGGGGGGGGGGGGGGGGGACCCGGTCGCTGGCTGCAAGTAGCGTTGAACAAGAGACTTCTGAAAACTTGGTCAACATAGAGGCCATCTCAGCACACCCCCCTCCGGGACGTCGTGACTCGGTCAACATTCTTGCCACCTCGCCCGGCGGTCCATCCGACTCAGCTTTTGGACAGGATCAATAGTGTTTGGTGGATTGATCATCCAAATAGCATTCAATCTGTGTTGTGAGCTTGATGGATTAGAGGTGATTCATGGTAATGACAAGATTGACATCGATTCTTGTCTTGCAATGAAGATGATTTGTCGGGATGTGAATGAGTTTGCCTTCCCTAGGAACAATGGTTTTCCATTACCCCTTCCTTGCCCCGAGCGCACTTCAGTTCGCAACCCAATGAACTGGGTGATTACTGACTTAATCCCTGAAACTTTTCCCTCCATTATAGAAGAAACCAAGTACTGCCAAGAGCCCTTATCATCAGGATTCCAGCAACCTTCCAGATATCCGGAACCTCCTAGGCACTCTTTTGCCTATGGTACGGGATCCTCTAGATTTAATTTTTCTGACTTTCGTGCCTCCTTAGACTCCCTTCATGAGAAGCAAGATACCCAACAACGATTGTTGGAGGGTCTCTTTAAGTTATCTGACGACCAGTTTAGGGAGGTACAGGATCATTATTAGTTTACTAGGGACTTCCATAATCAGGTGACAGCGTTCATTCAGGATTATGAGGTTGACCAGGAAAGAATGAAGAATTTTATGGATGATATGGATATTACTAGACAACAAGTAGATGCTCTTTATCAATATCATCAACACCTTGGCCATCTTCCTAGTATGCCTAGATTTCCCTCCGGCACACATCGGGGACACCCTTATCCCCCCCCCCCCCCCACCATATTGATTTCATCGGGACAATAAAGAGTTTAAGTCTTGTCTTTCTGCACAACCCCGAGTCGAGTTTTTCTTTTCTTTCTACATATTTTAATTTTCTATTTTGCACATCTTATTAGTCTGTTTGGTTTATTCGTATTTTATTAGTTTCATATTTCTATTTTTATCTCATTTGCACTTTCTTACTTAAAAAAATAATTTTGTGCCATATTTGAGAACATCAAACCTTCTACTTTTTCTGCTATTTGTCCAATAGCAAAATGACTAGTATTTTCTTAGTTCATGTGTTGTCAAGATAGTGTTAGTATGTTTGGTGTATCTCCTTTCTCTATCTTTAGTCGAATGAAATAAGCTAAGTATTGTACGGAGTTTAGTATAAGTCTTGGCCTAACCTTAAGGATCTTATTTTCACTACACTTAAGTACTTAAGCTTGAATAGTTGAAATATTTTTGGAATAGTTATGATTCATCCAAATTGTTTAGTACTTTTGTTCCCATGGTGATTTCTTATTTACATTTTGGTTACTGGATGACCTCGGATCATGGAAGCTCATTTTGGAAAAATCTAAATCCCAACATATGTCTCACATTTGAGACTAGTGCTACACTATAGCACCAAAAAAAAAAGAGAGAAAAAAATGAATAAGGGATAAAAAAATAGTTGTCGTGAGTGAAAACTAACAATTCACCCCTTTGAGACCGAGTTAGGTTACTGGGGAAATGAATGTTATGTTTCTTTTGATTCCGAGTAGTGTCCTTTGAGACCTTGTGTAATTTAAGGAAAATGAACCAAGTGTGTGGCAGGTAAGTGTCTATCACCGGGAACATTAGGAACTCAATTGTATGACAACTTAACTAGGACAGAGAATTGAAACTTGAAGAGTTTGTGCTACTTATTGCACCGAGCACAAAGAACTTATGCTTAGTCCATATTTAAGTAACTCCACAATCGTGCTTATCAATGAAACTAGTTGATAGAGTTAGGTGAATGCACCAGGGATTATGAAACACTGCCAGGAGCTGATGAACATAGTCTGCAACATTTTGCTTGAGGACAAGCAAAGGTTCAAGTCTGGGGGTGTGATATGGGTAAATATTATGCTCATTTATGCATGTTTTAATACACATTCACTTGCTTTATACGTATATATTCTTTGCATGATTGTCTCTTTTATCATATACTCATCATATATACTCTTTTGTTCAGATATCTACTCTTTGTTTGTTTTGTGTTGATCGGGACAACTTTCGGAGCAAAAACAGCGATTGTCGACGCACTGGAACAAGGCAGAGAACACGGCTGTGCAACCTCGCACGGTTGTGTGGCCAAATAGCAGAAGAGAAGTGCATGGTCGTGCAACTCTTGCATGGTCGTGCGGCCAACCAGAGACAAATCTTTGCATGGTCGTGCAATTCTGCACGGCCGTGCCCCCCCACGACCGTAGCCAAGCAGTGCACGGCCGTGCAACCCTGCACGGTCGTGTCCCAGGAGCCGAGCCCAAGATCCACATGGTCGTTCCAATTGGCACGGCCATGCAACGCAGCCAGAAGTAGAAGAAGGCATGGCCGTGCATATCCACACGGCCATGCCGCGGCGCTGTGCCCTATCCTATAAATAAGGTTTTAAACCCTTCTCCAAGAGAGGAGTTGTCAGGGAAGTGAGCCGTCAAAGAGAGAATCACCTTGGTGTCGTTCCATGCCATCCAGGACATCCGTCCAATGATCCTTCAACACCACATCGACTTCAGAAGTAAAGGATTGGATCCGAAGATCACTTGTCATCATTGGATAAGCATCCTTTCTCTTTCTCTCTCCGGGTTTTGAGAATTGTATGTTTAATTACATTATGTCTTCGGGTTTTTCTCCGGCATCTATAGAGTAGATTCCTTGTTCTAGAATGAGGGAGTAGTTGTGGATTGGTTTTGATGTAAGAATCACATTTATGCCTCTATTCATTGACTGATGTTGCTTGCTTTGTTTCAACTATTATGCATGCTTGTTGCGTATTAATTGATTGTGTAGATATTGCTAACCTTGTAGAGAGAGTATCTTAAATCGTATACCCGAGGGGCCCTAGTGATAGGGGTAACCCATTCACGAACATCTAGGGTACTTCCTTGAAAGGAGAGGCAACATCTCCACAAGGAAGTAAGAGACCAAACTAAGCTCCTTATTTCTATCCTTATGGACACCAATTAGAGTTGCATTCTTGTGATCTACTGAGGTGCCCTAGTGACAGGGGTTAACCGTAATAGGATTTCATAAGAATCTTCTCTATTTGGTACTTAAGGATAGTTGCTTTAGCTTTCGGTGAATGCATGCTGAAGGACAATGAGTAAAGGATAGAATGTGATACATCAATACCACCACAATGAAACTAAACTCATAGAACTCTTCATAAACCAAGTCAATTACTTCTTCTTTACTAGTTCTCGTTTCTGCTTTCCAAATCTCTTTTCTTTAGATAACTTACAACCATCGGTAGTTTAGCTAATCCTAAGTGAGTCATCGCTAGTGCTTATAATCAGTCCTCGTGGGATCGATAATCTTTATTACTAACGACGAATCCGTGCACTTACGGTTCGTAACATCAATCAACCAAATAATGAAACTTGTATCTAATTCTCTCCCAATCTATATAGAATCCTTTTTAATGAGTTGGATTAGAAAGTCCAAGTCCAACACATTATCCCTTAACCAAAAATTTGTCCATTAACCCCTTGGTTTGATTCACAACTAAATCAAGTTAGTTCATGACTAATTCATGATTAAACCAAATATGGTCCAACTATACCATAAGAGATGTAGCCCATCCGTGCTTCCATTATGACAAATATTTCCATATTTTTCTTATGTATGATACAACCAAATATTTATCTTTTGATCTAAGAATCCTATTCTTTAACTTGTTTTACGTCTTTTAGAGACTCGTTAGTGCGTATGACCCAATAGGTTCTCGGTTCATCTTCGCCATCCATAATTAACTACTTATTTATAGAGCAATCATGAGTGACACCTAGCAGTACATCATGATCTCCAATTAGTTGAAAAATTATAGTTGATCTTAAAACTAATTCTAAATCCTTCAGCAGCTACAGTCAGTCGTGTCTTTGTTCCTTTCACTCGTCTTATACCCACTTGGTTCAGAATATGGTCTATGTGTCTGTCCCCACTAGACTAACTACGCCATACCTAGCCCAAGTAATACTTCCTCGTTCTACCAATTCAAATTACTCGTAAATGTATCTAAGAGTCTCACACTCTTAACATGTAATACTTTGGCCACAGACTTTGAGTAATAATCTTAACGAGTGGCCATAGGGTATACGTTTCCTCGTAATGAGCGGTGAATCCTCTATCGGCTATCCAAACATCTTCAGGCATTTTGACTTATATCTAATCATCCCGAGTCCACACCTCAATGAGGTGTTTGCTTAAGATGTCAAAGTATAAGTCTCTATGACCAAGATGACTTGTATATCTCAAGTCGAAGGAAACTTACACTCAAGCAGCAGTAAGAGCTTCATAAACATATCCATATATATAGATAACTATATGAAGTCTTACAGCAAGTCACTCCAATGAACTAGTTATTATAACTAGCATCCACGTTTAACTCTCGACATCCCAATGTCTCCAGCCAATGAGAAATTAATTAGCTTCTTGGCGAACCAAGGAGTATAACTCATGCTAGTCTTACAGAATTGATAATGTCTAAATGTATCAATTCGATGACTAGGAAAATTCTAATATGTTCATAATTGTACATGTAGAGATGATCACTAGTTGTGATCCAATCACAATTTCTCTCATGCTATGAATTATATTGCAGACATTAAGTAAATGAGTTTAAAATAATCAAACATATAATATGCACTCAAATAATGAATTTATATTTAGTAAAAATTGTAAGGTGATGATTGCCTTAGGACATTAATCAAAATCTAACATGTTTGGTCAGTTTGACTGAAGGTTGATCTAAATAGAACTTGATGTTTGGATATGAGTGAAGTCTAGTCTGGTCAAAATTGATCAGATGAATAGTAAATAAAAGTCTAGTCAGGACCAAATAACTAGCAAAGGAAAGTCCTAACTAGATGTTAGATGAGTGAGAAGTTTATCAAGTGACTAGTGATAAACACTCGTATGTCGCACTACAAGTATATCAAAATTAAATAAGTATAAAACCCTCTTTACACTAATATAGCATAGGGAGTAGCCCGGGTCATCTCCCAACAAATGTAGTTAATGCATGATAAAGCTTAGAATTGAGTTATTATTGATCTGGGGATTGATTTTAGATCCCTAAACTAATGATAATTGAAGTAGACCTAATCTATTCTAATCTAAAATTGTAAGGAAATATAAGAAGTAAGAAGCAATTAATGAAACCTAAGGCATTTAATGAAACCTAGTTTACCCTACCCTTCTTGCGTCAAATAAGAAATAGAGAAAACTATACTAGGAAGGGAACCTAACTCATGTAATTGGAACACAATCAATATTATCAAACCTAATCTACTGTAACATATAATTTAAATGTGCAAAGTAACATTAAGATCAAAACATAGATGTAAATCAACAAACTACCAAGATCAAATTGCATAAGAAATTAAACCAACAACTCATCACATGGAAAGAGATCTACAACTTATATGAGTGAATCTAAGAATCTAAAGGTGCTTACAACCCAAGCTAGGAAATCCTCAAGCTTGTGCTGGATTAGACTCAGAGAAGATAACCAGATGGTGGAACACAAAGAGTCATTACAACTAAGATGTAGAGGATCAGGATCTAGATCAGATCTACAGGAAGTGTATGTTGGTGCGGGAAGCATCCGACGATCGAACTCGTGTTTTGATAATGGAAAAGAATTCAAAGTTAAGATGTTTTGTATTCTAACAAGTCTACTTGAGGATTTCAGGAAAGTCCTAGCTGCGGTTAGGCAAAGGGATAAACCCTAGGGGGTGGTAACCCTAGGTCATAGGGGGTGGTAACCCTATGCGGAAAGTCTTGGCAGGTCGATGACTTCAAGCAAAAAGTCCTAGGGGGTGGTAACCCTAGGTGGAAAGTCTTGGTGTCGCGAACCAAGTGAAAGACTGGACTAGCCGGGAAGCGGATGTCCAGCAGAAAGTCCGGAAGTATCGAGTGCTGAGCAAAAGTCCAGTCGATCTGGAGGATTGCACTGGCAACAGGTAAATCTCCTGAGTGGAGTAGGTGAGGACGCGTTCCCCGTAGAGGGAACAGTAGGCGTCGGGTCGACCTAGGGTTTCCGGTCGGAAATCCGAAGTCAGACCCGGACAGTCCGGAGACTGTCTTAACATTCTTTATTATCCATACTGTTATTTTGTGCTAACTTTGTGTTGCAGGATGTTGTTTGGGACTAACATGTCTTGCAGGTACAAAATAACGAAGATTTGCCTCGGATGAATAGTATCCGAGGCGCCTCTGTTGGGATGTATACTAAAAGCCTAGCTTTTGGTATAAACATTTATTTAGAAATAAGAATTACATTGGTCAAATGTCTACAATTATGATAACATGGTGTGTGGTGTCACACACAGAAGATCATGTTATTGGTTCCTTATAAATTATAAACAGTAGCTCACGACCATGATGGAAAGGAACAAACCATTGGAAGGTCGTAGTGTAATTAGGTATTAGTTTATCTTGACTATATAATTACACTAGTACACTTAGAGTGTATTGAGTAGGACCATTTGAGGTCATTTCTTTTATACTGACTTTATAAAGAAACAAAGACCTCGATTATTATGGAAGTGTGTGCTCTTAATCCTGATATAATAACAAGCATATATATTTGATATTTATTTCTTTAATTTATCAATGGGTGAGATTTAGTTCGATGAATCAATAAGCCCGGTAAGTTGGGAAATGGTATCACTTATAGTGTGTGTTGTTGATTATAGAAGGAAACTGTGTCCTAGAGATACTAGGTTGATAATGTCCTCAAGAGGAGCTCATAAGGATTGTCATGTTAAACCTCGGTGGACTTAGTCCGACATGATAATAAGGTTGAGTGGTACTACTCTTGGACTAAGATATTAATTAAATGAGTTGTCAGTAAGTCACTTAATTAGTGGACATTCGATATCTTAAACACAGGGAGACTAACATACTCATAATAAGAAGGAGCCCAAAAATGTAATTTGGGATTGGTGCAGTAGTTCAATAATAGTTCTCTAGTGGAATGAATTATTATTGATAAAATTAAGTTGTGTGTTCGGGGCGAACACGGGATGCTTAATTTTATCGGGAGACCAAAACCAATTCCTCCTCTCGGTCCCTATCGTAGCCTCTTATTTATAGAGTACTTTACCCACCTATACCCACCTTCTATACCCACCAATAGGGGGCCGGCCAAGCTAGCTTGGGAACCAAGCTAGGGCCGGCCTATGTATAAGATTGGGTGGCCGGCCCTAGCTTGAACCCAAGCTAGTGGGGCCGGCCAAATTAAATTAAAAAGGGATTTTAATTTTAATTTTTATTATATGGGAGATATAATTTATTAAAGAGAATTAAAATTAAAATATCTCTCTTGTAAAAGATCTACAAAAGATTAAAGAAAGAGATTAGATCTCTTTCCTTATTTGTAGATTGGTGAGATATTTTATTTTCTCTTTAAAAATTATTCACATGTTGTAAAATTAAAATTATAGAAATTTCCTTTTATCAACCATGAAGAGATTTTGAAGAGAAATTTTATTTTTTAAAATTTCCGGAAACAAATTAGGAAGTTTTAATTGTTGATTGAAACTTGTCCAATTTGTTCTTCATTGATGTGGCCGGCCATAAGACTTCAATTGGGGAAATTTTATTAAATCATGTCAAGGAAATTGAGAAAATTTTATTGTAATTAAATTTCCTAATTTGCCTAGGCCAAGGAATATAAAAGAAGGGGTGAGGGTGCCTTCATGGGTGATAACCTCTATTATTTTTCTCCCTCTTTTTTCCTTGGTATGGTGGCCGGCCCTTCCATTTCTCTCCTCTCCTCTTGATGGCCGAAACCTATCTTCTTGGTGGAGCTTTTGTTGGTGGCCGGATCAAGGAAGGAGAAGAAGGAGAGAAAGCAAGTCTCGTCTCTAGCATCCCTTGGAGCATTGGTGGTGGCCGAAATTCTTCATGCTTGAAGAAAGTTATTTTGGCTGGCCATCTTCTTCTTTTCTTCCTCTTTGTGGTGGCCGAAACTTATCTCTTGCTTGGAGCTCTTGTGGTGGCCGGATATTACTTGGAGAAGAAGAAGAAGAAGGAGAGGAAGCTAGCATCTCTTGGAGCTTGGTTGGTGTTTTGATTTTCTTCCTTGGTGAAGCTTCCTTGTTGTGGCCGAACCTAGCTAGGAGGAGAAGAAGGTGGTTGGTGGTTTCTCATCTTGGTAGATCGTTGCCCACACAACGTCTGAGGTTAGAAGAGGAATACGGTAGAAGATCAAGAGGTCTTTCTAGAAGGTATAACTAGTAGTTTTTCCTTTTCCGCATCATACTAGTTATTTATGGAAATAATACCAAATACAAGAGGCTTACGTTCTAGTATTTCGAATATGTTTTTTCGATGTTGTGTTCTTTTGTTTTATTTTTCCTTGTGATTTGATTGTTCTTTTCGGTTAACCTAAAGTTATTTTAGGAAATTAAATATTAGCTTTCTATAAAAGGTTTTGTCTAGTCGGTGGTGGTTGCTCCCATATCCAAGAAGGCCATGTGCCTCGCCACGTCAGTACTGGGAAGCAATTATGGAAATTAATAATTAATGGAATTAATAACTTAAGGCGATTTGGGTCGAACGTGTTAAGTTCCGCAGGAGACCCAAGTCAAAACCTAAAAGAACGAATAGATTAAGTTTTGGATCAAACGTGTTAAGTTCCGCAGGCGATCCAAAATTTAATTTAAAAGAACACATGGTAGCTAGGAAAAGGTTCAGACCTTTGTACAAAATTTTTGTACAGTGGAACCTCTAGGTTTTTCGAGTAGCAACCAACAGCCTCCATGGGGCTTGGAGGCGCCTCGGGTTCAAAATCCTGAGCTGGCACGAGGAGCCGGCTTAAGGCGCCTTGGATGGGCTGAAGGCGCCTTGGACAGCTTGGAGGCGCCTTGAAGGGGTTGAAGGCGCCTTCAGGTCGCGGCAGTCAAAGGGTTATCACAGCGAGCAGATCGGGATAAAACTCTCGTTTAAGGCGCCTTGGAGCTTGTTTAAGGCGCCTTGAACACTATTTATAAAGGGGGTTCGACCAGCAGCTCAATACAACGAATTCCAAGTCTTCTTTCTACAACGTGCTGCTCCGAAAGACTCCCGGAAGTGCTGCTACAAGTCTTCAACGACCTAGAGCTCCAAGATTTCTCTTTTCGTTGTCGGTATAGATTTCTTTTATCGCATTTCTTGTAATACTTAGTTTGTAATAATCGAGCTTATAGTTGTTGTCCATCGGAAGCGATCAAGGATCGCGGGCCTTCGAGTAGGAGTCACCTTAGGCTCCGAACGAAGTAAAAATCTCTTGCGTCTTTGTGTGTCTGTTTTTTCCGCTACATTAACTCTTACACTTTTTACGATTCCGATACGAATGAAATTTCCGCGAGCGCTATTCACCCCACCCCCTTCTAGCGCGGTCTCGATCCAACAATTGGTATCAGAGCGGGGTTGTTTTGAACTGGTGAAACCACCATTCAAAATAGT
Source organism: Zingiber officinale (assembly GCF_018446385.1). Classification (NCBI taxonomy): domain Eukaryota; kingdom Viridiplantae; phylum Streptophyta; class Magnoliopsida; order Zingiberales; family Zingiberaceae; genus Zingiber; species Zingiber officinale. The sequence goes on along the minus strand of NC_055992.1, from coordinate 102,076,036 downwards.
TTTTTTTCGTGGTATTTTGTTTCGGAGTCAATTAGAAATTAGCTAATTAGCTAAAGTTCTAATTCTTTTCTAATCAGTGTTGCTCAAAGTTGGTCAATACCACTTGAGCTCGTTATTTTTTTCTTCTTCCTCCCGCACTACTAATCCAAGACTCAGTTTTTTTTTTTGTTTAGGTCTAAAATGACTCAACAAGAAGGATATAGCACTGTTCGTCCCCCACTATTTTCCGGATAAGACTTCAGATATTGGAAGGGGCGAATGGAGATATATCTGAAGATCCAGTTCGACACCTGGATGATAGTCAAGACAGGACTTCAAATACCAACTGATACAGACGGTAAGCTTACATCCTGTGAGAACTGGGAGCCAGCCTTTATCAAAAAGGTGGAAGCCGACGCCAAAGATACCTGCACCATCCAGTGCGGTCTTACCAAAGAGGAGCTCAACAGAGTCGGTGCCTTTTCAACAGCAAAGGAACTCTGGGAAAAGCTGATCGAACTCCACGAGGGCACCACGAACACAAAAGTAAGTAAAAGAGATTTATTATTTAATAAATTGTATAATTTAAAAATGCAAGAAGGGGAGACGGCGAGCTAGCTTCACGCGCGCATCCAGGACATTATCAACTCTCTTCATGCAATTAGACAGAGAGTCGAAAACCGGGACGTCATAAGGTACGCATTAAATTCGTTTTCAAGGAGTACAATGTGGGCATCAATGGTAGATGCCTACAAGGTCTCCAAAGACTTATCTTCTTTAAAGTTAGACGAGTTATTTTCTGAATTTGAACTTCATGAACAAACTAATGCACAGCCATCCGAGAAGGGTATTGCTTTGGTTGCAGGTACGAGTCGAACACGGGAATCAAGAGTACGGCAAAAAATTGAATCGGAATCAGAAGACGAACCCGACTCAGAAGATTTAGAGGATGAATTGACCAACGAACTCGTGAATCTTGTGAAGAAGCTCTACAAGAAGAAGAAGGGCTTCAACAAGAAAGATCTGAAAAAGACAGTTCAATCCAAGGAGACCCAACCGAACTCAAAGGTAAAGTTCGAAGTCACTTGTTACGGGTGCAACCAGAAGGGGCATATCAAAGCCAACTGTCCCAACCAAAAGGAGGCCAAAAAGCAAAGAAGAAAGAAGGCCCTCAAAGCAATCTGGGACGAATCTTCTTCGGAGGACGACGACGATGAACTCGATCAAACAAGTCTACTCGCACTGATGGCCCGGGACCAGATCATCGAGAGCGAGTCAGAAGTCGAGTCCGAGCAAAGCCACGGATCCGCATCCGTTTCAGAAGAGCCAGACTCCACTGTAAGTATTCCAAGGCTTAATAATTTAGTTAATTACTTACTTCGCAAACTAGCTAAGTCAAACCTTAGGATTAAATCACTTCTAAAGGAAGTAGCCGTCCTTAAAGAAGTGACAAATACTAATTCTTTACCTGATCAAGTTCAAACTGGAAATTCTACTCAAGTTCAAAAACTTGAGGAAGAAAATTCTAGTTTGAAAAATCAGGTAAAAGATTTAAAAAATACTTTAGAACGGTTCTCTCTGGGATCCAAGAATTTGGACTTAATTCTTGGGACACAAAGATCCGTCTACAACAAAACTGGGCTGGGATATAAAAGTAAAAAGAAATATAGATCTTATTTATCCTTAATAAACAAACAAAGTAGTAAATCAGTCCAAGCATGGGTCCCCAAGTCCAAATTGATCAATCATGTTGGACTTGGCCAATACTGGGTTCCGAAGGATCAAATATACTTCCTCGATAGACCATATCGAGGCTATGATCCAGGGAAAGCTAAAAGGAAAACGATCTTAAAAATTTTTAAAATTCTAAATTCAAAATTCAAAATCAAATTGAAAATTCGAAATTAAAAATCCTAAACTCAAAAAATCAAAATTAAAAATTCGAAACTAAATTATAAATTCAAAATTCAAAATCAAATTAAAAATTTGAAACTAAATTATAAATTCTAAATTCAAAATTCAAAATCAAATTAAAAATTCGAAATTAAATTATAAATTCAAAATTCAAAAATAGATGTGGATCCAAACTAGCTGGCACCTCCAACTGAACTACCCGACAGGGTAACTGAACCTAATTTACCCGAAATGGGTAAAACAAGAGTAGATTACCCGACAGGGTAATTAAGGCTAGTTTAAAAACGGGCTAAGTTTAACTTGAACCACAGTACCGGTGAAATTTTTGGATGATAGTACGTTAGGGAAACTTGGGCATCGCATGTCTAGGAAGATATGGCTTAAACCTGGTGCATTTGGCAAAGTGGAACTGACCGAAGCTACCCTTAAATGAATCCCAACTAGTTAGACCAAGGTTGAATATTAAGTTCAATGGGTAGGACTATTTGGAAAACCTCGAAGGCATGGGTACTTTAATGAGCTCCTTGTGACTCACCATAGCCCAGAAGTTTATCCAAAGAATGCTTACTTGTTGAACCCAAAGCCAAACCTGAATCTAACACCAAGTTAAACCAGACCCTCAAATTCAACAATAATTCATCTCACAACAATTATAGGATTCCCTGATTGACAATTTAGATCGGGTGAGGTGACTAAGAAATTAAAATTAAAATTGAGTTAATTAACAATTATTTTTAAAATTATTTTTAACTATCAAAATTATCTTAAATCTCAAAATTAGTTTCAAAAACTAAATTTCAAAAATTATTTTAAAAACTAAATTTCAAAATTATTTTAAAAACTAAATTTCAAAATTATTTTAAAAAACTAAATTTCAAAATTATTTTAAAAACTAAATTTCAAAATTATTTTAAAAAACTAAATTTCAAAATTATTTTAAAAAACTAAATTTCAAAATTATTTTAAAAAACTAAATTTCAAAATTATTTTAAAAAACTAAATTTCAAAATTATTTTAAAAACTAAATTTCAAAATTATTTTAAAAACTAAATTTCAAAATTATTTTAAAAACTAAATTTCAAAATTATTTTAAAAACCTAAATTTCAAAATTATTTTAAAAACTAAATTTCAAAATTATTTTAAAAACTAAATTTCAAAATTATTTTAAAAACTAAATTTCAAAATTATTTTAAAACTAAATTTCAAAAATTATTTTAAAAACTAAATTTCAAAATTATTTTAAAAACTAAATTTCAAAATTATTTTAAAATTTAGAAACTAAATTTCAAAATTATTTTAAAAACTAAATTTCAAAAATTATTTCAAAAACTAAATTTCAAAATTATTTCAAAAACTAAATTTCAGAAATTATTTTAAAACTAAATTTCTAAAATTATTTTTAAAACTAAATTTCAAAATTATTTCAAAAACTAAATTTCAAAATTATTTTAAAAACTAAATTTCAAAATTATTTTAAAAACTAAATTTCAGAAATTATTTTAAACTTAAATTTCAAAACGTTAATAACCATAGGCTTAAGTGTTTGCTAAATTACCTTATTACAATAGAGTAAAATAGAAAATCTAAGGAGTGTACTTCAATCACGCTATCTTTAAATCCATTAAAAAGAAACCAATTCAACTACTTTATGTGTAGGAATTAGATCAATGAATGTTAGATAGTGGATGCTCCAAACATATGACTGGAGATAAGTTGAAGTTTACCAAACTCAAGTACAAGAGTCTAGGATCAGTTGCATTCGGCAACGACGGTAAACTTAAAGTAATCGGAAAAGGTAATATTGAACTTAGTTCCGATTTCATTATTCGAAATGTTTTACTGGTTGAAAATTTTAACTTTAATTTACTAAGTATAAGTCAATTGTGTGACAGCGGATACCTAGTCAATTTTGATAAATCTGGATGTCTAGTTAAAAATATCGAAAACGCGAAAATTAAACTTAAAGGACTTAGAAAGAATAACATATACACAATTGACTTATCAATATCCTCAATAAAGTGTCTCCTGACACAACAAGAGGAAACCCAACTGTGGCATAGAAGGCTGGGTCACACTCACACTAGACTCATTTCAAAAATGAGTCAAAATGGTCTAGTTAGAGGTTTGCCCAAATTAAAATTTATTGAAAACTCAATCTGTGATGTGTGTCAAAAAGGAAAACAAACCAAGTCAACCCACAAGTCAACCAACCTAGAAAGAACTAACACCATACTTGAGCTCCTTCACCTTGATCTATTTGATTCACATGGAGCCAAATCACTAAGCAAGAACCAATATTGCTTAGTAATAATTGATGACTACTCTAGGTACAATGGGTAAAATTTCTAAAAACAAAAGATGAAACCTATGAAATATTTAGTAATTTTTGCAATTTAACGGAAAATGAAAAAGATACTAAAATTAAAAGAATAAGAAGTGATCACGGAGGAGAATTTGAAAATCATAGGTTTACCCAATTTTGTAAAATAAATGGATACCAACATGAATTTTCATGTCCTAGAACCCCCCAACAAAATGGTCTAGTGGAACGTAAAAATAGAACATTACAAGAAGCCGCTAGGACTATGTTAAACGAATATCACTTAAATCATCAATTTTGGGCTGAAGCGATAAATACTACAAATTATATTCAAAACAGAATTTTAATTAACAAATCTCACAATAAAACATCATATGAACTCTACTATCATAAAATTCCCAATCTAAACTATCTAAAAGTATTTGGGTGTAAAGTTCACATTTTAAATACTAAAGATTACTTAGGAAAATTTACACCCAAGTCTAACCAAGGAATATTCTTAGGATACTCCTCTACCAGTAGGGCCTTTAGAGTATATAATCAAAATATCTTGAAAGTTGAAGAAACAACTAATGTAATATTTGATGAAGAAAACAACTTACCTTATATAAATGAAAATATTGACATTAATCCAAAAGCTATAGAAGATAATGAAATCCAACCTAATCTTAATAAGTCAGAAGAACCAGTTTCTGACCCACAGATAAGACCAACTAGAGTAAGTACCTCTCACCCACCTGACCAAATTTTGGGTGACCCAAACCTAGGAGTCAGGACTAGATCATCCTATAGAAACCTTAGTCAGATTGCCGTTATTTCTAAAATTGAACCTAAGACTATAGAAGAAGCCCTGCCTGATCCAGATTGGATCATTGCAATGCAGGAAGAATTAGCCCAATTTGAGAGAAACCAAGTCTGGGACCTTGTACCTAAACCCATAGATAAATCAATAATAGACACCAAATGGGTTTTTAGGAACAAGCTGGATGATCACGGTGATATAATAAGAAACAAAGCTAGGTTAGTAGCCAAAGGGTTTAGTCAAGTCGAAGGCTTAGACTATGATGAAACTTATGCTCCGGTAGCTAGACTCGAGTCCATTAGGATGTTATTAGCCTATGCAGCAAATAAAGGATTCAAATTGTACCAAATGGACGTTAAGTCAGCCTTTTTAAATGGTTTTATCAAGGAAGAGGTCTACGTAAGCCAACCTCCAAGGTTTGAAGACATAGACTACCCTAATCACGTAGTTAAATTAAAAAAGACATTATATGGACTAAAACAAGCCCCTAGAGCATGGTATGAAAGATTATCTAATTACTTAATATCCAAAGACTTTAACCAAGGACAAATCGATCCGACTTTGTTCATGAAAACTATAGAAAAAGACATCTTTATAGCCCAAATCTATGTTGACGACATAATCTTTGGCTCAACTAATTCAAAATTCTTAAAAGAATTTGTCAAATTAATGGAAAGTGAATTTGAAATGAGTATGGTTGGGGAACTTAATTTCTTCTTAGGCTTACAAATTAAACAAACTAAAGATGGAATCTACATTTATCAAACTAAATATGCTAAGGAGTTAATTAAAAAATTCTGTATGAAAAATTCAAAAATTATAAATACTCCAATGGTAACCAACATAAACATTGACTCTGACCCTGAAGGAAAACCAGTTGACCCAAAATACTATAGGAGTGTCATAGGTAGCCTACTTTACCTAACTGCAAGTCGACCCGACATATTGTTTGCAGTAGGTATGTGCGCAAGATATCAATCCTGTGCAAAAGAGTCACACCTATCATACGTTAAAAGAATACTTAGGTATATTAAAGGAACTCTAAATGTAGGACTTTGGTATCCAAGAACTTGCACCTTTGACCTTTATGGCTATTCTGATTCAGACTATGCCGGGTGCAAGTTAGACAGAAAAAGTACAAGTGGTAGTTGCCAGATTCTAGGTCAGTGCCTAGTAAGTTGGTCTAGCAGAAAGCTGTTAGGATGTATACTAAAAGCCTAGCTTTTGGTATAACCATTTATTTAGAAATAAGAATCACATTGGTCAAATGTCTACATTTATGATAAATGTAGTTGTTCAATTAATTTATATTGTAGATAACATGGTGTGTGGTGTCACACACAGAAGATCATGTTATCGGTTCCTTATAAATTATAAACAGTAGCTCACGACCAAGATGGAAAGGAACAAACCATTGGAAGGTCGTAATGTAATTAGGTATTAGTTTATCTTAACTATATAATTACACTAGTACACTTAGAGTGTATTGAGTAGGACCATTTGAGGTCGTTCCTTTTATACTGACTTTATGAAGGAACAAAGACCTCAGTTATTATGGAAGTGTGTGCTCTTAATCCTAATATAATAACAAGCACATATATTTGATATTTATTTCTTTAATTTATCAATGGGTGAGATTTAGTTCGATGAATCAATAAGCCCGATAAGTTGGGAAATGATATCACTTATAGTGTGTTGTTGATTATAGAAGGAAACCGTGTCCTAGTGATCTAGGTTGAGAATGTCCCCAAGAGGAGCTCATAAGGATTGTCATGTTAAACCCTGCAGGTGGACTTAGTCCGACATGACGATGAAGTTGAGTGGTACTACTCTTGGAGCTAGATATTAATTAAGTGAGTTGTCAGTAACTTACTTAATTAGTGGACATTTGTTATCTTAAACACAAAGAGACTAACACACTCATAATAAGAAGGAGCCCAAAATGTAATTTGGGATTGGTGCGGTAGTTCAATAATAGTTCTTTAGTGGAATGAATTATTATTGATAAAATTAAGTTGTGTGTTCGGGGCGAACACGGGATGCTTAATTTCATCGGGAGACCAAAACCAATTCCTCCTCTCGGTCCCTATCGTAGCCTCTTAATTATAGAGTACTATACCCACCTATACCCACCTTCTTACCCATCCTATAGGGGTCGACCAAGCTAGCTTGGAGACCAAGCCATGTTCATGGGTGAATTCATGTGGCCGGCCCTATTAAAATAAAAAGGATTTTAATTTTAAAATTTTTCTTATGTGGATAATATAATTTAAAAGAGAGTTTAAAAATTTAAATCCTTCCTTTTATAAGATTCTACAAAAGATTAAGAGAAGAGTTAAAATCTCTTTCCTTATTTGTAGATTAAAAGGTTGATTTTAATTTTGGTAAAACTTTCCTTTTAATTATATTCATGATTTAAAGAAAGTTTAAAAATTAAAAATTCTCTTTTATTAGTTTCTACAAAAGATTAAGAAAAGATTTAATATCTTTCCTTATTTGTAGATTGAAAGGAGATTTTAATTTTTAGAGATAACTTTCCTTTTTGGAAATTATCCACATGTTTAAAAGAAAGATTTTAATTTATAAAATTTCTTTTTATTAACCAATCATGAAGGGATTAAAATTATTGGAGAAATTTTTATAAATTTCTAGAAACAAATTAGGAAGTTTTAATTTTTGTTTTAATTAAAACTCTCCTTGTTTTGGGGAGAAGAGTGGCCGGCCATTATAATTTGAAAAGAGAAAATTATTTTAAATTAAATAAATTTTCCTTTTCAATGGCAAAAGAATTAAGGAAGTTTTTATTAAATTTTTCTTATTTGCCAAGATCAAGGATTATAAAAGAGGGGGTAGAGGAGGCTTCAATGCTAACGACTCTATTCTATTTTTCCTCTCTTTTCTCCTTGGGTGTGGCCGGCCCTTTCTTTCCTCTCCTCTCCTTTGTGTGGTCGAAACCTTCTCATGGTGGAGATAGCTTTGGTGGCCGGATCTAAGAAGGAGAAGAAGGAGAGAAAAGAAGCCTCTTTTCTAGCATCCCTTGGAGCATGGTGGTGGTGGCCGAACCTCTTCATCCTAGGAGAAGTTTTGATGGCCGAAACTTGTAAGGAAGAAGAAGGTTCTTGGTGGTTCTCATCTCGGAAGATCGTTGCCCACACAACGCCCGAGGTTAGAAGAGGAATACGGTAGAAGATCAAGAGGTCTTTCTAAAAGGTATAACTAGTAATTTTTGTTTCCGCATCATACTAGTTATTTTTGGAAATAATACTAAATACAAGAGGCATACGATTCTAGAGTTTCGAATTTGTTTTCGATATAGTGTTCTTTTGTTTTTTTTCCCTTTGTGATTTGATTGTTCTTTTCGGTTAACCTAAAGTTATTTTAGGAAATTAAATATTAGCTTTCCATAAAAGGTTTTGTCTAGTCGGTGGTGGTTGCTCCCATATCCAAGAAGGCCATGTGCCTCGCCACGTCAGTACTGGGAACCAATTATGGAAATTAATATTTAATGGAATTAATAACTTAAGGTGATTTGGGTTGAACGTGTTAAGTTCCGCAGGAGACCCAAGTCAAAACCTAAAAGAACGAATAGATTAAGTTTTGGATCAAACGTATTAAGTTCCGCAGGCGATCCAAAATTTAATTTAAAAGAACACATGATAGCTAGGAAAAGGTTCAGACCTTTGTACAAAATTTTTGTACAGTGGAACCTCTAGGTTTTCCGAGTAGCAACCAACAATTGGTATCAGAGCTAGGGTTTTGCCTCTGTGTATTTGGTATTAGTTTAATTATGCACATGTCATACATAATTTAGGCAGGATAATAGTAGGATGTGCTAACTTTGTGGATGCAGGATCCAACTATTATGGATTTTAGTTATTATGTGTGTGATTGGACCCTTGGACATGTCAAGGGCATTTATATGTGTGTGCATGATTGTATTATAAAATACAACAGGAGCTGTATTTAGTTTTATTAGGATTTTATTTTTGATCTAGATACATGTACATTCCTTTTATGGAATATAGGATCAAAAATGTAAAATTCTATTTATGTCGCGGATCGAATCTTGCAAAGCGTAGAACCTTCTAAGGACCAGAGGCGCAGCGGAACTAGGAGCAAGATGGATGCGACAAGATGGCCAAATATAGCAGCAGCTTGGGATGACAACACACGGAGGACAACAAGAGATAAAAGCCATAATAGTTGAAAATTAGATTTTCTATTTATTGCTTTTATATTGTGCTGTGTGTGCATGTTAGTAGGCTAGCATAGTTAAAATTCCTCATTTATAAATAACTAAGTGGGAGAGGGATTTTTAAGTAAATCCCATGGTCTCCATTACTGGTTTGTAAGTGATGCAAACAAGCTTGCGCGTTGGCTCTGAGTGCCTTCCTCCATAACGGATGAGCTTGTTTGCGGATCACTAGAACAGACTTCCATTTTTGGATGACTATAGGAAGTTAATTAAGAGCGTGTGATCTTCCCCAACGGAAGGGGCATAATCTTATTAATGGACTTAGTGTCAAGTAATGGTATACACTTAGACACATTTAATAGTATCCTCCCCAACGGAGTCACTACTATCACTTGTGTGACCAAAGGGAAACCAACTATTGATTTGTCATAAAACTAGATTGGCAATATAATAAAATTAATAAACCCCTCTTACAAATGTTTGAATTTGTATACGTCCACACTAACGTGGCATACAAGATTCATGGTGTTTGAGGTAATTTTATTTGTCAAAAAGTTATATTGACAAGATAGTCAATGGGTAAAACCCTCCTCTTACAAATGATGAATTTGTATACGTCCACACTAACGTGGCATGCAAAATTCACGGTGTTTGAGGTGTTGGTGAATTTAAATAATATTGTTTGAGGAATCAATGTTATTTTAAATTCAAAGAGTTTTGACTAAATATTTGATCAAAGACAGATCAACTATTAATTTTATTCGTCATAAAGTAAAGTTGACGAGATAATAAAATTAATGAATAAAATCTCCTCTTCAATTTTGTATACACAAAATTCATGGAGATTTTAAGGAGTTGATCTTGACCAAATATTTTTGTGATTCTTAGGATTGAAAATGTTTGTAAATCCCTAGTAGTCATACTATAGAAAAGACTTAGTAGTCCCAATTGTAATGATTAGAAATAGGACTTGGACATTAAGGTAGACTGTCTTCTTATAACTAAGAACAATATAGGTGTATTTAATTCATTAGTTGAAACATGTTTAGTGGTGTTATCTACCAGAACCTGGAGTGTAGATACAGATGCCATCAATCATGTCCGCAATTCATTGCAGGGTTCCAGGAAACCCGACAACTAAATGAAAGGTAAATCATCGTCTACATGGGCACTATTGTAAAAATGGTAGCTGTTGTAGTGGGAGATGTTTATTTTTTGATAAGAATAAAACATGGATTTTTGAGTAATTGTCTTTACGCACCAAGTTTAGAAAGAACTAGTTTTCAGTTTCTAAACTATTCAAAGAACTTGATATTCTGCCTCTTTAAAATAACAAAGTTGTTATTAAGAAAAGGAGGGAAGTTATCTGTTCTGGTACGTTGGTTGGTAATTTATAAATCCAATAACTCTCACGATGCAACAAATGGAAATTAGTAACACATCTTCTAACTTTAAGAGAAAGTAACCTTTAAAAATGAACCAATTATATATTTGGCTTCTAAGGCTAGGTTATATTAACTTGAGTAGGATTCATTGGTAGCTGATGAACTTTTGGGTTCATTAGTAGTGGAAATCTTTCCAACCTGCGAGTCTTACTTGAAAGGAAAAATAACCAAGAAGCTTTTAAGTCTAAGGGGAATGGAGTCAAAGATATGTTGAAATTGGTTCATTCTGATTTGTGTGATCCTATGACTATCCAGACAAGAGGTAGTATTGAATATTTCGTCTATTTTATAGACAACTATTCAAGATACAAATAAATTTACTTAATGTACCACAAGACTAAGTACTTTGATTAGTTCAAAGAGTACTAGGCTGATGTGGAGAAACAACAAAGTAAAAAGACACTATGGTGAGATCATAGTGGCAAGTACCTCTTGGGAGAATTTAGGAGTCACTTATCAGAAGTAGGGATTCAATCCCAACTAACTGCATCTGGTACACCCCAACAGAATGGTGTAGTAGAGAGAAGGTAAAGGACTCTTATGGAATAATTAGATAGATGATGAGTTATTCAGAGAATTACCAAGTTTGTTTTAAGGATAAAACTCTGAAAACGAAAGTGAACATAGTACCTTCCAAAGTCAGAACTCTCTACTCATATAGAATTGATGAATAGGTGAAAACCTATTTTGAAGCATATTCGGATTTGGGTAATCCAGCACATATGTTAAAGAGAGACAATGATAAGTTGGATAGGAGTTCACTTGTTTGTAAGTTATCCTAGATAAACAAAAGTAGGATTATAGTCTTAAAAATCAGAAGGTCATTGTTAGCATCAATGACCGATTTTTAGAAAAGGACTATATAATGAACCACGTGCTCATAAGTAAATTTGTTCTTAAGGAAATAATAAAGGACATGTCTAACCTAGTACCAACTGTACAAGATAAGATACCATAAGAAAACTGCAACACGTATCACAAATGATACACAATTGCAGAAAGTGCCTTGTCGTAGTGGGAGGGTTGTTAGGCAACCTAAATAGGTTCATGTTTTGGGAGAGTTTTTGGACTCGATCCCTAGAGGACATGAACCTAATCTCTGGTCATATGATGAAGCAATCCAAGATAAAGATGCAACATCTTGGCAAAGAGTAATGAATAACAGAATTAGAATATATGTATTCTAATAAAATCTGGAAGCTTGTAGAATCACCAAATGGTGTAAAAGCCGTTGGGTGTAAAAAGGTCTATAATAGGAAAAAAGGGATAGATAGGAAGGTAGTAACTTTCAAAGTAAGGCTTGATGAAAAAGGAAACTTTTTCACTGGTAGCCATGCTTAAGTCTATCCAGATTCTTTTATCTATTTAGCAAGTGGATGTCAAGACAGCATTCCTTAATGGAAGTCTTGAAGAAAGCATCCATATAAAGCAACCAGAAGGGTTCATTGCAAAGGGCTAAGAGCATCTTGTGTTCAAGCTCAATCAGTCTATGGACTGAGGCAAAGCTTCAAGGTCTTGGAACATCCGGTTTATTAAAGTAATCCAGATGTATGGATTTAGTAACCGGATAAGTCTTGTGTATACAAAAGGTGTGATGGAAGCGTGGTGGTATTTCTTGTACTATACGTAGATAACATTTTTGGTAGTTGGAAACAATATCAAAATGTTGTCAGAAGTAAGGGTATGGTTGTCCAAACAATTCGATATAAATGACTTGGGAGAATGTATATATTCTTGAGATCAAAGTAATAAGTGATCGCAAGAAAAGAATATTTTACTTATCCCAAGCTTCATATATCAGAAAAATCCTTGCTCGTTTTAAGCATGCAAAACTCCAAGAAAGGTTTCTTACCTTTTCAGGATGGAGTAACTTTATCTAAAGATATGTCTCTGTAGACATCAAAGGAGATAAAGGAAATAAAGGCAGTTCTTTATGCTTCGGCTGTTGGAAGCCTAATGTATGCTATGCACGAGATCAGAAATCTGTTTTGCCAAGGGCATAGTTAGCAGATATCAAAGTAACCCTGGACAAGGACAGTGGATTGCAGTAAAGCATATATTGAAGTACCTTAGAGGCACTAGAGATTATATGCTAGCTTAGAAGGCAGTTAATTTGGTCCTTGTGGGTTGCATGGATTTTGATTTCAAATCGGATAGGGACAATAATAAGTCAACCTTGGGGTTTTGTGTTTACTTTAGGAGGTAAAGTCATAACTATGGAAGAGTGATAAGCATAGATGTTTTTCTGGACTCCACCATAGAAGCTTAATATATGGCAAGCCTCTAAGGTAGCCATAAAAGTTGAAATACTCAATAACCTCAAGATAGACTTAGATATGATTTCTGGTTTGTCCAAAGATTATTACAATTTATTGTAATAATGTTGGTGCAATAGCAAACTCGAAGAAACCATAAGTCTATAAGGCAACTAAACACAATAGAGCGCAAGTACCACCCAATACGAGAAATCGTATAAACGAGGAGAAGTTGTTGCCGCCTAGATTGCATCAGATGATGACCTATAGATCCTTTTACTGAGGTCCTTAAGGCAAAAGCTTTTGATGAGCATGTTGAAGAGTTAGGAATCAGATGTATGGCAGCAGATATAACAGCTTAGTCTTTTAGTATAAGTGGGAGATTGTTAGGATGTATACTAAAAGCCTAGCTTTTGGTATAAACATTTATCTAGAAATAAGAATCACATTGGTCAAATGTCTACATTTATGATAAATGTAGTTGTTCAATTAATTTATATTATAGATAACATGGTGTGTGGTGTCACACACAGAAGATCATGTTATCGGTTCCTTATAAATTATAAACAGTAGCTCACGACCAAGATGGAAAGGAACAAACCATTGGAAGGTCGTAATGTAATTAGGTATTAGTTTATCTTAACTATATAATTACACTAGTACACTTAGAGTGTATTGAGTAGGACCATTTGAGGTCGTTCCTTTTATACTGACTTTATGAAGGAACAAAGACCTCAGTTATTATGGAAGTGTGTGCTCTTAATCCTAATATAATAACAAGCACATATATTTGATATTTATTTCTTTAATTTATCAATGGGTGAGATTTAGTTCGATGAATCAATAAGCCCGATAAGTTGGGAAATGATATCACTTATAGTGTGTGTTGTTGATTATAGAAGGAAACTGTGTCCTAGTGATCTAGGTTGAGAATGTCCCCAAGAGGAGCTCATAAGGATTGTCATGTTAAACCCTGCAGGTGGACTTAGTCCGACATGACGATGAAGTTGAGTGGTACTACTCTTGGAGCTAGATATTAATTAAGTGAGTTGTCAGTAACTTACTTAATTAGTGGACATTTGTTATCTTAAACACAAAGAGACTAACACACTCATAATAAGAAGGAGCCCAAAATGTAATTTGGGATTGGTGCGGTAGTTCAATAATAGTTCTTTAGTGGAATGAATTATTATTGATAAAATTAAGTTGTGTGTTCGGGGCGAACACGGGATGCTTAATTTCATCGGGAGACCAAAACCAATTCCTCCTCTCGGTCCCTATCGTAGCCTCTTAATTATAGAGTACTATACCCACCTATACCCACCTTCTTACCCATCCTATAGGGGTCGGCCAAGCTAGCTTGGAGACCAAGCTAGGGCCGGCCATGGGTATGTTCATGGGTGAATTCATGTGGCCGGCCCTATTAAAATAAAAAGGAATTTTAATTTTAAAATTTTTCTTATGTGAATAATATAATTTAAAAGAGAGTTTAAAAATTTAAATCCTTCCTTTTATAAGATTCTACAAAATATTAAGAGAAGAGTTAAAATCTCTTTCCTTATTTGTAGATTAAAAGGTTGATTTTAATTTTGGTAAAAACTTTCCTTTTAATTATATTCATGATTTAAAAGAAAGTTTAAAAATTAAAAATTCTCTTTTATTAGTTTCTACAAAAGATTAAGAAAAGATTTAATATCTTTCCTTATTTGTAAATTGAAAGGAGACTTTAATTTTTAGAGATAACTTTCCTTTTTGGAAATTATCCACATGTTTAAAAGAAAGATTTTAATTTATAAAATTTCTTTTTATTAACCAATCATGAAGGGATTAAAATTATTGGAGAAATTTTTATAAATTTCTAAAAACAAATTAGGAAGTTTTAATTTTTGTTTTAATTAAAACTCTCCTTGTTTTGGGGAGAAGAGTGGCCGGCCATTATAATTTGAAAAGAGAAAATTATTTTAAATTAAATAAATTTTCCTTTTCAATGGCAAAAGAATTAAGGAAGTTTTTATTAAATTGTCCTTATTTGCCAAGATCAAGGATTATAAAAGAGGGGGTAGAGGAGGCTTCAATGCTAACGACTCTATTCTATTTTCCCTCTCTTTTCTCCTTGGGTGTGGCCGGCCCTTTCTTTCCTCTCCTCTCCTTTGTGTGGCCGAAACCTTCTCATGGTGGAGGTAGCTTTGGTGGCCGGATCTAAGAAGGAGAAGAAGGAGAGAAAAGAAGCCTCTTTTCTAGCATCCCTTGGAGCATGGTGGTGGTGGCCGAACCTCTTCATCCTAGGAGAAGTTTTGATGGCCGAAACTTGTAAGGAAGAAGAAGGTTCTTGGTGGTTCTCATCTCGGAAGATCGTTGCCCACACAACGCCCGAGGTTAGAAGAGGAATACGGTAGAAGATCAAGAGGTCTTTCTAAAAGGTATAACTAGTAATTTTTGTTTCCGCATCATACTAGTTATTTTTGGAAATAATACTAAATACAAGAGGCATACGATTCTAGAGTTTCAAATTTGTTTTCGATATAGTGTTCTTTTGTTTTTTTTTCCTTTTGTGATTTGATTGTTCTTTTCGGTTAACCTAAAGTTATTTTAGGAAATTAAATATTAGCTTTCCATAAAAGGTTTTGTCTAGTCGGTGGTGGTTGCTCCCATATCCAAGAAGGCCATGTGCCTCGCCACGTCAGTACTGGGAATCAATTATGAAAATTAATATTTAATGGAATTAATAACTTAAGGTGATTTGGGTTGAACGTGTTAAGTTCCACAGGAGACCCAAGTCAAAACCTAAAAGAACGAATAGATTAAGTTTTGGATCAAACGTGTTAAGTTCCGCAGGCGATCCAAAATTTAATTTAAAAGAACACATGGTAGCTAGGAAAAGGTTCAGACCTTTGTACAAAATTTTTGTACAGTGGAACCTCTAGGTTTTCCGAGTAGCAACCAACAAAAGCAACATTGTGTTGCTCTATCCACCACAGAAGCTGAATACATAGCTCTAGGAGAATGTGCATCTCAACTGTTGTGGATGATGCATACGTTAAAAGACTATCAACTAGAATATAAAAATACACAAATCTTTATTGATAATATCAGCTCAATTAATCTCACCAAGAATCCTATTCACCACTCCAGGACTAAACACATAGAGGTAAAACACCACTTTGTAAGAGATCATGTAGCTAAAGGTGAAATTGCACTCAACCACGTTGAGTCCAAATCAAACCTAGCTGACATCTTTACAAAACCCTTACCTGAACTTGAGTTCAGTGCACTTAGAAGGCAAATAGGAATGTGTTGGGTAGAGTAGGTGTCTCATTTTGTTGTCTTGTTTTTTTTTCAAATTCTAGAAAAAATAATTTTCAAAATTCCCAATTTCCTAGGTTTTTCAAAATTCTGGAATTAGCCTAAGTTTTCCCCTAGAAATCATGTTCCCCTAGAATTTAGCTAGAGCATCTCACAAACACCTAGGTTTACCTTGATTGTGTTTGAAAGACATAGAACAGCGTGAGATGCATAGGGTACAACCTGGACTCAAGAATGCTTATATCTGTGCATCGTTATGAGTCTGGGCGTTAAATATGCAATATACATTAATCAAGTTGAGTCTTCCAGCTCTAGTCAAATCTAACTGGATCAAATCAACTTGACTTGACTAACCATGTGAAAGTTGTTGCCCTATAGGCAGTCAGCAAGTAGCTAAAGGTTAGACAGTTGGTAAAAGGACACTCAGTTTTCTGCTTAAGCATGTTTTGATCTTTAGGGCTCTGATACCTAGTAAGTTAATCTACTTATTATAACTCATGCTTGGACTTAAGGACCAACTGAATTTGAATAAATAACCTAAACCAAATTTAAATGTTGTTCAAACTTAAGTTTACTATTAACCTAAGTTTTCAAATTCAATACTTCTAAAGATCTAAGCTAAGTTACAATCTTAATGTTCAAATCCTTGCTGAGCCAAGCTAACTTTGAAATCTAACATTGTAAATTCTTGCAGAATTCTTTTTATTACCCTCAAAGATTACTTTTCTCCTAGCCTTTAAAATCTATCAAAAAGATACATCTTAGCCATAAATAAGAAATGAATGTTATGTATCTAGTTATTCAAAAGTCTATTATTGTTTTTTTTTTTTGATATATGGCAAAAGGGGAGAGTAGCAAAATTCAAATTAATATTAAAGGGGGAGCATCAGTTAAGGGGGAGCAATAGTTAAGGGGGAGCATATAGTTTAGCAAATTTGTTTTGGTTAATGTGTTCACCTATAATTAGCAAATTTGCCTGTGTTAAATGGTTATCTATTCGTTTGTTTACTTAACTTTGAATTTCAGTTTCCATAATCAAAAAGGGGGAGATTGTTGGTGCGGGAAGTATCCGAGGATAGAACTCGTGTTTTGATAATGGCAAAGAATTCAAAGTTAAGATGTTTTGTATTCTAACAAGTCTACTTGAGGATTTCAGGAAAGTCCTAGCTGCGGTTAGGCAAAGGGATAAACCCTAGGGGGTGGTAACCCTAGGTCATAGGAGGTGGTAACCCTATGCGGAAAGTCTTGGCAGGTCGATGACTTCAGGCAAAAAGTCCTAGGGGGTGGTAACCCTAGGTGGAAAGTCCTAGTGTCGCGAACCAGGTGAAAGACTGGACTAGCCAGGAAGCGGATGTCCAGCAGAAAGTCCGGAAGTATCGAGTGCTGAGCAAAAGTCCAGTCGATCTGGAGGATTGCACTGGCAACAGGTAAATCTCCTAAGTGGAGTAGGTGAGGACACGTTCCCCGTAGAGGGAACAGTAGGCGTCGGGTCGACCTAGGGTTTCCGGTCAGAAATCAGAAGTCAGACCCGGACAATCCGGAGACTGTCTTAACATTCTTTATTATCCATACTGTTATTTTGTGCTAACTTTGTGTTGTAGGATGTTGTTTGGGACTAACATGTCTTGCAGGTACAAAATAACGAAGATTTGCCTCGGATGAACAGTGTCCGAGGTGCCTCCATGGGGCTTGGAGGCGCCTCGGGTTCAAAATCCTGAGCTGGCGCGAGGAGTAGGCTTAAGGCGCCTTGGATGGGCTGAACGCGCCTTGGACAGCTTGGAGGCGCCTTGAAGGGGTTGAAGGCGCCTTCAGGTTGCGGCAGTCAAAGGGTTATCACAGCGAGCAGATCGGGATAAAACTCTTGTTTAAGGCGCCTTGAACACTATTTATAAAGGGGGTTCGACCAGCAGCTCAATACAACGAATTCCAAGTCTTCTTTCTTCAACGTGCTGCTCCGAAAGACTCCCGGAAGTGCTGCTACAAGTCTCCGACGACCCAGAGCTCCAAGATTTCTCTTTTCGTCGTCGGTATAGATTTCTTTTATCGCATTTCTTGTAATACTAGTTTGTAATAATCGAGCTTATAGTTGTTGCCCATCGGAAGCGATCAAGGATCGCGGGCCTTCGAGTAGGAGTCGCCTTAGGCTCCGAACGAAGTAAAAATCTCTTGCGTCTTTGTGTGTCTGTTTTTTCTACTGCATTAACTCTTACACTTTTTACGATTCCGATACGAACGAAATTTCCGCGAGCGCTATTCACCCCCCCCCCCCCTCTAGCGCGGTCTCGATCCAACAGTGTAGGGAAACTCCCCTACACTTCTATAGCTCTTGTGAGGTCTAAATAGTGGTCGATGACAATGGAAATGGAGGAGATGAAATGGTAAACCGGCGACAAGATTTGGATTGAGGCAGATCTAAATCCAGATTTAGAGGAGGGAAGTCCCTTTCTTCTTCAGTGATCAAAATCCGATGGTAGGGATGAAGCTCCCGCGAGGTGGTGGAGATTCAATGATCCTCTTCTTTGTCTCATCCTCTTTTCTTCTCCCAAAATCGTGATCCCCCTCCTCAAAATTAACAAACAAACTTTGTACTTTAGTTTCTCAACTGAAATTGAATGGATGATAGAAATTAGTCCAGATCTGATCCAACGGTGGAATTTGATTTTGATCCTGTTCGAAAGTCGATGAGATGGATGTTGGGGATGTGGCGCTCCTGCTGACCTCCTGTGGACCTTGCTCCCACCTGCAACACAAGCAATGTCAGTGCCAAGCTAGGGAAGGGGTCCATGGCGATGACCCTTCGACGTTCAAGTTAGTCTCCACGAAGCAAGAAGAAGAAGAAGAATAAATGAGAATTGTAGCACAATAGTAGAAATCACGTGTAAAGCATACCTCTGCTGATGCTTAGATCCCCCTTTATATAGAACTTCTGTAGCATGCATGCATGCTTCCCAAGGTAGGCACGCATCTCAAAGCTTTTCCTGAAAAGATATGTCAATAAAGTGTCCCTGAGGCAGTACCTTAACGGGCCGAACATATCTCTGAAGTGACAGTGGAAGCTTCCATTGTACGATCCTCTGTCTGACCATGCCGCTTGTTAGCGGCACTAGCTCCCAAAAGGATATCAAAAGATAGCCTGCTGTGTTTGTTACTTGGCCTAGCGGAATAGTCGTTCGGCAGCTAGGCAGCTCACTGTCTGTGTGCTTGGCAGATGTTGAGTATGCTGCTCGACCGAGTGGGGTAGCCGCTCAACTCGGCCTCTGTATGTTGTTCTCCCTTGAGCGTCGGGTGTTTGAATGCTGTGTCGAAGTTGACGATGGATTGAGACCTTCCCCGATCGAGGAGTGTTCCGCCTGATCGGTTGATGCATCCACTCGTTGACCGTCTTGACTTTGACCTCCTTTGACCCCCAACATGGCAGTGGGGCGGGGCCCCTCATCATCACAGCATCACAAGTCTCCCCCTCAAGTCTAGTCAAAGGAGGTTATAAGTCCGACTAACTGGACAATTGTGTGAGCTAATTTTCTCCTGATCGACTTTCAACCCTGTGTGGTCTCAGAGTGGGATAAGACCGATCCTCACCGGTCGCCCTGTCGAAGCTTGTCGCTTGGGCATAAGTGTGCTACCTCGATTCGATCGGCCTAACCGGCCTTTGCACTTGAGCTTATTTTCGGAGACTTCGCTAGACGAGCCCGATTTAGCTAATGTCACCCATATTTCTTGGAAATCATGCAAATCCCTGCGCATTAAGACTGAACGCACTTCTATGCTGCCATTAAATGTCAACCCGTGGTGGTGCACCACGTGTCACGTCCATTGCCGCCTCACGCCTGACGTGACAGTTGTGATGTGATGTTTGACGGTTTAAATTCAACGGTGAGATCTTGGCCTAGGTTCCCGTGATCTAGATCAGATGGCTCTGATCGATCGAGCCTGATCTTTATAAGCCCGCTACGTTGCTTCATTTGCACACTTTGTGTTTCGAGTTCCGGCGACCGTCTACATTCCTGTGCGATCCATTCTCCGGCAATCTTCCGCGCCTCTTCTCTGGCAGCCCCTCTCCCATAAGCTTTCTCCCTATCATACTTCGTCTTGAGGCTTTTTGTCCTTCTCATACTCCGGCGATACTCTAGCGACCTTTTTCTCCCTTCGATCATACTTCTTCTCTGTTTCATCTATTTTTGCAATGGCTAGCTCATCTCAGTTGCTTGCTCCTGTCCCTGGACTTTAGTACATATCCATGGAGTATAGGTTTGATGGGGACGACGCCGAGAGCCTACACGACGCTTTTAAAATTCCTTCCGATCATCAGATCATTTTGCCTTCTTCGTCCAATCGGCCCAACTCCCCACCGACTGGCTGCCTTTGTTTCTTCCGAGACCAATTTATCGTCGGTCTGCGATTTCCCCTACATCCTTTTATTCCCGTAGTTTGTAAATATTTTTGCATTTCCCTTCCTCAACTTGTGTCAAACTCCTTTCGACTGCTATGCGGAGTCATCATCTTATTCCGTCTGCACGACATTCCTCTGTCAAGACAAAAACACCCGAACCCTTTTTGTTTCCAAGCCGCCTACCACCAAAAGATGCAAAGAAAAGGGGTGCCTCCTTCTTCTTCTCCTCCAAACCGTCGGCCACCAAGGTGCTTCGTCTCTTCATTTTCTTTTCCTCCAAGCTCTACCACCAAGAGAAGATGGGGCGCCGGCCCTAGAGGGAAGAAAGGGAAGAAGAAAAGGAAGTGGGGCGCCGACCCTAGAGGGAAGAAAGGGAAGAAGAAAAGGGTGGGGCGTCGGCCTTAAGGGAAAGGAGAGGGTTTTTAGTTGTGGAGAAAAACTTATCAATTCTTAATTGATTGATTGTTGTGACACAACCTCCTCTCCTTTTATAATTCTTTGCGCCTGATAAAAAAGGAGAAAAAGTAATAGATTTTTTTAGAATTCTGTTGAGAGAAAAAAATCTCCCTTTTCATAACTCCTTTTTTTTTTATTTTATTGTGGCTGGCCCCTTGCTTGAGCACCAAGCAAGGCTTGGCTGGCCCTATGCTTGGGCAACAAGCAAGGCTTGGTCGGCCCCTTGTTTGGGTACCAAACAAGGATGTGGCCGACCCCTTTCTTGGGTAGGAAGCAAGGCTTGGCCGGCCCCTTCCTTGGGCACCAAGCAAGGATGTGGTCGGCCCCTTTCTTGGGTAGGAAGCAAAACCAAAATGGGTGAATGCGAGGCTTTATAGAAGCTACAATAGAGACCGAGAGGTGGAATTAGTTTTGGCCTCCTGATGGACTTGAGCTTCCTGTGAACACCCAACTCAAGTTCATCAATAATAACTCATACCACTAAAGAGTTATTATTGAACTACCACACCAATCCCATATTATAATATGGGCTCCTACTTATCATGAGTGCGTTAGTCTCCTTGTGTTTAAGATATCGTATGTCCGTTAATTAAATGAGTTACTGACAACTGATTTAATTAACATCTAGCTTCAAGAGTAGTACCACTCAACCTTATTATCATGTCGGATTAAGTCCACCTGCAGGGTTTACATGATAATCCTTATGAGCTCTTCAAGGGGACATCATCAACCTAAATAAATAGGACACAACTTCCTTTTATAATTAACAACACACCATATAAATGGTACTATTTCCCAACTCATCGAGCCTATTGATTTAACAAATAAATCTCACTCATTGATAAGTCAAAGAAACAAATACTAAGTATATATGTTTGTTATTATATCAGGATTAAGAGAAAGCACATCCATAATAACAGAGGTTCTGTTCTTTTATGCAGTCAGTATAAATCAAACAATCTCAAATGGTCCTTCTCAATACACACATAGTGTACTAGTGTAATTTTATAGTCAAGAAAGACTAATACTAAATTACACTACAACCGTTTCAATGGTTTGTCCCTATCCATCTCGGTCGTGAGCTACTATTTATAATTTATAAGGAACTGATAACATGATCTTCTGTGTGGTACCACACTTATCTATAATATAAATTAAATAGACAACTGCATTAACATATAAAATGTAATATTTGACCAAAGTGATTCTCATTTCAAAATATAAATGTTCATATAAAAAGCTAGGCTTTTAGTATACATCCTAACATCTTCTCACCCCCTGGATCTTTCATTATTTTTATTACCCTAAGTTGTCTGATCCGGGGACCTTCCTCTTCTAGTCGCGAGTCGGGTTGGTATTCTTCGACAAGATGTCGATCTCCAACAAGCACTGAAAAGAGTATTTTTTTTTTTCTTTATGCGTCTTCTCGAGCGGCCGGACTTCCCGACCAGCTGGCAGCTCAAAGTGGCACCTTAGCTTCCTCTGAAAAAGCTACAAGAGCCGATTAGACTACCTGAATGCAGCCTCCATGCTAGCCAGTCAGAAATATGACATTCAAAAGTTACTGTTGGAGGGCATCTTGTATGTCTTTGGCTTGAGTCCGATCCGCACCCAACTGCCGACCAACCTAGATATAAAGCTTTTTTAACTTTTTCTTTGATGCTAGCTAATTTCTTTTTCTCCTTTGCAGCTGAAGTCGTGATGCGAGCATGTATGGTTGGTAGTGCGAAGCTTAAGGACGCCGCGATCAATAAGGTGGCCGTTGAAGAATTGGCGAGCCACGGCCTACAGCCGGTTGGCTCCCATGAAGATCCGCTGGCGAGAGCAAGGGGATGCCTATTGTGGTGGGCGAAGGGATGACCAGCCAGACTCCCAGTGTTGGGGCGGCTGAGGGTTCGCAACAGCCTCCCGAGAGGCTGAAATCCATCCAGGTTGAGGGAGCATCTAGCTCGGCTTCCTCAGGAGAGTCGCTAATTCACTGAAAAAGATGAGCTGGAGGCCTCCCGGGCGACCCTAAAGACCTATCAGGAGGTCGAGTCGAGTAGATTTGAGGTCAGGAAGCAAGCCTATATCTGCTTGGGAGCCTTCTGTGACAAAGTTGCCAACCGGGCACTCTGGCTATTCGACCTGGCGATCGACGAGACGATCAGCCAACACCAAGAAGGAGGCCATTTACTCGCTGCTTTGACCGGTAACGTCATCAGCCGGGACAAGCTTACAGCCACGCTGCCTGACGATGCCCTGGATTATCTTGAGTGAGGCAGAGCCCTATAGACAGTAACCCTAAAGTTTTAATGAATGCTCGTCCGTTCGAACGAGCTTTGTTTCCTTGCATGTTTCTTCTCTCTTGTTTTTTTTTTTTTGCAAAAGCTCCTGGCCTCGTTCACGATTATTCTATCATCCGATCGACCCCCTGGTATTCATAATATGATTTCACGATCTCTCGCTTAACCCTGGGTGTGTTTTAAAGAATAGCGCTGAGCGGTCACTATACTACACTGACTTCAGCTTTTGAGTGGCAATGATGATCGTACCCATACCGCTTGATCTCGACTGGTCAGCTTGAGAGTTTCTAACACTGAATCCATTGCTCAATTGTAACTCAAACTCGGTCGATCGGCCCGGGAGTCTTTGACTCAAGGGTTTATAGTCACCGTTCGACTGTTGATAAAGACCTGGGTTTAAGGTCACCGTTCGACCGTTGTTAAATAATTCATGGACTTGGGTTTAAGGTCGCCGCTCGACCGTTGATGTAGACCCACGTTTAAAGTCGTCGTTCGATGGTTTAATGTAGACCCGCGTTTAACGTCACCGCTCGACTATTTTAGATAGACTCAATTTTAAGGTCGCCGCTCAACCACTAATGGAGACACGCGTTTAAGGTCATCACTCGACCACTGGTGGAGACAAAAGTTTAACATCGCTGCTCGATGATTTGATGGAGACACGCGCTTAATGTCGCAGCTTGACGGTTTTAGATAGACTTGGTTTTAAGGTCGTCACTTGACCACTGATGGAGACATGTGTTTAAAGTCGCCGCTCGACCGCTGGTGGAGACAAGAGTTTAACATCACCGCTCGATGATTTGATGGAGACACACATTTAAGGTCGCCGCTCGACCGCTAGTGGAGACAAGAGTTTAACATCGCTGCTCGACGGTTTAATGGAGATATGCGTTTAACGTCACCGCTCGACGGTTTGATGGAGACTCGCATTTAACGTCGTCGCTTGACGGTTTGATGGAGACTCGCATTTAATGTCACCGTTTGATGGTTTGATATGTTCTCAGGTTTAAGGTCACCGCTTGACCATTGATATGAACTCGATATACGCTCACTTTTAAGGTTGCCGTTCGACCGCAGAGAAAGATGTACTTCAAGAGGCTTCTTCTTTTTAATTCAAATTTTGCCCTGCGCTTAGAGACATATAGGAAATACAGTACATAGTATTCACTTGCGCACCTCTTATCTAGCCCTGTAGGGTTGAAGATAGTTCGTGCTCCATGGTCTCTCGAGATGCCTTCCCTC
The DNA here is from genome assembly GCF_018446385.1 of Zingiber officinale. Taxonomy (NCBI): domain Eukaryota; kingdom Viridiplantae; phylum Streptophyta; class Magnoliopsida; order Zingiberales; family Zingiberaceae; genus Zingiber; species Zingiber officinale. The sequence continues at coordinate 102,051,449 of NC_055992.1, read as the reverse complement.
TTCGTCCTCCAGATAGTAGGCACCCGAACAGAGCTTCTGTACGACCTTGAATGGTCTGGCCGATGGTGCCTCTATCTTGGCCACCTTGAATGGTCTACCAAGATGAGAACCACCTAAGCCCTTCTTCTTCTTCACCAAGTTTCGGCCACCAAGACTCCTCCAAGAGATGTAGAGGTTCGACCACCACTACCAAGCTCCAAGGGATGCTAGAAACAAAGCCTCCTTTTCTTCCTTCTTCTCCAAGCAAGATTCAGCCACCTTCCAAGCTCCAAAGGATGAAGAGGTTTGACCAAGGAGAAGAAAGAAAAGGGAGAAGGGAGAACTAGAAGGGCCAGCCACACCAAGGAAGAGAGGGAGGAAAAAAGAATAGAGTTGTCACCCATGAAGGCACCTCTACCCTCTCTTTTATAATCCTTGGTCTTGGCAAATAAGGAAAATTTAAATAAAACCTTCCTTATTTTCTTTGCCATGAAAAGGAAAATTTAATTAATTAAAATCAATTTCCTTTTCCTTAATCATGTGGCCAGCCATCTACAAGCTCCAAACAAAGAAAGTTTTATTCACACAAGAATTAAAACTTCCTAACTTATTTCTGAAAATTTTTAAATAAAATTTCTTTATTAAAATTCCCTTCATGGTTGGTTAAAAATGGAAATCTCTTACAATTTAAAACATCTCTATTAAAACATGTGGATTAATTCCAAAAGAAGAAAGTTTTATTCAAAATTAAAATCCTCCTTTTAATTCTACAATTAAGGAAAGATTTCAAATCTTTCTTTTAATCTTTTGTAGAAAGCTATAAAAGGAAAATTTTATAATTTTTTTTAAACTCTCTTTTAATTCATGAACATGGTTATAAAAGGAAAGTTTTATCAAAAAATTAAAATCTCCTTTCAATCTACAAATAAGGAAAGATATCAAATCTTTTTTTAATCTTTTGTAGAAACTATAAAGGAAAAAGTTTAATTTTAAAACTCTCTTTTAAATCATGAACATGGTTACAAAAAAGGAAAGTTTTCTCAAAATTAAAATCTTCCTTTCAATTCCAAATAAGGAAACACTTTAAATTTTAAACTTTCTTTTAAACCATGGGTTCCACATAAGAGAAGATTTAAAATAAAATCCTTTTAATTTGATTAGGGTCGGCCACACCATGCTTGGGCTCCAAGCATTGGCCGACCCCTACTCGGCTTAATCATTTGGTCTTGGCCGACCCTAGCTTGGGCACTAAGCTAGCTTGGCCGACCACCAAAGAGTGGGTAGAAAATTGGGTATAGGTGGGTATAATTCTCTATATACAAGAGGCTACGATAGGGACCGAGAGGAGGAATTGGTTTTGGTCTTCCGATGAAATTAAGCTTCCTGTGTTCGCCCCGAACACCTAACTTAATTTCATCAATAATAATTCATACCACTAAAGAATTATTATTGAACTACCGCACCAATCCCAAATTACATTTTGGGCTCCTTCTTATTATGAGTGTGTTAGTCTCCCTGTGTTTAAGATGTCGAATGCCCACTAATTAATTGAGTTACTGACAACTCATTTTAATTAATGTCTTAGTCCAAGAGTAGTACCACTCAACCTCATCGTCATGTCGGACTAAGTCCACCTGCAGGGTTTAACATGACAATCCTTATGAGCTCCTCCTGGGAACATTCTCAACCTAGATTACTAGGACAAGCAGGACAAGGTTGAGAATTGTCACACCGTGTGACATATTGCGATACTTCTGGCAGGACAAGCAGGTTGCAACCATCCAAGGGGCATCCTCCTGGAGGGTCGGCCAGAAATATCCGGCCAGGAGTATCTTTCAGTTTAATGCTCGGCCGCCCGGATGAACTCTGCAAGAGCCTTGGTGCACCTCCTTCAGGATGTACTCGACATCTTTCGGTCTGACGCACTTGAGGAGGGGCCTGGAGAAGGCTCTCTTGTAAAGCTGGTCCCCAATCAAGGTGAACCATCCGACCTTCTTCTTCAACAAGCGAGCTTCTTTCGGATCGGCAGGTGCTGCTCCTGACCGTAAGAACTTTATTAGGGTTGTTCTCCAGTCGCTTGGGAAGGTTATTCCCTCCATCCGATCGATGTGTGCCACAAGTGAGACTTACTCGATCAGCTGACCTATGACGATCGACGTCAACGAACTGGCTAGTTTCGCTATCTCATACACCGCCTGGTTCTCTGATCGAGGGATCTTTTGTATAACGACCTCCTGGAAGTTGGTCTTCAGCTTCTCGAAAGCCTCTGCATAGAGCCTCACCCGTGCGTTGCTTATCTCGAATGTCTCGGATAGCTGCTGGGCGGTGTGCTGGGAGTCCAAGTAGATGAGGACTTTAACTGCTCCCACGTGTTAAGCTTCCTGCAGGCCGGCTATCAGCGTCTCAAACTTTGCTTCGTTGTTGGTGGCTCGTAAGTCCAGTCAAACGGACAGCTGCATCTGGTCCTCCCATGGTGAAATAAGCAATATACTGATTCTGCTGCCTTGTCGAGTAGATGAGACATCCACATATATATTCCATGTTGTTGCTGGCTCGTCACTCTAGGCTTCTATGACGAAATTTACCAAGGCCTGAGCTTTGATCACCGCTAGGAGTTGATATTAGATGTCGAACTTGCTAAGTTCTGTTGTCCATTTAATCAGCCATCCGGACGCCTCTGGGTTGAGGAAGACTCTTCCCAAAGTATTGTTAGTCACCATGATTATTGAGTGTGCCAGAAAGTACAGATGAAGCCTCCGTGCGGTGAGTACTAACGCATAAGCCAACTTTTCGAGACCAGTGTAGCAGGACTCAACATCTTTTAATACATGACTCAAAAAACACACAGGCTGCTGCTCTTGGCCATTCTGCCTAACTAGAGCTGACCCAACCGCATGCTCATTGGATGAAAAGTAGATCCAGAGCGGCTCACTCACAACCGGCTTGGCTAACACATGCAGTGAGTTCAGATAGTCCTTCATCTCCTCCAGCATTCAGTCATGCTTGGCGTCCCATTGGAATTTTGTAGCGCAACGTAGTATCTTGAAGAATGGCAGGCTCCAATCGGACAACTTAGATATGAACCTGGATAGCGTAGTGATCTGACCGGTTAGCCTCTGAGCTTCCTTCAAGTTCCGAGGCGAGGGCATATCTTGTAGTGCCTTCACTTTGCTTGAGTTAGCCTCAATGCCCCACTCGGTAACGATGTAGCCTAGGAAGCAGCCACTCTTTACACCGAACAGACACTTGCTTGGGTTCAACTTTATTCCATACGTTCTCATCATTTGGCAAGTTTCGTTAATGTCTGCGCATAGGTCAGTAGCTCGGAGAGATTTAATCAATATGTCATCGATGTATACCTTCATATTACGACCGATCTACTGTCAAAACACCTTGTTCATCAGCCTCTGGTAGGTGGCTCCAGCGTTCTTGAGTCCGAACGGCATGACGTTGTAGCAATATGTCCCGTCAGTTGTAATGAAGCTGACCTTCTCTTGGTCTTCTCGGGCAAGCGGCACTTGGTGGTAGCCTTGATATGCGTCGAGCATGCAAATGAGCTCGCAGCCCACCATCGAGTCCACCATCTGATTTATCCTGGGTAGGGGATAGAAATCTTTTGGGCATGCCTTGTTAAGATCACGAAAGCCGATGCAGACCTGCCATTTGTTGCCCGGCTTGGAGACTAGCTCGACATTAGCTATCTAGCTCAGGAATTAGACTTCCCTGATATGGCCGACCTCCAGTAGCTTTTCTATCTCCGCCCGGATGATCACATTCTGCTCCGTGTTGAAGTCCCTTTTCCTTTGTTTGATCAGCTGAGCGTCCGATCGGACATGAAGTTCATGCTGAGCCACGATCGGGGAGATGCTAGGCAGCTAATGTGTCGACCAGGCGAACACATCGTGATTCTGTTTAAGGCAGGCAATCAGCTATGCCTTCTTCTCCTCCTCTAGGTCAGCGACAACAAAGGTCATGGCTTCTGACTAGCTCAGGTGGATCTGGACCTCCTCCTTTTCCTTATATACTAGAGTGGGAGGCTTCTCAGTGATAGCATTTACCTCTAGCCGTGGAGTCTTTCGAGTGCGAGTGGCTTTGGCCTCGGTCTTGACCATCTCCACATAGCAACGTCAAGCGGTCAACTGGTCGCCCTTGACCTCGGCCACCTAGTTATCTATTGAGAACTTTATTTTCTGGCAGTAAGTCGATACTACCACCCAAAACTCGTTGAGGGCCGGTCGGCCCAAAATGACGTTGTAGGTCGATGGCGCGTCCACCACTATGAAGTTGGTGGTCCGGGTCCTCCTCAACAGCTCTTCTCCTAGCGAGATGGCCAACCTTGCTTGGCAGATCAGCAAACCATCATTTCCTGTGAATCCGTAAAGTGGGGTCGCCATGGGCAGCAGCTCGCTTCGATCGATCTGCAGCTTATCGAATGCCTTCTTGAAAATGATGTTCACCGAACTCCCTATATCGACGAAGGTCCGATCAATGGTGTAGTTGGCGATCATCGCTTGGATGATCAAAGAATCATCATGAGGGATCTCTACACTTTCCAGATCGCTGGGGCTGAAGCTGATCTGAGGTCCTTCAGCTTTCTCCTTGCTGTACCCAATGACATGGATCTCCAACCGCCGAGCGTATGTCCTCCTAGCTCGCTTGGAGTCACCATCGGTCAGTTCACTGGCTATCATGCCTATCTTTCCTCGGGCAGCATTATTCCTATTTTCTTCTTCCCGAGCGAATGGTCTATCTCGCTCGGTTGGGGCTCGGGACGGATCGGTGTCTTCCCTCCGTTGATGTTCTTGATGGTGATGGTGTTCGGGCGCTCTTCTGTCATCTCGAGGCTCAACGGATCTGTGTCATGGTTGTCGATCGAGCGAAGGTGATTGGTGGTAGTATCGTCTAGGAGTCGGTCAACTGGCAATCGATGTCAGTCCTCGGTAGTCTCACGTGTTGTGCATCGCCGACTGGTGGAATGAACAAAACATAGGCATCTATACCTTGCCTTTCGACGCCTTAGGCCGACCGGATGCCACATGTTGTACGACATGTGCCCTGGTCTCCTGGTGCGGTCGGGCTCCTTCAGTCCTTGGCCCCTTGGGCGGCAGATGGCTGCTTGTCGGTCGGCGCTCGGCCGATGCCGTATTCTTGGTTAGCGCCTCCTTTCTTCTGGCTGTCTGGGCTTCTTCCACATTGATATACTCGTTGACTTTCTTGAGCATGTGGTCGAAGTCCCTGGGCGCTTCCTGATGAGTGACTAGAAGAAATCTCCCTTGGCGAGCCCCTAGGTAAAGGCATTCATCATGATCTCGAACGAGACTGAGGGGATGTTCATGGCCACTTGATTAAAGAGTTGAATGTACGCTTGGAGTACTTCCTTGGGCCCTTGCTTCAGGGCAAAGAGGCTGATGTTTGTCTTCTGGTAGCGTCAGCTATTGGTGAAGTGGTGCTGGAAAGCGGCTCGGAAGTCTTTGAAGCTCCGTATCAAGCTGCCCGACAACTTTATAAACCAATGCTGCGCCGATATGGAGAGAGTGGTGAGGAAGACATGGCACTTCACTCCGTCCATGTATTGGTGCAGCGTGGCCTCATTATCAAACTGATCCAGATGATCATCTGGGTCAGTCGATCCGTTGTACGTCCCGATTGCCAACAGGGTATAGTGTCAGGGCAGAGGGTCTTATAAAATCTCTTTTGAGAACTACCTGTTGATCCATTCGGGAGACATGTTGCTCCTGGGCATTTTTCCTTTCCATGCATCCCGAACAGAAGCATCATTTGAAGATGATCCCCACTCCTGATGCACTTAGGCTATCTCCGAGGGGGTTTGGAATAAGGCACGATGGAAGGGGATCGGCGCGGGCGGTGTTTCCCCCTGTGTGCCAGTAGGCCTTCTGTTCTGCCCCCATACGGAGAGTTGCTCCACTCAATCTTCTTGCCCCGCTCGCCTGTCGGCCGTAAATGTTGCAGGCTGCGGCGCTAGCCGGTCGGCTAGCACTTGTTGTTGCTATTGCTCGACCATTTTTACTGCTCAAGCCTGAACAAGCATCTCCAGCTCCTCTTGAGTGAGCATCACGGTGGTGAGTTGTCCAGCATCTTCCATCTTCTCGGCTCGGATTTAGGTGACGTTCTGACAGACGGTGCCAAATATGATCCTGCTCGAAAGTTGATGAGATGGATGCTGGGGATGTGATGCTCCTGCTGACCTCCTATGGACCTCGCTCCTACCTGCAACACAAGCAGCGACAGTGCCAAGCCAAGGAAGAGTTCCCCGGTGATGGCCTTCTGATGCTCAAGTCAGTCTCCAACGAAGCAAGAAGAAGAAGAAGAAGAAGAAGAAGAAACGAGAACTATAGCACAACAGTAGAAATCGTGTGTAAAGCATACCTCCGCCGATGATTGGACCCCCCCTTTATATAGAGCTCTTGTAGCGCGCGTGCACACTTTCTAAGGCGGGCACACATCTTAAAGCTTTCCCTGAAAAGATGTGTCACTAAAGTGTCCATGACATAGTACCTTAATGGGTTGAGCATACCTCTAAAGTGACAGTGGAAGCTTTCGCCGTATGATCCTCTGTCTAATCATGCTGCCTGTCAGTGGCACTAGCTCTTAAAAGGATATCAAAAGATAGCCTGCTGTGTCTGTTACTTGGCCAAGTGGAATAGTCGTTCGGCCGATGTTGAGTATGCTGCTCAACCGAGCGGGGTAGTCGCTCGGCTCGACCTCTGTACGTCGTTCTCCCTTGAGCGTTGGGTGTTCGAATGTTGTGTCGAAGTTGATGACGGATCGGGACCTTCCCTGATCAGGGAGTGTTCCGCCTGATCGGCCGATGCATCCACTCGTTGACCGTCTTAACTTTGACCTCCTTTGACCCCCATCGTGGTAGTGGGGTGGGGCCCCTCATCATCACCGCATCAGATTTAAATCTTATCCAAATTGCTTCAGAGTTTAAATCTGACCTCCATGACCCCCATCGTGGATAGACGATCCAGATTGCTTCAGAGTTTGATCTTCCCAATTAATCTCAAAATTGAACTCAATTTGGATTGATTTGGCTCGAGTCCATAGCCCTTTTGATCACCTACAAGACCATATTCAAATATTAGCATCAAATACTAAAAAGTAAAGATAAATTGCATTAAAGCCAAAAAAAAATAATATAACTCGTGAAATATAATATAAACATGGATTTAACACACAAGAAGATGAAAAAGCATGGATATAGGAGCTAACAAATGTAACAAAATGATGGTTATTAATTCTTCCATACTTATTCTTGCACATCTCGAACAAGCAAATAAAGCTAAGAAACAGCAAAAATATTTTCCAAATAAATTCCTTACAATACCTTAAAGATAGTAAAAGATAAATACCTAGGACCATCAAATTTTCAAGGATTAGAACATTCATGAATCTCAACTTACACTAGTCAAACAAACATGGTGATATCAAACTACTTGAATAGACTAAGCACGACAAGAGCCTCACAAGGTAATATTTCATCTCTAGCTCTCAAAAATATTAGACAATCTGCCGGAGATATTTGAGAATTAGTCAAATTAAATTAAACTGAATTAAATTCAACTTATCTGTCGAAATGACCTAAACTGATAATCTGAGACTGTCAGCGGCGGCTAGTTTTTGCCATGTGCTTAGTGCAGACTAGTCGAGTAGATAGAGAGGTCGAGCAGACAAATTAAACACATTGATTAATTTGAGTAATCTGGTTAGTAACAAATTAGTTAGAATCAAACATTCAAATTGACCAACCTAAATCAACAGCTGCTATCTTGTGGTAGTTAGCTAGGTATGAATATTGGACATTTCATCATAAGAATATTTTTTTAATTTTTAAGATCATGCTTAGACTTTTAGGTACTTATCAACTTTAGGAGGAGCTTTAATATCATTTTTTAGGAAATTCAAACTTACTTTTTCAAAATTTATCCATACCCAATTTTCAAAATCTAACAAATTTTTAATATTGCATTCAAAAATTTTCTTTAACAAATTTTTAAAATTTACCACTACCAATTTTTCAAAAATTTTTCTTTAACAAATTATTTTCAACATTTCTCTTTACCAAATTTTTAATATTTCGTACTTTAGTTACTAAGTGTTTAAGATACTTTTCAATCTTTACAAAATTTTAAAATTTATCCTTTAAAATTTTTTACAATTATTTTCAAAATTGATCTTTTCCAAATTATCAAATATTTTCAAAATTTATTTTCTCAGAATTTATTTTCTCAGAATTTATTTTTTCAAATATTTACCTTTAAAATTCAGAATTTTCATACTTAATATTTATCTTTTTAAATTTTACACTTCAATAGTTCGAACTTACTTTTAAAGTTTTAAAATTCACTAAGTTTTTTGGATTTTTCTCCTCAAGAATTTTAAATATTTTTCTAACTTCAAGCCCGATATTTGTGTTTCCATATTTTTTATGTGTGTCAAATGGGGAGAGATAGTGAATTTAAGAAGAGTTATTAAACTTAGGGGAGAGTTAAGTTACAAATACTTGTTTACTTATCTTTGCTTATGTTATTAACTTAACTGTGAACCTTGATTGCTAAACATTAAAAAGGGGAAGATTGTTGGTGTAGGATGCACCAGAATCGAACCTAAGTGTTGATGTTGTCAAAGGTTCAAGTTAAGTCTTGTTGTAATCTAACAAACTGACTAAGTGTGTAGGTTGTTTACTCAACTAGTGAAATCCCTAGCCACGAGTAGATAGGAAAAATCTTAGCAAATCGTGGAAGCTAGACAAGAAGCCCAAGGGATTGAGAGGATCCAACACTTGGCAAGGAATCTCGATAAGTCTGGAGGACCGAAGATTGAGGGAAAGTCTTGGTGAGTAGATTCGATGCTAAGCAACAATGTCACGCCCCGAGGGAGTCTCTGTCCGAAGAAATTTCGGCAGCACCTCCCCTGTACGGGTGACAATCTGAAGCACTTCTACAGGCATAATATACCTCAGCCACATGCGGCTGGAATCATAACAATAAAAGAAAACAAACACCACGCAATTAATATCAAATTCAGCCTCTGGCTGACACAACCACGCAGTTAAAAGTAAAGCAGCCCACTCGGCTGTACCAAAACCAAAACACAACAAAAACTGACAGATACCAAATACAACCAAACACAAAACTGCTAGCCGGCTAGGCTTACACAACCAACAACATAACACCCGGAAACAAAACCATAACACAATTCAAAATACAGAAATTTCATATACCAAGATAAACAACAGAAAGGCAGTGATATGTCTCTGATGTGACGCGGGGACCAGCAGACAGGATGCTCCAAGCGACACCATAAATACCTGGTACCTGAAAAGATAGTGTCCACGGGGGTGAGTTCAACAACTCAGCGAATACCAATAGACATGCCTAGTAAGATATATCTAACAGCAATAAACATGGAATACAGCTTCCGAATAATATATAGGAAATATACAAAACTGATAAGTAACCAAGGAAGCTGTACTCACCAGGAACTCCTATCCTGATCTAAAGGGTCATCAAACCGATACGCAGTATGTCTCCTGTATGCATGTCAAACAAATGCATCCACCAAAATGCAGCATATAAGTGCAGCAAACACAAACAAATAAAGGCAATCAATGCATGTGATGACCGTGCACTCTAACATCACTGCTCCTGAACAGTGACCGAGTGGACGGAATGCTGTCGGAGTACTCCTGTCCTGTGACCCCAAATCATAAATGGGGGAGCTCAATGCTCTCATCTCCCGGTACACGATGACGGGGAGGAAATCTCTGCCGGCTACCACGCTGAGTCACCTGACCAACGGAGCCAAACAGAGTCCACCATCTGCCGGCTACCACGCTGCTACACTAAATGCCAGCGGAGCCAAACAGAGCGGAACTGACTGTCGGTTACCACGCTGAGTCATATGACCAACAGAGCCAAACAGCAAAGCCGCCACACACCTGCCTGATATACCACTAAACCATGAGTGGGGGTGTGTGCAGTACATGTAACTGGCGACGGGCTCAACCATAGTGGAGCCGACAATCGCACAGCATGCAATCATGATGCATGTCACTATGCATAGCAAAAACTGATCAACATAACCATATCCATATATACAAAATGGGTACTGTAAAAGTGATGGTCACATACCAAAATCTAGAGTACACAGGTCAGATAGAATATCAAAAACCTATGTCCTGAACATAATAAGTATGGAATATCCTGATCAGCATAGAAAAATCCATATATACATAATATGGGTACCACAGTATCAGTAGGTCAATCCACGGATCTAGAGTATACAGGTCCTCTAGGGTATAACAACCTAGATCCTAAACATATCCCCCTTCCATAGCATATGTACCAACAATATGCACAGATCAAAGCCACAAGGTTTAGGTACACGAATCATATATGATATACCAATAGAAATACACAATCCAGGCATGGCATAAAAACCTAAGTATCAGATAATTTGGATACACATGCCAGAAACAAAAATCCAGAATCTAATCCTAACCTCAGTAAAGCATGGTATGTCACTCTAGAAACTAAGATACTCATGGCAATAAGATACTCATGGCAACAAATCACGAGATATAAGCATGAATACATCATAGGCGACAAATCTAACATGTTATGTATATCAAACAGTGGCATACCAAAGGCAAACATGTTCATTGATTGTAGTTATAAAATACTATGCATATCCAAATGACGATATCATAAAAGATAAGTCAAGAGGTACCCGCCTCCGATAAGAGGATCGTATCCGGTCCACTCCGATGTCAAGATGCTCGTCTTAAAACAACATCCTGTAATAAATCGTACGGTTTAGCCAATTTTTATTTGTAAATAAAATAGCTAAACCCAAAATCCTTATTTACCAGAAACCCTAACTATTCCAAATTTCCATTTTATGTGTAACTACAGCAAGGATAAATTCATCCTATAAACAAACACAATTAATCATCAATTAAATCTGATTTATCCCTCTATTAAATTTATTTCTTAGTACTCTAGCACCTCAAATCAAGACAACCATTTCCTCCAATCCACACTCATATTTAGAAATTATTTTCCATCACCAAACATAACACATTCATCAATTAACAAACCAACCCCAAGGTACAATTGAAATCACTTCAAAAACTTACCTAATTTGCCCTCTGTTGAATCACAGCCGGAGAAGTTGCTACCAAAATGATGCCCGGAGCTAGGTGGAGCTGTGGATTCCCAAAGCAATTACCCTAATAAAATCATTACATCCACTGCTAAGCATTAGACTAAATTACTAATGTATAATCTGCTAAACCAACTTCTTACCTCCCAAATCGATACTCTTCTTCTAGCCGGAATCAAGCTTGTTTGGCCGGTACAAGCTGTCTGGAAACTTCTGGCCGACACAAAGGAAGAGAAACCTAGGGCACGCGGCTGGAGTTGCCCAAACCAGGGGTCGGCAGCGGCGCAAAGGGAAGGGAGAGTGGTAGTGACGAAGAGGAGACCGGCTGGTGGCGCTGTTTCGTGTGGCAGTGAGGGACAAATCTAGGGCACGGTCTTTCCCCCTTTTGGCCGTCACCTAAGGCAGAGGTGCGGCGGCGATGGAGAACTAGGGCACAGGGGAGGTAGCCGGCAACACGGCATAGGCGACGGTGGCGAAGCTGTGTAGAGGTGCGGCAACGGTGCTGTCGGTAGTGTTGCGCAGAAGCCAATCTAGGGCACGGTGAGGTGTGGCCGGCGATCAACGCCGTCGCTCGGCGAGGAGGAAGAGAAGGGTCTCGGCTTATGCACGCGAGAGGAGAAGCAAACCGCCGGCGGCGACGGTTTTGGCAGATCAGTGTCGCAGGGGAAATCAAGAGAGGCGGAGGCGCGGGGAGGTAAAGAAAACGGCAGAAATAAAATAAATAAAAACAAAAAAAAACAAAAAGGAAAAGAAATCAAACTTTTCCTCACTTAAATGGGTAACCAAAACAGGCTTCCCCGAAGCCCCGTTTTTATCCCCCTAAACTCGTCCATACGAACTCCGAAAAATTCCAAAAAAATTCCCGGAAATTCCAAAAAAATTCCCTTATCATTATTTGTCATTTTTTTCGGTATTTTACATTCTCCCCCACTAATAAAAATTTGGTCCCCAAATTTCGTTATCTACCATCAGCAAACACTAACAACAGGTAAAGAGTATAAATGCTGAACGGTAAATAATATCACACACCTCAAGTGAAAAGATGGGGTATCGAGCTCGTATAATATCCTCGAGCTCCCAAGTAACCTCCTAATCCAAATGATACTGTCATCCGACTTCAACCAGTCGGATCATCTTGTTCCACAACTGACGCTCTTTCCGGTCCAGAATTCGTACCAGAATCTCCTCATAAGTGATGTCGAGCTGAACAGAACTGAGATATCTGTCAGTGCATGTGTCGGGTCGAGTAGGTATCTCCTCAACATAGACACGTAGAACACATCGTACACGCCTACCAAGGACGGTGGTAGTGCTAGCCAGTCAGCTACCGCTCCAATCCTCTCCAAGATCTGGAACGGTCCAATGTATCGCGGAGCTGACTTACCTCTGAGACCAATCTCTTCACCCCTTTCGTGGGTATAACTCGCAAAAATACATGGTCGCAAATGGAGAACTTTTAAAAAATCTCCGACTCCGATCAACATAACTCTTCTGGCAGTCCTGTGCCTCTGGCATTCTCCGTCTAATAGTACGGACCAACTATGCCTCATACTGAGCTCTATGAGGTCCCAACAACTGGACCTCCCCAACCTCATCCCAGAAGGTGGGTGTCCGACAAGGCCTACCTTACTACGCTTCAAACGGTGGCATCCGGATAGCCAAATGCAAACCGTTGTTGTAGGCGAATTCTACCAATGGCAAATGGTCCTCCCAACTGCCTCCAAAATCCAATACACAAGACTTCACCAAGTCCTCTAGAGTCTGAATGGTCCGCTGTGACTATCCATCTATCTGAGGATGGAAAGCTGTATTGAAACAGAGCTGCATGCCCAAGGCCTGCTGCAGACTCTGTCAAAAACGAAACGTGAACCGAGGGTCTCTATCCAAAATAATAGTCAACAGGACACCACGTGATCTGATGATCTCCCGACAAAACAGATCTACCAATCGATCCAGGAAATCAGTCTTCCGGATCACTAACGAGTGCGCGGATCTGGTTAATCGATCAACGATTACCCAAATCGCGTCATGGCCTCGTCGTGTCCTCGGCAAACCTACCACAAAGTCCATGGTAATGTGTTCCTATTTCCACTCAGGAATAGAAATCTGCTGAAATAAGCCGACAGATCTCTGATGCTCGGCCTTCTCTTGCTGACAGACAAGACATCTAGTTACAAAATCCACGATGTCTTCCGTTATGTCGTTCCACCAATAGAAACACCTCAAATCTTGGTATATACAGGTACCGCCTGGGTGGACAGCAAATCATGAGCGATGAGCCTCCGGAAGTAACTCCTATAAGACCGGATGAGACTGAAGTACGCATAATCTGCCTCGGAAGTGTATAACACCCTCCTCATCTCGTGTGAACTCGGTCTGCTACCCGGAAGCTATCTGGCTGTAAATAAACTGCAAATACTGATCAGCAGCCTAGGGCTCTCGGATCCTCGTCCTGATCGACGACTGAGCAACCATGGTAACAAGAATACCCAGCTCTGTCTGTAACCACAACTCGGTGGCAAGCCAAAGTCACTCTAGACTTCCGGCTAAGTGCATCGACAACCACATTAGTTTTCCCTGGGCGATAGCTAATGGTACAATCAAAATCCTTCAAGAACTCCATCTATCTCCTCTGTTGGAGATTAGGTTCCTTCTAAGTAAAACATATATTTGAGACTCTTATGCTCAGTGAGAATCCCAAATGTAACGCCATATAAATAATGTCGCCAAATCTTCATGGCAAAAATAATGGCGACTAGCTCCAAATCATGTACAGGGTAGTCCATCTCATGCTCTTTCAACCGACGAGGAGCATAGGAGACTACTCTATCGTGCTGTATCAGAACAGCGCTCAAAACCCTGAATAGATGCGTCGGTGCAGAGGACATATCTGTCATCTCCAGAAGGTATAACCAACAATCGGAGCCGACACCAGTCTCCGCTTCAGCTCCTGGAAGCTGGTCTTGCAATCCCCAGTCCAAGTGAACTTCATGCCTTTCCTGGTCAGGCGTGTAAGTAGCATAGCAATCCGTGAGAAACCCTCAACGTATCTCCGAAAATATCGAGCCAAACAAAGGAAGTTGCGAGTCTCCTGTATAGACTACGACTACTCCCAACGATAACAACCTCTATCTCCTGTGGAACCACGGTACACTTCTACTGGTGCCCGTGTGTCTCAAACATCTCACAGGAGACTACCAAAATACGCACTACTGATCTTCACATATAGATGTTTCCATCGAAACATCTCTAGAACTATGCAAAGATGATGTGCGTGACTCACCGTGGATCCTAAATAGATCACAACATCGTCAACAAAGACAATGGAAACCGATCCAAATATCCTGGGAATACCAAAATCATCAAGTCTCTGAAAACATCTAAGGCTTCCCAAACCCTAATGGTAAAATCAAGACACATAATGTCCGTATCACAGACATTTCTAACCATAAGATCCCTGATAATAAATCTGAAATATAATCACCAACAATACTAATCACCAAAGAATAGATCCACCAGTGTGAGAGCAACGCTCCATCACAGAAAACACCACATATGTGGGAGCAACGCTCTACCACAAACAATCCGTAATATGTGGGAGCAACGCTCCACCACAAACAATCTGTAAGTGTCCAAGACACCTAACTATCCAACTAAAGGCTGCATGAGATCACTCAACCACATATCACTGTGGGCAGCCAAAGGTATAATAATCCAGCAATCAAATCAAACTCATCGTCAAATCTATCAACATCTTAGTGAGTCAGTCACTCACTAATTGGAGAATTAGTTGACAGGGTAATACAACAAATATCATAATGTAGACATTTAACATTCTACATTTAACATAGGTAGAATCATCATGATGCTACCAACCATACATCTGACACACGTGCACACACAACATATGTATGATCGACATAATTCTCCAATTAGCACACACCAAAAATACTCACATCATAGGTATAAATCACTGTGATACCTCAAACAATGTATACCGAGCCCGTGTGCATATATCATCGTAGGTAAAATCAACAATACCCCTCAAACAACACTCACATGACAAATATACACATATGCCAAAAGTATAATCAACATATACTTCCAATAAGGCATACTAAACCCAGGTGCACTCACAAATCACACATAATCAACAAGATACCTCAGATACCACACCAAACACATATGTACATATCACAACACCGATGTAATCGACAAGATACTTCCAACATGACACTCACACCCATGTACACATACCACGACACAGATTTAAATCGATAAGATACCTCCAACATGTCAATCAGGCACGTACAGCTAACTAAATAGCTATAATCCACAAGGAACCTACAATAACCACATCAAGATGAGAATACCCACACTATCTGCAAATGAACTATCCATCATAGAACTCCTTCAACTCATAACAATCATATCTACACACCACATAAATATGCATAATCAACATATTTTAAATCCAATCTACCACACAAACCCTACGTCACCTTCTAAGTTATCCTACAAGGTACATACAGTCCAAATTAAAGGTACCCACGGAATAGGATAAATCAATCCTCTAAAGACTGACCAAAATCGACAATGATATACGATCAACTCAGTCTTTTCCACGTCAGTACAAAACATGTACTCAAATGTGCTCTAGAAACCAAACTAAGCACAAACAACACAAAGATTCAGATCGGACCAATAAAGTTAATCGGTCATCTACTAACTAATCAAGAATACCTTAATCCTCCACAAACCACTAAGGTATATCAATCCACGACTACCCAAGTCGACAAACGTAAATCAGTCTTCTATTGACCGATCTAACAAGAGTAAATCAATATTTACTGATAAAATTACTAAAATAAAATGATATACTACTGGCTTGGTCAACATGAAGATGTAGATACTATCCACTACACAGCTAATAATA
This sequence comes from Zingiber officinale, assembly GCF_018446385.1. Classification (NCBI taxonomy): domain Eukaryota; kingdom Viridiplantae; phylum Streptophyta; class Magnoliopsida; order Zingiberales; family Zingiberaceae; genus Zingiber; species Zingiber officinale. Next base: position 102,035,347 of record NC_055992.1, on the reverse strand, counting down.
ACAGAGGATGGTATATGCCTCGATCTTCTAACCAACTAACCGTGACAGAAGCTAAAACTACTGGGGTATGATATGAAAAATCACCAGAGACTGTAATCCTTGATCTATATTCCAGTCTACCATGATCAGTGGTTTACCTAACACATAAAATATATGATATATCAACTAGACAGGTACCAATAAATAATGCTAATACAGGTCATAAACTGTAATATTGAACAGGGCATATACTAACAAAAAGGTAGGACAACAATATACCAACTAACATACCTCCTATAGCTCGGAGATGTCCTGCCGCCGCCTGGTCCCAAAACCCGAAAAGTCACATCGAGAAGACCAAAACACAAAATCTGAAACACCGGAAAAATAAGACTCGTAAGCCGATCTCTGATACCAAATAAATTGATATCAGATAAATCTCGAAAATCCAGAACACATAGCAAGTATCGTATACCTGCTCTGATACCACTAAATTGTCACGCCCCGAGGGGTCTCTGTCCGAAGAAATTTCGGCAGCACCTCCCCTGTACGGGTGACAATCTGAAGCACTTCTACAGGCATAATATACCTCAGCCACATGCGGCTGGAATCATAACAATAAAAGAAAACAAACACCATGCAGTTAATATCAAATTCAGCCTCTGGCTGACAGTGTTGCACGGATACGGATACAGGTATCGTATTGGATACGACACGGATACGGGGATACGAAAAATTTTAAAAATATAGGACACGATACGGCTAGGATACGACGATTATTAAAAAACAAAAAATATTATATATATATATATATATATATATCGTATTAAAAATTAAAAATCCTGTAATAGAAAACCATGTTCATATTAGATCAACCATAATATCCATTATAAACAAAAAGTAAACATAAAAAAATGCAACACACCAAATACATCTTAAATAAACAAGTTAAACTTACCAGAAATCGTACCAAAAGCAAAAACAAATTCGTGATCTCAAAAGAAAAAACAAAAAACTAAACTTACCACTTTACCAGAAAGAGGACAGCGACGGGAGACAGTGGGCTGTTGCGAGCAGTGGCGAGAGACGGTGAGCAGCGCCGGGCTGCTGCTGGTTTCTGCGAGGGCTGCTGTTGAGCAGGCGACGGCGCGACGCCTGGCTTTTGCAAGCAGCGGCGGCGACATTGACTTCTGTTGAGCAGAGAGGCAACGCTGGCTGCTGGGCTTCTGCGAGCAGCGGCGAAGTGCTGTTGGGTTCTGCGAGCAGTGGAGCTGTGGCAGACTTCTTCGAGCAGCAACAGGCGACACGGCGAAAGCGCAGGGGAGATGGTCGCGTCTCGCGGCGTGAAACAATTTGTCGCGATGGAGAAAATGAATCGGGAGTGGGGAGAGTAATTTAGGGTTTTTTTGTCATTTTAATAAATAGTCCTCATAATTTTATTATTTTTCATTTTTACCCTCGAAATTTTTAATTTTGTTACAATTGTGCCCAAATGTGTCCGGAAACGTGTCTCATCCGTGTCCTAGCCGTGTCTGGCTGGTCAAACTTGGAAAAAGTCAACGACACAGTTTTTGCCGTGTCCGACACGCGTATTTGCGTGTCGTGTCCGTGTCCGTGTCGTGTCCGTGTCCGACACACCCAAAAAATTTTTTTGAGGGGTGTCCGTGCTACATAGCTGGCTGACACAACCACGCAGTTAAAAGTAAAGCAGCCCACTCGGCTGTACCAAAACCAAAACACAACAAAAACTGACAGAAACCAAATACAACCAAACACAAAACTGCTAGCCGGCTAGGCTTACACAACCAACAACATAACACCCGGAAACAAAACCATAACACAATTCAAAATACAGAAATTTCGTATACCAAGATAAACAACAGAAAGGCAGTGATATGTCTCTGATGTGACGCGGGGACCAGCAGACAGGATGCTCCAAGCGACACCATAAATACCTGGTACCTGAAAAGATAGTGTCCACGGGGGTGAGTTCAACAACTCAGCGAATACCAATAGACATGCCTAGTAAGATATATCTAACAGCAATAAACATGGAATACAGCTTCCGAATAATATATAGGAAATATACAAAACTGATAAGTAACCAAGGAAGCTGTACTCACCAGGAACTCCTATCCTAATCTAAAGGGTCATCAAACCGATACGCAGTATGTCTCCTGTATGCATTTCAAACAAATGCATCCACCAAAATGCAGGCATAAGTGCAAACACAAACAAATAAAGGCAATCAATGCATGTGATGACCGTGCACTCTAACATGCTCCTGAGTGACCAAGTGGACGGAATGTTGTCGGAGTACTCACTGACCCCAAATCATAAATGGGGAGCTCAATGCTCTCATCTCCGGTACACGATGAGAAGAAATCTGCTGCTACCACGCTAAGTCACACTACCAAGGAGCCAAACCGAGTCCACCATCTGCCGGCTACCATGCTGCTACACTAAATGCCAGTGGAGCCAAACAGAGCGACCTGACCAACGGAGCCAAACAGCAGAGCCGCCACACACCTGCCTGATATACCACTAAACCATGAGTGGGGGTGTGTGCAGTACATGTAACTGGCGATGGGCTCAACCATAGTGGAGCCGACAATCGCACAACATGCAATCATGATGCATGTCACTATGCATAGCAAAAACTGATCAACATAACCATATCCATATATACAAAATAGGTACTATAAAAGTGATGGTCACATACCAAAATCTAGAGTACACAGGTCAGATAGAATATCAAAAACCTATGTCCTGAACATAATAAGTATGGAATATCCTGATCAGCATAGAAAAATCCATATATACATAATATGGGTACCACAGTATCAGTAGGTCAATCCACGGATCTAGAGTATATAGGTCCTCTAGGGTATAACAACCTAGATCCTAAACATATCCCCCTTCCATAGCATATGTACCAACAATATGCACAGATCAAAGCCACAAGGTTTAGGTACACGAATCATATATGATATACCAATAGAAATACACAATCCAGGCATGGCATAAAAACCTAAGTATCAGATAATTTGGATACACATGCCAGAAACAAAAATCCAGAATCTAATCCTAACCTCAGTAAAGCATGGTATGTCACTCTAGAAACTAAGATACTCATGGCAATAAGATACTCATGGCAATAAGATACTCATGGCAACAAATCATGAGATATAAGCACGAATACATTATAGGCGACAAATCTAACATGTTATGGATATCAAACAGTGACATACCAAAGGCAAACATGTTCATTGCTTGTAATTATAAAATACTATGCATATCCAAATGACGATATCATAAAAGATAAGTCAAGAGGTACCCGCCTCCGATAAGAGGATCGTATCCGGTCCAATCCGATGTCAAGATGCTCGTCTCAAAACAACATCTTGTAATAAATCGTACGGTTTAGCCAAGTTTTATTTGTAAATAAAATAGCTAAACCCAAAATCCTTATTTACCAGAAACCCTAACTATTCCAAATTTCCATTTTATGTGTAACTACAGCAAGGATAAATTCATCCTATAAACAAACACAATTAATCATCAATTAAATCTGATTTATCCCTCTATTAAATTTATTTCTTAGTACTCTAGCACCTCAAATCAACACAACCATTTCCTCCAATCCACACTCATATTTAGAAATTATTTTCCATCACCAAACATAACACATTCATCAATTAACAAACCAACCCCAAGGTACAATTGAAATCACTTCAAAAACTTACCTAATTTGCCCTCTGTTGAATCACAGTGGGAGAAGTTGCTACCAAAATGATGTCCGGAGCTAGGTGGAGCTGTGGATTCCCAAAGCAATTACCCTAATAAAATCATTACATCCACTGCTAAGCATTAGACTAAATTACTAATGTATAATCTGCTAAACCAACTTCTTACCTCCCAAATCGATACTCTTCTTCTAGCCGGAATCAAGCTTGTTTGGCCGGTACAAGCTGTCTGGAAACTTCTGGCCGACACAAAGGAAGAGAAACCTAGGGCACGCGACTGGAGTTGCTCAAACCAGGGGTCGGCAGCGGCGCAGAGGGAAGGGAGAGCTGTAGTGATGAAGAGGAGACCGGCTGGTGGCGCTGTTTCATGTGGCAGTGAGGGACAAATCTAGGGCACGGTCTTTCCCCCTTTTGGCTGTCACCTAAGGCAGAGGTGCGGCGGCGATGGAGAACTAGGGCACAGGGGAGGTAGCCGGCAACACGGCATAGGCGACGGTGGCGAAGCTATGTAGAGGTGCGGCAGCGGTGCTGTCGGTAGTGTTGAGTAGAAGCCAATCTAGGGCACGGTGAGGTGTGGCCGGCGATCAACGCCGTCGCTCGGCGAGGAGGAAGAGAAGGGTCTCGGCTTATGCACGCGGGAGGAGAAGCAAACCGCCGGCGACGACGGTTTGGGCAGATCAGTGTCGCAGGGGAAATCAAGAGAGGAGGAGGCGCGGGGAGGTAAAGAAAACGGCAGAAATAAAATAAATAAAAACAAAAAAAAACAAAAAGGAAAAGAAATCAAACTTTTCCTCACTTAAATGGGTAACCAAAACAGGCTTCCCCGAAGCCCCGTTTTTATCCCCCTAAACTCGTCCATACGAACTCCGAAAAATTCCAAAAAAATTCCCGGAAATTCCAAAAAAAATCCCTTATTATTATTTGTCATTTTTTTCGGTATTTTACAAACAAAGTCCAAATAGGTCTTGAGGACTAATGTTTGGCAGGTAGGTTGAGGTAAGCAACTGGAGAGGAGTGATAGTGAGGTCGTGTTCTGGAAAGGAATAAACACTACGTCGCTAATCCAACTGAAGAAACTGGAAAGGTTTTCAAGTTGAGATCAAGACAGTGTTACTGTCAAATACTACTCATGTGTCATATAACTGTACTAACATTTATTTTACAGGGATATATATACTGTTTAACTCTGTTTTGCAAGAGTAGACGAACTAGATTGACACAGACCAAAGATCATACCAGAGCAGAACAAAACAGAGTCCAATCAAAGCCTAATCGGTCAACCGAATCTGCAGATCAGTCGATCGAATCTGCAAATCGGTCGACTGAACCTTGATGATATGACACTGAGTGTAGATCAGATCAAGCCGAAGCAAATAAGGAAGCCATGCTGATCGGTCAACCAAACCCGGAGATCGGTCGACCAAACGATCACCTCATTACTGATGAATTAAGTGTGAATCTCTGTGAACAAGGAAAGTTTATTGTTCGATCGACCGAACAAGGTGATCGGTCGACCGAACCATTAATGCTCATAAATGTGCGAAGATCATATCTCGACAAAGAAGGAAGGGCGCGTGTTCAGTCAACCAATAGGGTGTTCGATCAACCAAACGGATCAGTGACCGAACATTTTATCAGTAGACCGATCAAGATTTATATAAGCAGAGCTCGAGATTCAAGGCAAGGTATCAATTTTCAAGTCAACGTTGTGTCAACACTACAAGAAAAAAGCTAATAGACAACGCTTTTAAAACGTTGTCTTTGTGCTAGAAAAAGCGTTGTTAAAGGCACTGTTGTTAAAAGTCTGCTCAACGACAACGCTTTTAAAGCGTTGTCGTTTGAAGCGAAGACAACGCTTTTACAATGCTTTAAAAGCGTAGTCATGTTTTGCAAAGACAACACTATTACAACGTTTTAAAAGCGTTGTTTTTTTTTTACAAAGACAACATTTTTTGCAACGCTTTAAAAGCGTTGTCGTTTTAAAGAAAAAAAAGAAAAAAATTAAAAAAATTTATTTAAAAATTATTATTTTTATATTTACGAAACTATTAATTTTCTTTTACCATGTCCAGATTTGAATTTTACATATAATCAACTCAGCTAATGATTTCAAACTCATACCAAAATAATAGAATTCTGACCGCGTAACAAGTCAGCAGCTGTAACAAAAAATAGAAATTACATAAGTCATCCAAGGAAATATCTAGGAATTGCTATCAAAAAGGAATCAGCATACTGCCATCCATCTTAAACTTTATCGCATCCTCTGTAAACTTTTTCATTTTCACATCAAGTTCAGCAGTCGCTTCTTCTCCTTTAGCTATGATACGATCGATATCCTCATCTGTACTGTCCTTGGAGCTAGAAACCATTTCAGCACCAAATCTAACCATTTGTAGAAGTTCATCTTTATTAACAAGTGCATCGAGGAAGTTATTGATTAGAAACAAAAAAACTGATAGATAATGGATAAATTGCTTGAACCACATTAGTAAGCTCTTTGAAAAAATCATTACTTTTCTGTTCTGCTAATCGTCCTTGTTGAATAACCAAGGCATCAAGTGCAAGCTTCTTGTATGCTCTCTCTATCACTTTCTCCTCAATTGCAAACTGCATTTTAGATATGTCAAATGATTCAAAAACATCGTTAAACTGTTAAACTAAACTGAAATATTATGATACCTCAGTACAGAAATGGAACACTTGAACTTCTCTCTTTTGCCCAATTCTATGAGCACGATCCTGTGCTTGCAAATCAACTTGTGGATTCCTAGTAGAGGTATCCATAACAATTTAGTGATGAGCATAAATGTAGCAACAGGATTCACATAATGGAAGAGGAATACCAGTCACTATCATAGAGAATGACAACATCTGCTATAGCAAGATTAATTCCTAATCCACCAGCTCTTGTAGAAAGTAAGAAAATGAACTTTTGGCTTCCAGGTTGATTAAATGTTTCAATGGAAGCATCCCGTTCTTCTCCCCCAGTATTCCCATCAATCCGGCAATATTGGTAACCACGATATAGCAAGTAATCTTCCAGTATGTCCAAAAGTCTAGTCATCTAAATTACAACACAAACAGTTGTGTTAAATCAATAAAACACTAATATGTTACCTTCTACTGCAAGTAAGACTGGGCAGATATGTATGAAACAATTTAGAGGGAAAAATCTGATTATGGGAAACAAGATATGTAAATAACAAGCATTAGAAGCAAATACTGGACAGCTATATGTGAAACAAGTTGGAACAAAAACAGTTTGATTATGACAAACAAGATATGTAAACAATAAAGATTAAATATCACAAGTTTCAAATAGATTAAAAGTGAAAATAGCAGACTTTGCATGTAATTCCAAATGATAAACTGAAGACCCAATTGATATAGACCTGTGAAATAATTTCAAGTAGCTTGCAGTATTGTCGTTGTACATATCTTTGTGATATAATTGGCAACACAATCAAAATAGACTTCTCTCTTCATTTCTTCTGGCCTTGCTGTTTGGTTCTATATGCACTGTAAGCATGCTCTCTTGCTTTCTGCACTCTTGTCTCATGATTGAAGCCTAATCAAGCATGATCATGAAGGAGTTGTTAGCAAATGTCCAACCTTGTCGGATCATAAAATATGTGTTGCACCTTTACTTGACAACTTTGTGAATTTAGTATCCTAATCAATTCTTAACAGTGACAAATTCAGGTGTAGAAAACTAACAAGGGAAGGTTCTTAGTTTCAAGGTCTTAACAAGGGAAGGTTCTTGTAGTTTCAAGGTCTCCCCAGTTATCTTTGCTAAAAACTTAGTACATAATATTGAGGTAAAAACAGAAGAAAAGACTATTGTGAAAAAGGATGATTGAGGCGATCCCCAAGGATAGATAGATTTAATAGTATAATACACCAGCAAATTGCTACAATCATCTTATGATAGCTCTAGAACAAGGTTTATCTCTTATATCATCTTGTAACTTATTTGACACAATCACTGCAGATTAAACAAAGAGTTTTTTGATCACCTACAAACTGAACTTGGGCAACTTCGATTTGCAATCAATAGAACCAAGGTCCAATTGAATGTGCATAAACACTGACACAAGTTTTCAGGTATCAGTGTCATGACACTACTTCATGCATACAGGAAATAGAAGACAGGACAATTGAGTTGGAAGCCATGCAGAAGGTCTTGCTAGAGGGCACAGGTTCTTTTGGAATGCAAGTATATTTCACAAGATTGAATTGTTCTGTTATATAACTATATAAGCCTTCTTGTCCATTTTTTTTTTTTTTTTGGTTTCAGAAGCATATGATAAGATGCAAATGGATTTTGTATCAGCAAGGGAAAGGCTTTGCATGTAATTCCACCATCATTCTCATCTAAAATCATACAGCAGATGAATTATTTCACCCATCTATCCGAACAATTTTATTGATCACTTACATTCTTCTCTTGAAAGACACGGCTCATGTTTATAATCTATCCTGAACCAACAATAGATAGAATTAAAAGGAAAACTTGCTCTACAATTCGAAGTTTAACTGACACCTGAAAGAATTAAAGAAACAATGTATATCCATCAAAACTGCCGATCACAAGAGAGAAAATAGATCACCAAGAATCCCTAACACCAAGAACCATCACCTCAGAAACAAAGCCCTAAAACACTACAACAAGAAGACAAAAAAAGAGCAACTTTCCCACCCACAGGCAACCATTAACTAAGATCCCCAAGAGCTCAAGTTCAACATTACCGAGTAAACAAAGAACGACAAGAGAAGATAATCAGTGGAGAAGAACCTAAGAAAGGACCTTCTGATAGCGAGAAGAGATCAGCGCGCGAGGATTACTTGCAGGTGAACCCAATAGCAAGGGAATCGGCTGAGCAAAGGGTATCTTGGCGATGCAGATGAAGAAGAGAGTTGATGCGCCTGCTCTACCCTAAGCGCAGTGAACGTTCGCCGGAGGGAAGAGAGGCTGCCGAAGGTTCCGAATTCCCCTAACGAGACTTCGATTTTAGGCCCCAAGAAAAACAGCGGTAGCAACATACCTTCGTCGGGGGCGAAGGAGGCGAAGAGAGGGGTCGATCTGTCGTGGTTGATCACCTCAGCACCGGGATCTGCCGCTTGACGAAGGTGTGGTCTTGATGGAGAGAGTTCAGAGGAGTGGTTCGCCGGAGAGGAGTTGGATGGAGAAGGCCCGTGAGATGAGGAGTTGGGAGAAGGGTTCGGGATCAACAACTATCGGAAGATAGGAGTTGGGAGAAGGGTTCGGGTTTTCTACTCTTTACTTAGATCCAACGGTTTGTATTAATCAAGATTTAAATGAGAACTTAACAATAGACAATACTTTTTAAAAAACGTTGTCGTAGACACTAAAACAAAATCTAATAGACAACACTTTTTACGAAGCGTTGTCTTTGATCCGTAAAAATCACTAATAGACAACGGTTTTTAGAAAAGTGTTGTCTATTAATAAGAAAATAATGAAATAGACAACGCTTTTCACTAAAAGCATTGTTAAAAAAAATAGACAACGCTTTTTATAAAAAGCGTTGTCGTTTAAATGTTGTAGAATCCCAATTTTCTTGTAGTGCAAGCTCCTGTTCATTTTGCTACCCCATGCTTCACCTTCACAAAGCAAGCTGGTCCATCTAGAAGTGTCAACCAAGCTTCAGCTTCTATCTAGTTTCAGTATAATTTTTGTTTAAGCTTGCATTGTTTTAATTTCCAAAAGGTAGTAGTGTGTTATTATCTTATATTCTTCATATTGTACGCGTTACTTCTTTCCAAAGATTTTGGAAAGAAAAGTTTTAGTGGATTTCTCAATGGTGCGATCAAGGATCGTGGGTCTTGGAGTAGGAGTTGACCTAGGCTTCGAATCAAATAACCAAACTTGTTCTTTATTTTCCGCTGCACTACTCTTGTTTTAACATCTAAAAAGAAAAGTTTATTAACGTGTGATATTCCCCCCTCCCCCCTCTATCGCATCTTTCGATCCTTCAATTGCATTACATATGTTTCAGAAAGTTATTCAAGCATCCAGTTTCATCACTAGGGGACGAGTTTATATGCTCTACTGTCATATTTTGACATTCATATTTTTGACCATAAGCATAGACATGACCCATGGTACACTCACTCCCCTTAGCGAGTATGATGAGATTGGTCAGTGTCAGCTTACATTAGTGCATATAGAGGTTACTGCTCAAGGGGACTAGCTTGGAGAGCGGGTCTTCAACCAGTCGTTCTAGATGAGGGCATCCCGCTAGTCATTCTAGCCGAGGTTGATGTGGCAGCTGTGACTACAAAGGGAGAGATGCCAGAGTTTATTTGATGAGTTCTTTGGACCTCATTCGATCACGACCTAGCTTTCGACCTCACTCTCCATAGATAAGCACCTTACCAAACTGGAGGAGTCTTCCACACAAATCTAGCAATCAATCTTAGAGTGATTCACCTTTATCCGCGATGAGATGACATTGGATTTATACAGCTTTACTAGCAGATGCAGACCATACTTCAGGCCTTACGTGTGACTGATCAAGCCCCACCTCCACCTACGGATGATGATTAGACCTCCTCATTCAATACACTTGTATATATTGTTTACTTGACTTGGCTTATCTACTTGATTTATTCAATTTATATATTTGGTAATCACTTATTATTTTGATAATCTAGTAAATTCTTTTTGAGAATCAAATTAAAGCATAGGATGTGTTTATGTGTTTCTCCTTAAATAATTTTTAAATTCTAGGAAAATTCATTAATTATGTTTTATCAAAATCCTTGTTTTTCTAGTGTTTCAAAAATTTTATAAACTTAGCCTAGGACTTCCCTTAGAAATCATAATTCCACAGTTTTAGGCAGCCAACATCTCACAATTACACTAGGATTACCTTACTTGAGTATTCAAGGTATTCAAGGATTACCTTGTTGCTTATAGTCTTAGGCAACAACATAGATTGGTGTGAGGTACTTAGGTCTTTGTTTGGAGTTCAGATGTTTATATTAGTGCATCAAAATAAGTCTGGGCATTAAATACCAAATATACATCGATCAAGTTAAATGGTCCATTTTAGTAAATAACTAGCTGGATTAATATACTTGACTAACCAAGTGAAAGCTACTATCTTCTGGTAGTTAGTTAATAACTAAATGTTAGACATGTAAGGATAATTCTTAGATGAAAATTATTTTTAAAGTAATATTAGGTTAAGGGGGAGGATCTAAAATTTACCTTGAAAATTTTCTTTGAAAATAAATTTTTATTTGAAAAATGCCTTTGATCAAATTTTTAGATAGTTTGAAAAACATTTCACAAAATTCGTGCAAAGTTTTATATTTTGAAAATAACTTGTAAATTTTTAAAATGTCCTTGAACATACTTGAAACTTTTATTCAAAACTTACTTTAAAAATTGCTTTGAAAAACACTTGTAAAATGCTTTTTAATAAATTTTAACTTTGTTAACCTTTGGTTTGAAGAATATTTTGAAAATGTTTTTAAAACTATTTTTCTTAATTTCTTTGAAAATATTTTGTAAAATTCTTTCAAAGTTTCAAATTTTTTTAAAAAATATATGTTTAAAAGTTACCTTGAAATTATTTTAAAAAATGCTTTTAGAGTGCTTTCAAAAAGTACTTTTGAAAATACTCTTATATTTTTCAAATATCTATTTTGAAAACTACTTGCAACACTTTTTGAAAAATATTTTGAAGAGTACACGATTACTTTAAAAGTTGCTCCAAAACTCTTTTGCAAATATTTTGACATCTATTTTTTATTAGATGTTTTCAAGATACTTCCAAACTTATTTTGAAAAATTACTTTAAAAATTAACTTTTAAATAGTTGCCTTGAAAATTAACTTTCTACAATTACTTTGCAACACTACTTTGAAGAGTTATTTTGAAAATATTTGGAAAAATAGTTTGAAAATTTCATTGAAAATTACCTTATGAAATCCTTGAAATTTTAACTTGGCAAATTCTCCCTGAAATAGACCTATAATTTTTCTTATGAAATACTTGAAGAGTTTATTGCTTAATGTGTTTACTTTTTCTATTTATCTATTTCATACTTTCTCTTACTTATTTGTATATTTTTTGATGATTGTCAAAGAAAGAGGGTAAGAGTTGAGCAAAAAAAATAAAGACAAATTTGAAAAACCTGAAAAAACTTAACTCTAAAATGATCAAGAAAATAAAATAGAAATTCAAAATCAATTAATTTCTCTATAATCATTTTTTATTGTTATTTCTTTTTGCATATTTTTCTAACTTTAATCTAGATTGTCACTACATCAAAAAGATGAAGATTATTGGTGCATTTGACACTAATGAGCAAATATAAGTTTTGATAAATGATAAATGGATTAAAGTTAGATGTGTTGTGATCTAACCTTTCTACCAAGTGTATAGGACTTGACTGGTCTAACATCAGGCCAAAATCTAGCTAGCTCTGGAGGACCTGATAGTTGGTGTAAAAGTCCAGATAGGTCAAGGAGTGATCCAATATCTGGTGGAACGTTCAACTGGGTTTACAGGACCTGATAGCTGGCCAAAGTCCAGTTAGGTTTGCGAACCTGACAACTGGCAGGAAGACCTGGTGGACTAAAGTAGAGTCAAGCAATTTTTGCATGGTAAGTAAGGTAAGTCACTGGAGGAAAGTGTTCTAGTGAGGAGGGGTCTCAATTTAGGACTTTAAGGGTAGCTCCAATTTAGGTCTATTTTGAATCCCTAAACTGAGACCTTGACTAGATCATGGTCTTGGATAGATAGAGTCTAATTAATAATACTATTTTATCATTATGCTAACTTGGTTTTGTAAGTTAGATATTTTTCTACTGAACTAACATATTATGCAAGAGCAAAAATAATAAGAAAACTCGGGTGAACATTGCTCGAGACATCTCCTGTGCTGCTGGAGGTGCCTCGGAGATTTTTGTAATACCCTGGTTCTGAGATTCTGGTTAAGTATGACTTAAAAGATTAGATGGTACTATCTATATCACCAAAGTGCACCTCGCTTTTCGAAAGCCCAAACTTAAGAACTCCAAAGTTAATCGTGCTTAGCTTGGAGAAATCTGAGGATGGGTGACCTCCTAGGAAGTTTTCCAGGGTGCATGCGAGTGAGGACAAAACACGTTGAAAGGACCTCTGGTGGTCTATGGAGCTAGTCGTCAACCCGATGGTCAATTCTAGTGGCATTCCCGTTTCTGTCCGTGTGGGGCCTGCCCGGGCAAGGGCGTTACAAATGGTATCAGAGCGACCTTGCGACCGTGAGTGCGCCTATGGCAGGAGCACCCAGGGCACCACCTAGCGAGGGAGATTCTGTGATGTGTCTGTGGTGTGATTCGTGGTTACACAACGAGGACGTTGTGTCTTTAAGTGGGGGGGATTGTAATATCCCGGTTCTGAGATTCTGGTTAAGTATGGCTTAAAAGGTTAGATGATACTATCCATATCACTAAAGTGCACCTCCCTTTTCGAAAGCCCAAACTTAAGAACTCTAAAGTTAAGCATGCTTGGCTTGGAGAAATCTGAGGATGGGTGACCTCCTGGGAAGTTTTTCAGGGTGCGTGCGAGTAAGGATAAAGCACGCTGAAAGGACCTCTAGTGGTCTGTGGAGCTAGTCGTCAACCCGATGGGAAATTCTAGTGGCGTTCCCGGTTCGGTTCAGGTGGGGCCCGCCCCGGCCGGGGCGTTAGAGTTTTGGTTGAAATCCCCATGTAAAAGGGCGCAGAGGTGCCTCCTATACAGATGGAGGTGCCTTGGAGAGTGATCCTATCTAAGAAGCTGAACAAAACGGAAAGCTGAGAGAAAACCTACTGCTGATGAAGGATAATACCTGTGGAATACTTGATCCAAGAAATCCAAAGCGGATCTAGGAAAATAAAGCTATCGGGCGCCCTCCTTGTACAGAGATCTAAATACGGCAGGAAGGAGTCAATGAAGAATACCAAGATCTAGAGCTTTCGCGGCTTCCTACACACAAGAGACCAACCAACACTATTGTCAGTGACCTAAGACCGGGGTGGGAATCCCTGGCTAGGCCCTCCGACGCTCAAGTCAGTGATCTCTCTAAGTGTGGAAGAAGGAAGAAGAAGATGAACAGTAATTGAAACTATGTGTTGTGGACGTGAGCATGAGCCTAAGCATACCTGGCCAACGGAGAGGATTCCCCTTTTTATACCACTTCATATAACCTCCGTAGTAATGAAGTGGACCCCGGTTCATTAGAGTTTGTTATGAGATGATGTAAGCCACGTACTTGCAGCAAATAGTTTTTAAGGAATCTTCTTTATACCCCAGATGTACTCTCTTTGTCGTTTAGTACCTGTAGAAGAGTCTAGAAACATTCTTCCCGCCAAATTAGTCAATTTGTTATACAATTATATGAAGTAGATATTTTCATAAGCTATTCATTAATATTTCTGAGAATATTTGTTCTTGCCTTGTCTTATAAGTCACATCAAGGTATATTTATCGCCTATGCCAGTTTACCTGATTTTTACTATGTTATAGACAGCCCGATATTATACTATGATTTGTTTTGGATAGAATTGAACCTAGATTGTGTCCGGGCTGATTATTACTATTGTTCAACATAGGTCCTAATCATTCGGTAATATACTATAAATTCTGTAAAGCCTCGCCTCTTCTCATATCCAAGACATCATATACACTCAACTAAAACTAGTCTATGTCCAGATGTGCTAACTCAAGTAATCCCGATTTATCTATCTTAAACGTGTAAACCTGGCGAGCATTGACCTATCTTTCTTAAGGTATTATTTCGACCGATATCGGCTTATCTTCCTTAAGGTATTTGTAAAATATCGAAAAATGACGAATAATGATAAGGGAATTTTCCATATTTTTTAGAAATTTTTCTGAAAATTTTTGGAGACCGTATGGTGTAGGTTACGGGGATCAATTATGGGTCCCGGGAAAGCCTATTTATGGTACCCCATTTAAAAGAGGAAAGGTTTGGTTTTTATTGTTCTTTTGATTTTATTTTCCTTTTCTCCCCGCCGAACAGTGCCGCGTGCCCTAACCTCCTCTGCGTCGAAACCGCCGTCTCCTATTCTCCTTTTCTTCCACGATCCCCCCTCTTCTGATTCCTTTTCCCTTCCTCTCCATCCCGTTCCTCTCCTCCGTGCGGCGCCGAGTCTTCATCTTCTCGACGTCGCCGGCACCTGAGCAAGAGCAGACCAACTCTCTCTCCCCTGCTCCCGATCCGTCGGCATCCGAGACCCCGCAACCGATCTCTCACTGTGCCCTAGGTTCTCCGTCGGCACGTCTCTGCTCAGGTTGTTTCCAGCCAGGAGCAAGGAGGATTCAAGTCCTAGTTTATTCCTCGTGCCCTAGCTTGTGATCCTCCTCCGCCAACCCTCTGCTCGATCACATCATGCCTCCTGCTTGAGCCAATCGCCACAACCTGATCTCTCTGCGCACCGACACCGTGTGTCCATCGTGTTATGCCCTAGTTTCCGATTCATGGTTGCCGCCACATGGAGCAGCACCGACTATCTCTAGAGATTTCCTATTCGCATGCCCTAGATCTCCTCTTGCTGCCGGATCCGACCAAAGCAGTAGTGATTTGGGAGGTAAGTGTTCTACCCTAACTGGTAAATTGAGTAGTTGATTTCTGAGTAGTATTGATGGGTGTTGATAAGTGAATCTTCTCTTCTTGATTTCGAGCAGTGAAGTATCTAGCAAGGGTTGTGTGCTGTGGATCAACACTCAAGACTGTAATTGTGATCGTGAGGTGAAGTAGGACTTGCTGTGGGGTTGTTCTTGGTTCTGACCAGCCACTCCATTCAGTAGCTACTGATTCCAGCAGCTCGAACGACTGTGGAACTTGAGGTAAGGGTAGAGATTTGATATATGTGTTGAATTAGGGCTAAATTGGGTAAGATGTTATGATTGATTATGCTTATTGCAAGTCCTAATTCGAATGGATTAGTTAGAATCGATTAAGGAGTTAGATGATCCAATTAGGGTTTATAATTGGATCTGGATTTATGTTAGCTTCTCGAGGATTTGATTTAGCTAATTTATTTATATTTAATTAGCTAAATCTATATACCAGGTATTACAGGACTTTGACGCAAGACGAGCATCTCGACGTCGGATTTGGACTGGATTGGACTTTCCTATTTGAGGTGGGTACCTTGACTTATCTTTGATAATGTCATGTTGATATGTTTAATAGATTATAACCTTTAGTAATGATTATGTTTGTCTTTGCTTCGGTTAGTCACTACCCGATACCTGTTACATGCTTATTTTGTTTACCTATTATGCACTTCATGTTAGTACCTGTAGGACCGTTAGATTCGATAGAGGGGGGTGAATATCGATTCGAAAATATCGAGTATAAGCGCAGCGGAAAAGTAAAGTAGACACAGGGTTTTTTACTTCGTTCGGAGCCTGTGACGACTCCTACTCGAAGGCCCGTACTCCTTGAGTACTTTCGTTGGGCAATTCACTAGCAATTCGGATAATTACAATTTAAGTACAAAAAGATGCTAATGACAAGAAAAACAAAGCTGTACCGACAGACAAGGAATTTAAAAGAGTGGGAACGTGTCGTCGGAGCTTTGTGAGCGTCATTGGAGCGCAGAGCAGCAGAGCGAGTAATCTCAGAGTTCTCAGATGTGAAAAGTTGATTCTGAAGCTCCTGCATGGGGCTTCTTTTATATGTTGCTCCGGGCGCCTGGATTCCTTCCGGGCGCCTGGAATGTGACGTAGCTGCTCAAACCGAGATGCTCCACGTGGCGACGACTTGGCCTGGATAAAATTTGCTTTCCGGGCGCCCGGATCCCTTCCGGGCACCCGGACCTACGGGTTCCCGGATCCCCTCCGGGCGCCCGGACCACCTTGTTCCAGAAAACTCCCTTTTCCTGCAAAACAAAGTTAGTCCGAGGCAATATATATCCTGCAAAATAGATTGTTAGCATATTTTATAATAGTGTGAATTAGCACAAATAGTATGACTTAGATTCTGTCTTTCCGAGACCGGAATCTAGTCACGATCTTGACTTAGACATCCGAAATGGATCTAAGCCGGATCGACGCCTAATGTTCCCTTCCCGGGAACGCGTCCTCGCAGTCACTCCCCTCCAGTGACTTACCTCACTTACCTGCCAGACGTCCGGTCAGCCCTTCGACCCGTCTGAACTTCTTGCCAGCTATCCGGTCAGCCCGTCGACCTAGCTGGACTTCTCGCCAAGCATCCGGTCAGCCCGTCGACCCGCTTGGACTTCTCGCCAGCTATCCGGTCAGCCCGTCGACCTAGCTGGACTTCGTGTCAGACATCCGGTCAGCCCGTCGACCTGTCTGGACTTCTCCTGAACACTCGATCAAAGTGTCAGATAACAACAAAACTAACTTAACCTATTTGTCATTCATCAAAACCTAGGTTAGACCGTTAGTGCTACCCACACCAACAATCTCCCCCTTTTTGATGGAATGACAACCTGGTTAAGTTAGTGAAAGGACGCAAAAATAAATAAAACAGGTACATCGGTTTTAAAGTTAGTTTTAGTGTTTTCAATTTGGTTTAGCTAACTTAACCACCTAACCCTCCCCCTTTGGCATTCATCAAAAAAAATAAGCAAGGGTAAACAATCATAGTGTAGAGTTATTGTAAAAAGTAATCAAATTAAAAAAACAGCTAATTTTGAAAAATATCTAAGTTTGGTTCAAAATTCAAAGATAAAAGTACAATTTTTAACACCAAGTTAAAAAATAGTCAAGTTGACTTGGGGGAGACAAGTTGAATTTTGAAAAGTATAAATTTAAAGTTAATCAAGTTTAACTTTTCAAGCGTGTAAAATTTTTCAAATCAGGTTTTTCAAATTTACTTTTCAAGTTTAAGTAACATTTACTTTTCAAAAAGGTAAATTTTCAACTTCAATTTTTCAAAACAAAGCAAAAATTAAACAAGTAAGATTAATTTTTCAAGAAGTAAAATTTTTGCCAAAATAAATTTTTAAGGCTAATTTGATAACAGCTAAGTTTGGAAAGTTTAATTTTCAAGCATATGTTACAAAACTGAATAAGTTTAAATTTGTAATATTCAACTTTTAAAATCAGGTTTAAAAATTAGGTGGGATTAAACTTCCAAGTTTTTCAAACACTTAGTTAAATTTAACTTTTTGAAAACTGGTGTTTTAAAAATAAGTTAGTTTTAAAATAGATGTACAAAAGCATTTTTCAAACACACAAAATTTTAATTAATTTCTCCCCCTGAACTTGATACTTAAAATTAAACAGTTGTCTAACCAATTAGGTACTAACTAACTATCAGAAGATAGTAGCTTTCACTTGGTTAGTCAGATTAAGATGATTATAAGCAGTCAGTGTTTGACTTGACTGATGATCTTAATCTGATTACTGTCTGATTTGTATTTAACGTCCAGACTTATGCTGATGCACTGAAATAAGCATCTTAAGTCCAGATAGTTGGCCTA
This sequence comes from Zingiber officinale, assembly GCF_018446385.1. NCBI lineage: Eukaryota > Viridiplantae > Streptophyta > Magnoliopsida > Zingiberales > Zingiberaceae > Zingiber > Zingiber officinale. The sequence continues at coordinate 102,017,138 of NC_055992.1, read as the reverse complement.
TGCATCTCACCCTTTTTCTATGTTTGTCAAACACAAGCAAGGTAAACCTAAGGTGTTGGTGAGATGCTCAAAAACTAGTCCTATGGGTACATGCTTTCTAAGGATTCAAAGCTAGTCTAAGACCAAAACTATTTTTGAAAATCTAAAAATGGAAAGTTTTGAAAACAAACAATTTTAACTTATAATTTGAAAACAATTATTTTTGAAAACAATTTTGAAAAAATCCTAGTCTATTAAGCACATAATCAAAGCAGGTCTGAAATATCACTAGATAGATCCAAAATATTTTACAGGTAGTGTAGCTACAGAAGTGAGTCATAACTAGAGCTACTGAGATGATGAAGGGGGTGGTCTAGATCCCAAGGATCGGAGAAGCGCCATCAGCTCAGTGTGTTGGGTCTCCCCGGCAGCTCGTAACTCGGCAACCTCTCGCCGTATGTCCCGATGAAAATCAGAGTTCTCCTGCTGGAGACTCGCCATGGCTCTCTCTAGTCCGGTCATACGGTCGGCTAGAGTGCGGGGAGCATGACGTGGTGCTCGAGCTGGGGGCGGTGGTGGAGCCGGTGCGGCTTCCTCTGGAAGTCCACCTGTGTGTCTGGATCGGGCTGGTGCTGTGCCCCCCTCCGCCAAGACATAGTCCCGTCATCCCTATCTACTTGGATACCAGTTAGGGAGAAGTTCCTAGCTGCTATAACATCGAACTCGGTCATATAGGCAATGTCTCCTCTAGTGACATCAATGTGCAACGAGGACATATATGCTGTCAGAATGTGACAGTACGGCATGTGAACTCGTCTATCAGTCACATATCCAGCCGAGTAGATAATGGTGGAGAAGATATGTAGGCTGATGTCAATATCTAACCTATGACTCAGGGCATAGAGTAAAAATGAATGGAATGGGCGCATCACAGCGATGTCCCGAGTAGTCAGTGGTAAAATGCAACAGACTAAGACCCTATAAAGAGCGTAGTCCTGGACTCGAAGTTCTACCTACCTAAACTGGGTCACAGTGGGATCTCGCTCTCCCCCAAAAAAATACGAATAAACCGTATCGAGGGTAATATGTGAGTAGGGATCTTCGAATGGTAGATCCCTGGGAGGATAGCACAAGAAAGGACAATCAGATGGACGTAACTCTAAAAACTCTCGGATAGTCGTAGGGGAAAATGTGATATCAGTACCCGCTGCCCTAGTGGTATAGGTGAGATCGTCTACTTTCACTAGGTTATTGCAAAATTCAGCACACAGACTTATGTTTACTGGACTGGTACATTCGACTAGGTTCCTTAAGTTATAGTGGTTTATCACCTCTATAATGGAGGCACACGAATTTAGAAAGAAAGATCTATCTATACATTTAGTCTTAATGGCCTTATAAATGGTTGACTCAAACTTAAGCCTTAGTTCATCTGTGGGAAACCTAGGGTCAGTGCTAGCATTGGAGGGTCCAGCACCAGTATTTGTTCGTTTCCTACTGTATATAAAAAAAATATTCTAAGAAAGAATTAAAAGACAGATTCAAATAAATTTTCAGATAGGTGAAGAAGATTTACCGAGGAGCCATCGACAAATATAGATCTGACGACCTCGGTTGAATCGCAGCAGCGTCTTCACCGCAAGAAAATTTTGATTTAAAATACTTTCGCACTGAGGTTCGGAGTGAACCTTGGCAAAAGTGAAAGAGTTTGTGGCAAGTGTTGGGGGCGCCTGCTGCCCCCTATTTATAGGGAGCTCCGGGCGCCCGGGGTTGATTTAGGGCGGGGCGCCCGGATCCCCTTCCGGGCGCCCCTGAGGGGAATACCAGGGGCGCCCGCCCCTGGTGTTTGACCTTTTTTTTTTTTTTTTTTTTGGATTTAGAGATTAGGTTTGAAATTAAGTTTTAAAATTAAAATTTTTGAAATTAGTTTTTAAGTTTCACATTAAAATTTTTGAATTAATTTTTAAGTTTTAAAATTAAAATTTTGAAATTAACTTTTAAGTTTAAAATTAAAATTTTGAAACTAATTTTTAAGTTTAAAATTACAATTTTGAAATTAATTTTTAAGTTTTAAAATTAATTTTTAAGTTTAATTAAAAATTTGAAATTAATTTTTAAGTTTAAAATTAAAATTTTGAAATTAATTTTTAAGTTTAATTAAAATTTTGAAATTAATTTTTAAGTTTAAAATTAAAATTTTGAAATTAATTTTTAAGTTTAAAATTAAAATTTTGAAATTACTTAATAAGTTTAAAATTAAAATTTTGAAATTAATTTTTAAGTTTAAAATTAAAATTTTGAAATTAATTTTTAAGTTTAAAATTAAAATTTTGAAATTAATTTTTAAGTTTAAAATTAAAATTTTGAAATTAATTTTTATGTTTAATTAAAATTTTGAAATTAATTTTTAAGTTTAAAATTAAAATTTTGAAATTAATTTTTAAGTTTAATTAAAATTTTGAAATTAATTTTTAAGTTTAAAATTAAAATTTTGAAATTAATTTTTAAGTTTAAAATTAAAATTTGAAATTAATTTTTAAGTTTTTAGATTAAAATTTTGAAGCCTTATTCATCTCACTCGATCTATATTATCAATCAGGGAATCCTATGATTTTGTGAGATGAAATTGGATTTTTAATTATGGAGTTTTGGTTTAACTTGTGTTAGATTCAGATTTAGCTTTGGTCTTCACAAATAGGCAATCTTCGGATAAACTTCTAAGTTTGGTGAGTCACATGGACGTCATTAGAAGTAACCAACCGTTCGAGGTTTTCCGAATAGTCCTATCCATGGAGCTTAGTACTAAATCTTGGTCTAACTGGTTAGGGTTCATTTAAGGGTAGCTTCGGTCAGTTCCACTTAGCCAAATGCACTAGATCGAAACCATATCTTTCTAGACATGCGATGCCCAAGCTTCCCTAACGTACTATCATCCAAAAACTTCACCAGTACCATGATTCAAGTTAAACTTGGTCTCTTTTTAACTAATCCTAATTACCCTGCGGGTTAGTTAATTTTGGAGGTGCCAGCTATTCTGGAGTCTCCCCCTGAATTATTGACCTTTTAATTTAAATTTTCATTTTAGGTTTGTGTCGATTCCTTTTATAGTTATGGTTAACTTGGTGATAATTTTGTTGATTTTTAAAGTGTTTAAATTTTGATTTAGGTTTATATTTTGGATTTTGGTTTGGTTTATTCGATTTTATATAATGTATTTTTTCTTTAGGTATATAATATTGATTAAGTCCTATTTGCGTGGTTAAGCACGCTTTCGGAACCCAAGCTAGATTGGTTGATTTGTATTGGGTTATTAATGATTTGAAGGTTTTATTTGAATTTGACTTATATCCTAGTCCGGTTTTATTATAGCATGCTTTTTGATTATTTAGGATTAAGTCTAGATTTTTTGATCTTGTTGTGAATTTTTCTAACATTTCTTTTAAATTGTTAATCTCATTTTTTAATGATAAATTCTCCTCCTCAAGTGTTAGATCTTGAGTTGGATTTGTATTTTCTTTTTGTTCCTTGAGGTTTTGATTTTCCTCAAGAAGTGATTTGTTTTCATTTTCTAGTTTAATCAATTTACTATTTAAACAGGAAATAATTCTAAAAAAAAATTTGTTTAAATTAAAATCTACCTCATTCGGGCCTTCGGAAACGAGTACGGACTCGTGGCTTGTTTCGTGTTCAGACCCGTCTTCATCTTCCGACTCGTCTTCTGTTTCAGCTTCGTGGGCCATCAGTGCGAGGTGGCTCTGATGTTTCTGCTCTTCTTCCTCCGATTCGTCCGAGGAGTCGTCCCACGTTGCTTTGAGTGCCTTCTTTTTGGTTGGCTTCGGTTTGTTGAACTTCAGTTTTGGACATTCGTTCTTGTAATGTCCCTTTTTATTGCAGCCGAAGCAAGTCACGTTCCTTTGTTCTGAGGGAGAACTGATCTTTTGAAGGTCCTTTTTGCTGAAGCTCCTTTTTCTCCTGGTGAACATTTTTCTTACCAAGTTCACCAGGTGTTCTTCGTCTTGGTCGGAATCTTCTTCAAATTCAGGCTTGCTTTTCTTTTCTTTGGAGGAACCTGCAAATAAAGCTATACCTTTCTCGGCTCCAGCATTAGTTTGTTCATGTAATTCTAATTCACAGAAAAGCTCGTCTAATTTTAATTTAGAAAGATTTTTAGAAATCTTGTAGGCATCTACGATTGATGCCCATAAACTATTATATGGAAAAGCATTTAATGCATACCTTATTAAGTCTCTGTTTTCCATTTGGTGGCCTATCGCATGAAGCCCGTTGAGGATGTCCTTGATCCTCGTGTGGAACTGATTTGCCGTTTCTCCTTCCTGCATTTTTATATTAAGAATTTTATTTAAGAGCAGGTCTCGTTTGGTTACCTTGGCGTCGCTCGTTCCCTCGTGCAGCTCGATCAATTTGTCCCACAGCTCTTTAGCGTTTTTGTGTGGACCGACTCTGTTTAGTTCTTCTCTTGTTAATCCGCACTGTAGAGTGTTGATTGCTTTATTTTCTGTTGACGCCTTTTTCTTCAAATCTGCTGTCCAGTCTTCAGGATCCAGTATATTCCCGGAAGTGTCCGCTGGAATTTTATAGGGTCTCGTAACGCTCATCCACTGGTCGAAGTCTGTTTTGAGGTAAACCTCCATGTGCTTCTTCCAGTACGGAAAATCATCCCCGTTGAATAGTGGAGGTCGTACTGTGCTGAAGCCTTCTTGTTGGGACATCCTGTACACAAGTAAATAACCGAAAAAAATATCCCAAGACTTGGTCTTGGATTAGTAGTGCGGGAAAAAATAGTAGAAAAATCTAGATTGGTGTTGCACCAATTTAGATTTAATTAAAAAAAATATTAAAAAAAATAAACCAGTTTGGAATAAAGTGTAAAAGTGAAGACCGAAAAAAAAAATAAAAGGTTTCACCCCCAGTCTGATTGGTGGTTGCACCAAATCAGAGCGGTACCTGCTCTGATACCACTTGTAGGACCGTTAGATTCGATAGAGGGGGGGTGAATATCGATTCGAAAATATCGAGTATAAGCGCAGCGGAAAAGTAAAGTAGACACAGGGTTTTTTACTTCGTTCGGAGCCTGTGACGACTCCTACTCGAAGGCCCGTACTCCTTGAGTACTTTCGTTGGGCAATTCACTAGAAATTCGGATAATTACAATTTAAGTACAAAAAGATGCTAATGACAAGAAAAACAAAGCTGTACCGACAGACAAGGAATTTAAAAGAGCGGGAACGTGTCGTCGGAGCTTTGTGAGCGTCGTTGGAGCGCAGAGCAACAGAGCGAGTAATCTCAAAGTTCTCAGATGTGAAAAGTTGATTCTGAAGCTCCTGCCTGGGGCTTCTTTTATATGTTGCTCCGAGCGCCTGGATTCCTTCCGGGCGCCTGGAATGTGACGTAGCTGCTCAAACCGAGATGCTCCACGTGGCGACGACTTGGCCTGGATATAATTTGCTTTCCGGGCGCTCGGATCCCTTCCGGGCGCCCAGACCTCCGGTCGCCCGGATCACCTTGTTCCAGAAAACTCCCTTTTCCTGCAAAACAAAGTTAGTCCGAGTCAATATATATCCTGCAAAATAGATTGTTAGCATATTTTATAATAGTGTGAATTAGCACAAATAGTATGACTTAGATTCTGTCTTTCCGAGACCGGAATCTAGTCACGATCTCGACTTAGACATCCGAAATGGATCTAAGCCGGATCGACGCCTAATGTTCCCTTCCTGGGAACGCATCCTCACAGTCACCTCCCTCCAGTGACTTACCTCACTTACCTGCCAGACGTCCGGTCACCCATTCGACCCGTCTGGACTTCTTGCCAGCTATCTGGTCAGCCCGTCGACTTAGCTGGACTTCTCGCCAAGCGTCCGGTCAGCCCGTCGACCCGCTTGGACTTCTCGCCAGCTATCCGGTCAGCCCGTCGACCTAGCTGGACTTCTCGCCAAGCGTCTGGTCAGCCCGTCGACCCGCTTGGACTTCTCGCCAGCTATCCAGTCAGCCCGTCGACCTAGCTCGACTTCGTGCCAGACATCCGGTCAGCCCGTCGACCTATCTGGACTTCTCCTGCACACTCGATCAAAGTGTCAGATAACAACAAAACTAACTTAACCTATTTGTCATTCATCAAAACCTAGGTTAGACCGTTAGTGCTACCCGCACCAACAGTACCTACCTGATTATACATGCTTAGAGGGGTAGTGACACAACCATGTGTTTATTATGTTCAGGATCTAGGTTTTTGATACCTTATCTGACCTATGTACCTTAGATCTTCAGATTGATCCATTGATGGGTACACATTTTATATCTGTATATAGGTTCAGGATTTTTGCCATGCTTAGTGTCATGCATCATCTCGCATGATTGCATGTTGTGCGATAGTCTGCTCCATTATTGTCGAGCACATAGTCAGTTACATGGATCTGCACACACCACCACTCATGGGTTAGTGGTATATCAGACAAGTGTGAGGTAGTTCTGCTGTTTGGCTCCGTTGGTCCGGTGACTCAGCGTGGTAGTCGGCAAACAGTTCTGCTCTGTTAGGCTCCGCTGGTTTAGTGTAGCAGCGTGGTAGCCGGCAGGCTGTTGGACTCTGTTTGGCTCCGTTAGTCCGCTCATGGGTAGTGTGATGCAACGTGGTAGCCGACAGAGATTTCTCCCCGTCATTGTGTACCAGGAGATAAGAGCATTATGCTCCCCACTTATGATTTGGGGTAGGAGGATAGGTGTACTCCGACAGCATCCCGTCCACTCGGTCACTCATCAAGAGCAGTGACGGTAGAGTGCACGGTTGTCACAGCCCTACCCACTCGTTCTCACCATTGTGTGTGAGATGGCTGATTGGCGTCAGGGGTGACCATGTCATTGGCATCATATGCATTTATGCATTTACTGATTGTGTTTGTTGCATTTATATGCTGCATTTGGATGGATGCATATGTTTGACATGCATACAGGATTTATGATACTCTTGGTCTGACGACCTGACTATTCTGATAGGAGGCCCTGGTGAGTACTGTTCTCTTCAGCCTTTTCTATTGTGCATTTCTAGCTTTTGCCCAGGAGACTGTACTCCATAGTTATTACTATTTGTTATAGTTTACTATACATGTCAACTAGGTATCTGCTGAGTTGTTGAACTCACTCCCATGGACACTATCTTTTTCAGGTACCAGGTTGTTTATGGAGTCGCTTGGAGTATCCTGTCTGCCGGTCCCCGCGTCACATTAGAAGACCAGTCTCCGCATTTTGTTTATTTTTATCTTGGTATATGATATGTGTGTATTTGGCTTTGTATTCCGATTTTGTTTCCAGAGTGTTGTGTTGTTGTGTGGTGTAAGCCTAGCCGGCTAGCAGTCTTGTATTTTGGTTTTGGTATAGCCGAGTGGGCTGTTAGACCTACATATAATTGTGTGGTTGTGTTTTTATTGTATCAGCCGAGTAGGCTGCATATAAACTGCGTGGTTGTGTGTATATTCAAGTCGCCTGTGGCTGAGGTATATTATGTCTGTAGAAATATTTCAGATTGTCACCCGTACAGGGGAGGTGTTGCTGAAATTTCTTTGGACTGGGACTCCCCCGGGGCGTGACAATTTATTTGGTATCAAAGCAGGTATACGATACTTGCTATGTGTTCTGGATTTTCGAGATTTATCTGATCCCAATTTATTGGTATCAGAGCACGGTTTACGAGTCTTATATCCCGTGTTTTGGATTTTGTGTTTTAGTTTTCTCGATGTGACTTTTCGGGTTTTGGGACCTGGCAGCGGCAGGACATCTCCAAGCTATAGGAGGTATGTTGGTATATTGTTATCCTACCGTTTTGTTAGTATATACACCATTGACTATTATAGTTTATGACATGTACTAGCATTTTTTTTTATTTAGTACCTGTCCGGATGTTGTAGCACCTATTACATGTGATGGGTTAGCCAGTGATGATGATCGACCGTAATAGAGATCAAGGATTACAGTCTCTGGTGATTTTTCATATCATACCACCAGTAGTTTTAGCTTCTGTTACTACTAGTTGGTTAGGAGATGGAGGCACATATCAGCCTCTGCTATTATTAGCTGTGTAGTGGATAATATCTATATATTCATGTTGACTTAGCTAATAGTATACCATTTTATCTTAGTTAATTTCATCAGTAGATAATTGATTTACTCTTGTTAGGTTAGATCGGTCGGTAGAAGTCTGATTTACCATTGACGATTTGGGTCAGTGTTCGCTCTCCGCAAGTGTACGGAAATGTCGCAAGTAATATAAAAGATTATCGTATCCACAGGGACTGGAATAAGCACTAGAAATGTCTCAATGCGAATTAGCCAAACAACTATGCAATCGTTTCAAATGCAAAGTGAAGGTAAACAAATCTAATATTAAAGATCAACAAACAAGAGTTTAGTGTTTTGGGTTATGATAAAGGGAGATTCTAGGAGTTTCAGTTTCTTTGTAAGATTTCTTGAATGTAAATGGTTCACCAATTCTTTTCCCTCAATTACCAAACACTTGTTCAAAGTTGCCGGTTCTCTCTTGCAATAGATAACCGGCTAAGGACTGAGAAATGTATCTAAATATGATCAATTAGACGTGAACCTACGTTGTCCTTACACAGAAGCGCACCTATTACTATGCCTTCCTCGGATATCAACATAGAAGCCCACAACTTATTAATCTATCAAGATACAAGAAACTAATCACAAAATCCATCCTACTCTCTTGAATATTCCTATTTCCTCTTCAAGATTATCTCTCAAACGTCCTTACACGGGCTTGCACCTGTCACGTGGATCCCTCGGATGATCGAGTGAGAGTTTATCTTTACAAAGTCCACAAGAAATCCAAACAATCAATCAAGAATGAGAATTAAGCACAAATCACCATTAATCATTCAAGATCTAATTGATACAAGCAAGACAATGTCATTGAAACAAGAAAATGGCAAATCCATATGAGATTACATCAATCCATCATACAAATACTCCCTTAATCCTAGAATACAAGATCTACTCCATGAATCGAGGAAGAATACCCGAAGAAATAAAGATTACAAGCATTTCTTAAATCCCCAATCCAAGAAACCAAGAAAAGGGGAAAGAGAAAACTTATCTACGAAGAAGCCTCGTCTTCGGATCCAATCCTCGCTCCGGAGTCGAAATGTCAAGAACTCCCTTAGAATTGCCCAGAAATCCTCCCAAGAATGGGAGGAAACCACCAAATCTTGCCTTCTCCCAAAGGGGGAGAGATCCCCTTTCAATTCATGAAGGAAGGTTTAAATAGAGGAGGAAATCGGGCCCCACACGTGTGAGATTCACACGGCCATGTCCAGTTCCTCTCTGCCGCTGCAGTAGTGTGACTCCACACGGCGGGACCTCTTGTTCTCTAGAAGTGCTACGGTAGTGTGGTGCACAGCCACCACCGCTGGTCTCTGGAAACTTGCGGTGTGATGCACCACCACCACCGCAGCCTCTGGAAACCTCACTAGTGTAGATCCACACTGCCATGTAAGGCATCTGCTCGATTTCTTCAAATCAAGACACGGTCGTGTGATTCACAGCCATGTCCTCTTCCCTTCCTGAGACTACACGGCCATGTGTGGTACACGGCCTGATGCTCTCTCCCTTCAATTACTTCCAAGCTTGCCCGAGGACGCATAATCTTCACCAATTTCGACTCCTGTGTACAGAAAATGCACAAAAAGCAGATCTCCGAACCAAAAGAGTAAATATGCTAAAAGGAAAGCTGGAAGTATAAAAATGCATAGATCAAGCATGCTCAAAGTATGTAAATGTGCGTAAAAACATGCATAAAAGAGTATATAATCTACGCACATCACACCCCCAGACTTAAACCTTTGCTTGTCCTCAAGCAAAATGCTGCAGTCTAAATTCATATGTTCTACAACACATTCATAAAACCTAGTGCACTTTCCTAATTCTATCAAAAAGTTTCATTAACAAGCATGATCATGGAAACAAGTAAAGTATGGTTCAAGCATAAGAATCTTGTGCACAGTGTAAAAGTAACTCAACACCCTTCAAGTTTCAATCCATGTCCTAGTCAAGTCGTCATCAAATTTGAATTCCTAATGTTTCCAGTGAAAGACAAGTAACCAGTGATAGGCACTTACTCACCATTCACTTGGTTCATATTTCTCAACTAACCCAAGGTCTCAAAGGTGTGCTCAATCTCAAGGGAAGCTAGGCAGTCATTTCCCCAGTAACCTAACTCGGTCTCAAAGGGGTGACTTGCTAGATTCCACTCATGACAACTATTTTTTATATCCCTTATTTTTTTTTATTTTTTTTTTATAAGTGTTTGCATTGTGCAAAACTTATTCACAAATGTACTTTTAGCACACATGTTGGGATATTTTGATTTTTCCAAATGAGCTTTAATGATTTGAGCCTCATCCAGTAACCAAAATGAAAGTTGAGAAATCACCATGGAAACCAAGTACTAAGCAAACAAGATGAATCATGACTATTTCAATGACATCAACTATTCAAGCATCAAACACAAGTGTAGTGAAGATAAAATCCTTAAGGTTGAACCAAAACTAAAACTCATCACCATAAGATTCTTAGCTTATTAATGCTTCCCAAGATAGAAAAGAGAACTACACAAAGTTTACTACTAGCATCATTCGAACATCATGAATCAAGACAATAATCGTACTGACATTTCACTTGAATCCAAGAAAGCATATAAGTGAAGATTTGATGTTCTCAAAAAAAATGTTTTTGCTATGATTATTTCAAAAACAAGCAAAATAAAGCAACAAGCAATGAAAATAAGAACCAACATGAAAAACTAACAAAAACTGAAAACCAAAAACATGAAAAACTAACAAAAACTAAAAACTGAAAAACCAAAAACATGAAAAACTAACAAAAACTAAAAACTGAAAACCAAACTAAACAGTACATGACACCCCCCCCATACTTAAACTTTTCATCGTCCCGATGAAATCAATATGGTGGAGGAGGTGGAGGTGGACGAGGAAAAGGGGGTCTACGACGTGGTTGGCCAATAGGAAAACTAGGAAAACCTGGAATCTCACCCAAGGATCTATGATACTCATATAAAGCATCTACTTGTTGGCTAGTAAGTGTCATGCTCTGCATAAAATCTCTCATCCTAGCCTGATCAGTATCATAATCCTGCACAAACTCAGCCACTTGACCTTGAAAATTCCTCGTAAACTGAAAATGATTTTGTACCTCCCTAAACTGATCATCAGATAAAGAGAAGCGCCCCTCCAACATTTTTCGTTGGGCATCTTGCTTCTCATGAAGTGATTCTAGAGACGTACGAAAATTTGAAAAATCAAACCTAGAAGATCCCGTGCCATATGCAAAAGAATGCCTAGCAGGCTCCATAAAACTAGAAGGCTGCGGGTGTCCAAATGATGAGGGCTCATGATGTGGCTCAGTGTCTCCAGGTATAGAAGGGTTATCCTCAAAATCTAACTCAGAAATTACCCAATTAGCCGGGTTACGAATAGTAGTTCGTTCAGGAAAAGGAAGGGGTAAAGGAGAACCACTCCTCCTAGGAAACGCGAAACCATTCTCATCCCGAACGATCATTTTCATAGCAAGACATGCATCAATGTCAATCATGTCATTACCATGAATTATTTCCAACCCATCAACATCAAGATTTAAATTATAAGCTATTCGGGTAATCAAACCACCAAAAACAATTGATCCCAATGATGCCCTAGCAGATCTTAATAAGGTTTGAACAAAATGAAAACCAGAATCAAATTCAACCTTATAAAGCATAGCCCATAAAGCATAAAGCTCTATCTTTTTAACTACCCCATCACTCTCTCCCCTACCAAAAATAGTTTTACTCATGACTCTATGTAGATACCTAAAGATGGGGTTTTGCATATTGGAGGCCTTAGCTCTTGAAGGCTCATAAGGTTGATCTAACCCAGTTATTGCATTCCAAAAATGATTCCAATTAAACCTTGGATCAAACCTACGAGGGCTCCCGGTGGTTAATCCAAAACAAGAATTAAAGTCACTAAATGTCCATAGAAATTCTTGATTCATTAGTCTAAATGAGATTTTTCCAAAATAATCATCTTCATTAGTAAAATGGGCATCCAGTGAACTTAAAAATTCCAAAACAAGACGAGGATATGTAGGCAAATGTGTGTACATAATATCACTCCAATCCAAAAACCCAATCATCAAATCTACATCTTCCCTAATTCCAAGCATATCAAGAACAGTTGGGTCCATATATCTAGTACACACTATCTTTCTATTGACAAGAATTGCAAATCTAGTTACTTGATCATCATTTCTAAACACAATATTGAATTCATTGTCATTACCTTCGTTGCGTGAAGTCCTTTTGCCTTTTCCCTTCACTGGTTGTTTTCCTTTGTCCCTTAATGGCTGCTCCTCTTTGTCCCCATTGGATCCACCACCTCTTTTGCGAAGTTTCTTCAAAATGTTGGACATCTTGATGAGTTTAGATAGGGGAAGAATTATCTAGGGTTGGCAGAATGAAACTCAAAGAACAAAACTTCAAAGAGCAAAAAGATCTTAGGTTAGGAGAATGAAAAGTCCAAGTCTTAGAGAGGAAGAGAATCCAGATCTAAGAGATCTTGAGAGATTGGAGAGGAGTTTTTAAGAGATTGGGAGAGAAAGAGATGTTTTGGAGAGTTGGGGGTGTGCGGAACACGGCTAAGATCTGGCCGTGTGAGGTAGAAAGAAGACTTTAATAGCTCTCCTACACGGTCCATGCAGATCCACACGGCCTCCCCCGCTTCCTTCTCTGGATTCCAGACACGGGCCGTGCAGATCCACACGGCCTCCCCCTCTTCTTTCACTGGTGTCCTCGCACGGCCGTGTCTGGGACACGGCCTCTCCATCTTTCTTCTCGGGATTCTTTACACGGCCGTGTTTGAGATACGGCCTAGGCCCTTTTCTCCTCAGGAAATCCTACACGGCCGTGTCTGGATGACACGGCCCAAGCACTTCCCTTCTCTGCAACTTTTGCCTGGCCGTGTATAGCACACGGCCGGGCTCTGTTTTGCACCTAACCTGAAAACAAAATCAAAATAATGCATCAAACTAAAAGAAATTAAAATACAAATCAAAACTAACTAAAAGAACCCTTGGGTTGCCTCCCAAGAAGCGCTTGTTTAAGGTCTTTAGCTCGACCAAACTTGATCATTCGCTTCTTTTCCTCGCCCTTGGAGGACAGATATACTTTTCATTTTTGTTGGGAGATCTTCTCCCAACATCTTCCACCACATTGTCTCATTCGTTTGGTGGCCTTCCATGAGGATGGAAATTCCATTCCTCAAGTTTATAAATGCTTGTCCTGCTACAAGCATTTAAAAGAGACGAGACATGGTTAGAGATATTAGATAAATCATATTCCAACCTTTCCTTACCAATTACCAAAGAAAGCTTATGATTTTTGACATCAATTATAGCTCCAGCTGTAGCAAGGAAAGGTCTTCCTATTATGATAGGAATCCTAGGGTCCTCTTCCATGTCCAACACGACAAAATCTATGGGAATAACATTCCCATCCACCTCTACTGGCACATCTTCTATAATACCCAAAGGGTACCTGCAGGAATGATCGGCAAGTTGAAGTGCCATAGTAGTAAGTTTAATGTTTTTGAGACCTAATTTATTACAAATTGAATAGGGAATGAAGCTAACACTTGCCCCCAAATCACAAAAAGCTTTTTCAAAAACTTCTTTTCCTATGCTGCAAGGAATATAAAAGCTCCCTGGGTCCTTTAGTTTTGGGGAAGTGTTCTTCTCAAAAATAGCACTACATTCCTCACTAAGCGCAATGGTCTCAACCTCTCGTCTTCTTCTCTTGTTTGACATGAGATCCTTTAGGAATTTGGCAAATCTAGGCATTTGAAGAATAGCATCAATAAGAAGTACCTCTACACAAATTTCCTTAACTTTTTCTAAAAACTTGCCAAATTCTTTATCTTTCTTGAGCATTGTAAGTCTCTGAGGAAAAGGGACAGCTTTGCTCTGATGGTTCAGTGGAAGAGTCTCTTCAACCTCAATGGTACTCTCCTCAACTTGTTCGCTCTCTGCAAGTGTACGGAAATGTCGCAAGTAATATAAAAGATTATCGTATCCACAGGGACTGGAATAAGCACTAGAAATGTCTCAATGCGAATTAGCCAAACAACTATCCAATCGTTTCAAATGCAAAGTGAAGGTAAACAAATCTAATATTAAAGATCAACAAACAAGAGTTTAGTGTTTTGGGTTATGATAAAGGGAGATTCTAGGAGTTTCGGTTTCTTTGTAAGATTTCTTGAATGTAAATGGTTCACCAATTCTTTTCCCTAAATTGCCAAACACTTGTAGAAAGTTGCCGGTTCTCTCTTGCAATAGATAACCGGCTAAGGACTGAGAAATGTATCTAAATATGATCAATTAGACGTGAACCTATGTTGTCCTTACACAGAAGCGCACCTATTACTATGCCTTCCTCGGATATCAACATAGAAGCCCACAACTTATTAATCTATCAAGATACAAGAAACTAATCACAAAATCCATCCTACTCTCTTGAATATTCCTATTTCCTCTTCAAGATTATCTCTCAAACGTCCTTACACGGGCTTACACCTGTCACGTGGATCCCTCGGATGATCGAGTGAGAGTTTATCTTTACAAAGTCCACAAGAAATCCAAACAATCAATCAAGAATGAGAATTAAGCACAAATCACCATTAATCATTCAAGATCTAATTGATACAAGCAAGACAATGTCATTGAAACAAGAAAATGACAAATCCATATGAGATTACATCAATCCATCATACAAATACTCCCTTAATCCTAGAATACAAGATCTACTCCATGAATCGAGGAAGAATACCCGAAGAAATAAAGATTACAAGCATTTCTTAAATCCCCAATCCAAGAAACCAAGAAAAGGGGAAAGAGAAAACTTATCTATGAAGAAGCCTCGTCTTCGGATCCAATCCTCGCTCCGGAGTCGAAATCGTCAAGAACTCCCTTAGAATCGCCCAAAAATCCTCCCAAGAATGGGAGGAAACCACCAAATCTTGCCTTCTCCCAAAGGGGGAGAGATCCCCTTTCAATTCATGAAGGAAGGTTTAAATAGAGGAGGAAATCGGGCGCCACACGGCCCCACGACACGGCCGTGTGAGATTCACACGGCCATGTCCAGTTCCCTCTCTGCCAAAGCTGCACGGCCGTGTGACTCCACACGGCCAGGACCCTACTGTTCTCTGGAAGTGCTACACGGCCATGTGGTGCACACGGCCACCACCTGCTTGGTCTCTGGAAACTTCGCACGGCAGTGTGATGCACACGGCCACCACCTGCTTGGCCTCTGGAAACCTCATACGGCCGTGTAGATCCACACGGCCATGTAAGGCATCTGCTCTGATTTCTTCAAATCAAGACACGGCCGTGTGAGATTTACACGGCCATGTCCTCTTCCCTTCCTGTTAAGACTACACGGCCATGTGTGGTACACGGCCTGATGCTCTCTCCCTTCAATTACTTCCAAGCTTGCCCGAGGACGCATAATCTTCACCAATTTCAACTCCTGTGTACAAAAAATGCACAAAAAGCAGATCTCTGAACCAAAAGAGTAAATATGCTAAAAGGAAAGCTGGAAGTATAAAAATGCATAGATCAAGCATGCTCAAAGTATGTAAATGTGCGTAAAAACATGCATAAAAGAGTATATAATCTACGCACATCAGTCAGTCTATAGAGGATCGATGTATCCTATTCTATGTGGATTTTAATTTTTGACTGTATGTAGCTAGTTGGATAACTTAGAAGGTAGCATAGGGAATGTCAGGTTGATTGGGTTAAATATGTTGATTATTCATATCTATGTTGCGTGTACATATGATTGTA
This sequence comes from Zingiber officinale, assembly GCF_018446385.1. NCBI lineage: Eukaryota > Viridiplantae > Streptophyta > Magnoliopsida > Zingiberales > Zingiberaceae > Zingiber > Zingiber officinale. Next base: position 102,001,235 of record NC_055992.1, on the reverse strand, counting down.
TATGTGGTAGGAGTCCTGTGGTAGACTGTCCATTACAGGTAGTATTTGTATACATGTTCCGATATGGTTATTGTAGGTTCCTTGTGAATTATAGCTATGTAGTTAGGTGTATGTATTTGATCGTATTATTGAAGGTATCATGTCGATTAAATTTGTGTTATGGTATGTGTACATGGGGTTGGTGTTTTATGGGAGGTATCTTGTTGATTATAATTGTTCTGTGTGTATACTCATGTCTATTATGATTTGTTGGTAGTATTACATTGATTATACTCTTGGCATATGTGTATATATGTTGGGTGAGTGTTGTTTGAGGTGCATTGTCGATTATACCTACGTTGATATATGCACACGGGTTCGGAATGTTTTTTTTTTTAAGTATCACGTTGATATATACCTGTGTTATGAGTGTGTTGGGTGTGTACTAATTAGAGGATTATGTCGATCATACCTATGATGTGTGTGCACGTGTGCCAGGTGTATTGTTGGTAGCATTATGATGATTCTACTTATATGGAGTGTCTACATTATATCATTTGTTGTATTGCTCTGTCAACTAATTCTACTATTAGTGGGTGACCCACTAGGATGTTGATAGAGTTGACGATGGATTTGATTTGCTTACGAGGTTGTTACACCTTTAGATGCTCATAGTGACCTGTGGTAGAGTGATCTCATGCATTCTCTAGCTAGATAGTTAGATGTCTTGATCACTTAAGGATTGTTTGTGGTAGAGCGTTGCTCCCACATATAAGGGATTGTTTTGTGGTGGAGTATTGCTGCCACCTATTGTGGATTGCTTGTAGTGGAGAATTGCTCCCATATATATATATTGTAGATACATGCTACGGATTTGGTTGTGGTGGAGCGTTGCTCCCATATATTGAGGATTTCTTGTGGTAGAGCGTTGCTCCCACATATGTGATATTTCCTGTGATGGAGCGTTGCTCTCACACTGGACGATCTATTCTTTGGTGATTTATATTGTTGGTGATTAGATTTCAGACTTATTGTCAGGGATCTTATGGTTAGGAATGCCTTTAGTACGGATATTGTGAGTTCTTGATTTTACCATTAGAGCTTGCGAAGCCTCAGATGTTTTCAGGGACTCAATGATTTTGGTATTCCTAGGATGTTTGGATCGATTTCCATTGTCTTTATTGATGATGTAGTGATCTATTTCAGATCTGAGGTGAGTAACGTACACCATCTTTGCATAGTTCTATAGATGTTTCGATGGGAACATCTTTATGCGAAGTTCAGTAGTGCATTTTGGGATTGTCTTCTGTGAGATTTTTGGGACACATGTTACCAATAGGGAATATCGTGGATCCACAGGAGATAGAGTTTGTTACCATTGGGTAGTAGTTGTAGACTATACAGGAGACTCGCAACTTCCTTGGTTTGGCTTGATATTACAGACGGTTCGTCAAGGGTTTCTCCCGCATAGTCATGCCACTGACACGCTTGACCAGGAAAGACTTGAAGTTCATGTGGTCCGAGGACATCGGGACCAGCTTCCAGGAGCTGAAGCGGAGATTAGTGTCGGCTATAGATTTGGTTTTACCTTTTGGAGATGATGGATCTGTACCCTACACCGACGCATCTCTTCAGGGTTTGGGCGTTGTTCTGATACAACACGATAGAGTAGTCTCCTATGCTTCTCGTCAGTTGAAGGAGCATGAGAAGAACTACCCTGTACATGATCTGGAGCTAGCCGCCATCATCTTTGCTCTGAAGATTTGGCGACATTATCTGTACGGCATTACCTTTGAGATTCTTATGGATCATAAGAGTCTCAAATATATTTTCACCCCAGAAGGAACTTAATCTCCGACAGAGGAGATGGATGGAGTTCCTGAAGGATTATGATTATACGATTGGCTATCACCCGAAGAAAGCTAATATGGTTGCCGATGCACTTAGCTAGAAGTCCCGAGGGATTTTGGCTTGCCACCGAGTTTCAGTCACGGACTTGATTCAGGATTTCTCCGAGTTGGGCCTTGCGGAGCAGGGACAGACAGAGCAGGGTATTCTGGTTACCATGGTTGCTCAATCGTCGATCAGGATGAAGATTTCAGGAGGCCCAAGCCGGTGATCTACATTTACCGTTTATTGGCAGCCAGATAGCTTTTGGACAGCAGACCGAGTTTACACGAGATGAGGAGGGTATTATATACTTCCGAGGCAGATTATGTGTACCTCAGTCTCACCCGGTCTTACAGGAGCTACTTAAGGAGGCTCATCGCTCTCGATTTACGATCCACCCAGGTGGGACTCACATGTATCGAGATTTGAGTCGTTCCTACTAGTGAAACGGTATGAAGAAAGACATCGCGAAATTTGTAGCGAGATGTCTTGTCTGTCAACAGGTGAAGGCCGAGCACCAAAGACCTACAGGATTACTTTAGCGGATTCCTATTCCTGAGTGGAAATGGGAACATATTACCATGGACTTTGTGGTGGGTTTGCCTAGGACACGACGAGGCCATGACGCGATTTGGGTAATCGTTGATTGATTTACCAAATCCGCGCACTGTTTAGCGATCCGGAAGACTGATTTCCTAGATCGATTGGCAGATCTGTATTGCCGGGAGATCATCAGAATACATGGTGTTCCTTTTTCTTTTATTTCGGATAGAAATCCCCGGTTCACATCTCGATTCTAACAGAGTCTACAGCAGGCCTTGGGCACTCAGCTCCGATTCAGTACAAAGTCTGCATCTGTAAACAGATGGACAGTCGGAGCGGACCATTCAGACTCTAGAGGACTTGCTGAGGTCTTGTGTATTGGATTTTTGGAGGTAGTTGGGAGGACCATTTGCCTTTAGTGGAGTTTGCTTACAACAACAGCTTTCATTCAGCTATCCATATGGCACCGTTGGAAGCGTTGTATGGTAGGCCTTGTCGGACACCCACCGTCTGGGATGAGGTTGGGGAGGCCCAGCTGTTGGGACCTCATAGAGCTCAGCATGAGGTAGAGTTGGTCCGTATTATTAGACGGAGGATGTCAGAGGCGCAAGATCGCCAGAAGAGTTATGCTAATCGGAGACGCAGACCCCTGGAGTTCTTTACAGGCAACCATGTATTTCTGCGAGTTTCACCCACGAAAGGGGTGAAGAGTTTTGGCCTCAGAGGAAAGCTAGCTCCATGATACATTGGACCTTTCCAGATCTTGGAGAGGATTCGAGCAGTAGCTTATCGTCTGACACTACCACCGTCCCTAGCAGGCGTGCACGACGTATTCCACGTATCTATGCTGAGGAGATACATACCCGACCCGACACATGTGCTGATAGATATCTCAGTTCTCGTTCAGCCTTACGTCACTTATGAGGAGGTTCTGGTACTGATTCTAGACCGGGAAGAGCGTCAGTTGCGAAACAAGACTATCTGACTGGTTAAAGTCAAATGGCTGCATCATTCGGACGAGGAGGCTACCTGGGAGCTCGAGGATATTATCCAAGCTCGATACCCCCTTCTTTTCACTTGAGGTATGTGATTTAATTTACCATTCAGCATTTATACTCTTTACCTGTTATTAGTATTTGCTGATGCTAGATAACGAAATTTAGGGATCAAATTTTTATTAGTGGGAGAGAATGTAAAATACCGAAAAATGATGAATAATGATAAGGGAATTTTCTTGAATTTTTAGAATTTTTTCTGGAATTTTTCGGAGACCGTATGGTGCAGGTTATGGGGATCAATTATGGGTCCCAGGAAAGCCTGTTTATAATACCCCATTTAAAAGAGGAAAAGTTTGGTTTTTATTTTTCTTTTGATTTTCTTTTCCTTTTCTCCCCGCCGAACAGTGTCGCGTGCCCTAACCTCCTCTGCGCCGAAACCGCCGTCTCCTCTTCTCCTTTTCTTCCGCAATCCCCCCTCTTCTGATTCCTTTTCCCTTCCTCTCCATCTCGATCCTCTCCTCCGTGCGGCGTCGATTTTTCATCTTCTCGACGTCGCCGGCACCTGAGCAAGAGCTGACCAACTCTCTCTCCCCTGCTCCCGATCCTTCGGCATCCGAGACCCCGCAACCGATCTCTCACTGTGCCCTAGGTTCTCCGCTGGCACGTCTTTGCTCGGGTTGTTTCCGGCCAGGAGCAAGGAGGATTCAAGTCCTAGTTTCTTCCTTGTGCCCTAGCTTGCGATCCTCCTTCGTCGCCAACCGCAGTGTCGTCGGCCTTCTCCACGTCGCTCTCTAGCCGGAAGCCGACTGCCACAACCTGATCTCTCTGCGCACTAGCACCGTGTGTCTATCGTGTTGTGCCCTAGTTTCCGATTCGTGGTTGCCGCCGCATGGAGCAGCGCTGACTATCTATGGAGATTTCCTGTTCATGTGCCCTAGATCTCCTCTTGCTACCGGATCTGACCAAAGCAGCAATGATCTGGGAGGTAAGTGTTCTACCCTAACTGGTAAATTGAGTAGTTGATTTCTGAGTAGTATTGATGGGTGTTGATAAGTGAATCTTCTCTTCTTGATTTCGAGTAGTGAAGTATCCAGCAAGGGTTATGTGCTGTGGATCAACACTCAAGACTGTAATTGTGATTGTGAGGTGAAGTAGGACTTGCTATGGGGTTGTTCTTGGTTCTGACCAGCCACTCCATTCAGTAGCTACTGATTCCAGCAGCTCGAACGACTGTGGAACTTGAGGTAAGGGTAGAGATTTGATATATGTGTTGAATTAGGGCTAAATTGGGTAAGATGCTATGATTGATTATGCTTATTGCAAGTTCTAATTCGAATGGATTAGTTAGAATCGATTGAGGAGTTAGATGATCCAATTATGGTTTAAATTGGATTTGGATTTATGTTAGCTTCTCGAGGATTTGATTTAGCTAATTTATTTATATTTAATTAGCTAAATCTATATACCAGGTATTACAGGACTTTGCCGCGAGACGAGCATCTCGACGTCGGATTTGGACTAGATTGGACTTTCCTATTTGAGGCGGGTACCTTGACTTATCTTTGATAATGTCATGTTGATATGTTTAGTAGATTATAACCTTTAGTAATGATTATGTTCGTCTTTGCTTCGGTTGGTCACTACCCGATACCTACCCGATACCTGTTACATGCTTGTTTTGTCTACCTATTATGCACTTCATATTAGTACCTACCTGATTATACATGCTTAGAGGGGTAGTGAGACAACCATGTGTTTATTATGTTCAGGATCTAGGTTTTTGATACCTTATCTGACCTATGTAACTTAGATCTTCAGATTGATCCATTGATGCTAGGGTACACATTTTATATCTGTGGATAGGTTCAGGATTTTTGCCATACTTAGTGTCATGCATCATCTCGCATGATTGCATGTTGTGTGATAGTCTGCTCCATTATTGTCGAGCACATCGCCAGTTACATGGATCTGCACACACCACCACTCATGGGTTAGTGGTATATCAGACAGGTGTGAAGCAGTTCTGCTGTTTGGCTCCGTTGGTCCCGTGACTCAGCGTGGTAGCCTGCAGACAGTTCTGCTCTGTTAGGCTCCGCTGGTTTAGTGTAGCAGCGTGGTAGCCGGTAGGCGGTTGAACTCTGTTTGGCTCCGTTGGTCCGCTCATGGGTAGTGTGACGTAGCGTGGTAGCCGGCAGAGATTCCTCCCCGTCATTGTGTACCGAGAGATGAGAGCATTGTGCTCCCCCACTTATGATTTGGGATAGGAGGATAGGTGTACTCCGACAGCATCCCATCCACTCGGTCACTCATCAGGAGCAGTGACGGCAGAGTGCACGGTTGTCACAGCCCTACCCACTCGGTCTCACCATTGTGTGTGAGATGGCTGACTGACGTCAGGGGTGACCATGTCATTGGCATCATATGCATTTATGCATTTACTGATTGTGTTTGTTGCATTTATATGCTGCATTTGGATGGATGCATATGTTTGACATGCATACAGGATTTATGATACTCTCGGTCTGACGACCTGACTATTCTGATAGGAGGCCCTGGTGAGTACAGTTCTCTTCAACCTTTTCTATTGTGCATTTCCAGCTTTTGTCCAGGAGACTGTACTCCATAGTTATTACTATTTGTTATAGTTTACTATACATGTCAACTGGTATCTGCTGAGTTGTTGAACTCACCCCCGTGGACACTATATTTTTCAGGTACCAGGTCGTTTATGGAGTCGCTTGGAGTATCCTGCCTGCCGGTCCCCACGTCACATTAGAAGACCAGTCTCCGCATTTTGGCTATTTTTATCTTGGTATATGATATGTGTGTATTTGGCTTTGTGTTCCGGTTTTGTTTCCGGAGTGTTGTGTTGTTGTGTGGTGTAAGCCTAGCCGGCTAGCATTCTTGTATTTTGGTTTTGGTACAGCCGAGTGGGCTGTTAGATCTACATATAACTGCGTGGTTGTGTTTTTATTGTATCAGCCGAGTAGGCTGCATATAAACTGCGTGGTTGTGTGTATATTCCAGCCGCCTGTGGCTGAGGTATATTGTGCCTGTAGAAATATTTCAGATTGTCACCCATACAGGGGAGGTGCTGCCGAAATTTCTTCGGACAGGTACTCCCCCGGGGCGTGACAGTATTGTCTCGACCGATATCGGCCTATCTTACTTAAGGTATTATCCCGACCGCTATTGGCCTATCTTTCTTAAGGTATTGTCCCGACCGATATTGGCCTATCTTCCTTAAGGTATTATCCCGACCGATATTGACCTATCTTTCTTAAGGTACTATCCCCACCGATATTGGCCTATCTTCCTTAAGATATTATCCCGACCGATATCGGCCTATCTTCCTTAAGGTATTGTCCCGGCTGATATTCATACTTGCTCAATTCCCCTACCTCCTTCCTATTAGGGGCCTACTAAACCTAACCCATATCAGAGAGCTTTGAAGGCACCCTCTAGTGGATAAAAACTGTAGGTTGCGGATGTTATCATTTCTAAAGCTGAGGGGATAGAAGTTGCTGCTGGAGGCGCCCTCAACCGTCTATATAAGCCCTGTTTGAGTAGCCATCAAGACATAACTCAAATATAACTTATACAAGCGATCTTTCAGGGTCTAACACCGAGCTCGATCCGATAATCTTCAAGTATTGGGTAACGAAAGTTTTAATTAAGTGTTTAATTACTGCATAAAGAAAAGTATATAGTGTTACACTTATTCTTATTTTTCTATTGTACTCGATTCCCTCTTTTAATAGTTCCGGAAGAGGTTTTTAGTGAATTGTCCTTCGATACGATCCGAGGGATTGTGAGTCTTGGAGTAGGAGTCGCCGAAGACTCCAAACTAAATAACTCTTCAAGTTCTTATTTTTTTTTGTTTTTATTTTATTTTATTTTGCTATACTCGCATTTAAAAAAATTAAAAAAGATAATTTTCTTTTAAAATCACATGATTCATCCTCCTCTCCTCTTCTCCTCTTCTCACATGCATAACAATCTAGAAGCTGACTGGTAGGGATGGCAATTTTCCCCGTGGGTTTGGGGCCCCGCGGAGAAAATCCGAAATGGGGATGAGGATCCCCGATTTTTCGAGGATGAGGCGAGTTCAGGATGGGTATGGGAATACTATCCTCATCCCCGAACTCGCCCCGAATATTATTATTATTAATATTAATAAATAATAATATGTTTTTTTTTTAAATATTAATAATAGTGTTAATATTAATATTAAAGTTTTTGAAAATATTAATAATAATATTATTATTATTATTGATATCAATATTAATATTATCATTAATAATAATTATTAAATAATAATAATAATAATAATAATATAAATTAAATTTGGGAATGAGGTGGGGATGAGGGCGGGGATGGAGATTTGATTCCCGTGGGTTCGGGGAATCCCCGAACCCGAAAAAATGAGAACGGGGCGGGGATGGGAATGGCAAACCCACCCCCGCCCCGCCCCATTGTCATCCCTACTGACTGGCTGCTAACCAAGGAAGTTTTTGTATCCTCTGCTCTAGGACCAATTATTCTCCCAGCACTCTATTTGTTGGACCGAAATCTCCAGAGAGTACTGTAACGATCTGTTTGGGAGGAGGTGAGGGAAGGGGAAGGAAAGGGAAATAAGGGGAAGGGAAACTTTGAACCTTGTTTGGAAAGAAGTGAGGAAAGGGAAGGAAAGGTAAGGAAGGGTAAGCTTTAACCTTCGTTACCCATGGAAAAAGAGATTTTCTTACACCCCGAATTGGGGTGTAAAGAAGGGGAAGGGAAAACAAAAGATTTTTTATTCCAATTTTATCCCTGTTCTTAATAATTTAAAAAATGTTCCAATTTCTAATTTTGCTATGTCGTCGGAATTTAATTTCCTCGCCTTCTTCACAGTTTACTACCAGATTATTAGAGGAGGGGATCCGACACGTCTTCTAACTGAATTGAAGGGAGAAATCATTTTATCGTCAACATTTAAAAGGATGTCTACTATTTTTTTATTTTTCCATCAAAGTTATCAGCGTTATATTTCAAATTTTTTTATTTAAGATTTCTAAAATCATTATTTTCATTATTTCTCATTTAATTACTTGATTATCCATAATTCAGTGTTTTGTTATGAATAATATAAAAAATTAATTTTTTATTAAAAAATAACTTAATTAAATAATAATATAAAAATTAATTTTATTATTAAAAATATCTAATTTATATTTATAAAATAAATATTAATATTATGAAAAATATCTAATTTAAAAAGTAAAAATATTTTTGTAACTATATCTATTTAACCTTCATTCCCCTTCCTTTTCTCCCAAATAAAATAACACATATATTATATTAATGAACCTTTCCTCCATCCCAAATAAAATGAAATTAAATACTTTACTTTTTCTAACTTTTCCTTTCTTCCCCTCTCTTTCCTTTTCGTTAATGAATCTTCCCTCAGTCCATCCAAATGTTTGGTAAGGCGTACAGTAAATGAGAATTTGTTCCAACTATGCTGCAAAGGCGGGTTCCGCCGCCCAGCGGCCCCCTACGCCTGCCCCATGGTATTGTAGGAGGAAGGTAAATCAGGGTGAATGCTGGGTTGACAAGTTGATGGTTGTTCGAGGCTTTAAGCCAGCAGACGGGGATATTATCCCACATTGCAACTGGTGACATTCGAACCGTCGCTCCATGCTGTAAACATACCACCAACTTACCAACTGATCCAGCCCCTGGGGGCAGAATTTGTTCCAACTAGTAAGCACATGTTGTCGTCTCCTCAACGGAAAAAGATGTGAAGCAGGAGATGCAAAGGGAAATAGAGAAACCTCGGCCGGAGTCGGTGGGAATCAACGACAATGAGATCCGCATCACTTCGCAGGGACTCATCCGTAATTATGTCAACTACGCCACCAGCCTACTTCAGGTATCCGCTTCTGCTTCTCCCTTGCGGTTAGCTTTTGTGGGGATTCGATGTTCTTTTGGGTATTTCCCTTCTTTGGTCGGATGTATTTGTACGTGTCATTCTTGTTTGTCATTTCCTAACCTTGGAGTAGTATCAGAGACAGAAATCTTGACGGTTTATTTTGAGAACCTCTTAATATAATAGAAATGAAGGGAACAGTTCATGGGAATCTGGGGCTTGTTCAGGATGAGTTTGGACTTTCCCGTATCCTTCATAGTTTCTACTTTGCAAACTTATTTTCTAAAAACCAAAAGTGAAATTGGGATCTTAATATTCTCTAGATGAGGTTTGCTCTGGAGAAGATAGGACAGATGACAATTAATGGAGTAAACGAAATGCTAACATTTTGCATTTGATCTTTCTTCATTGAGAAACTAGCAGGAATAACCCGTTGTACTTTTTGGGATGAAGTACCAATACATCAACAGTGACTTCTGTGCCTGTCCATGTGTTAATTTGCTCATTACTTATTATAACAATTACGTTAAGCTGAAATATGAATCCACATATTAATTTGGTTTTATCTGACTGCTATAGCTATCATAATCCCTCTGCAAATTATTTGAGGAAATTCTTTCAGCCTCTGACTTGTAGATTTTTACCTGTGAAATAAAGAAAAGTAGGAATTCTTAAAACAGTATAGATCTTAAAAGTTGCCAACTACAAGTAGTAATTCTTAAAACATATTGATTATTAATGTTGCTTCAACATTGAAGAATTTTGCTTCGTTTAATCCTTTTGCCTTTACATTAGGATTCTTTCTAAGATTGTGAAGCATACTATAGCCACTTGCCAGGGAGCTTTCAGTCTACACTGGTCCTCCAAATGAGTGAATGTTTACCGTTCTTATCTTGTGTTCACCAAATTTGAATTATTTTGATATACACTATCTCATTTGATTTTAATAGCCTAATACATTCTCCTTATGATACTCAAATGCTCTCTCTTGCTAAGTTTAAAAGTCATGGTGTTTCTATCAATATTAAACTGTGGTGCTGTAAAATACTTTCTAAAATGTGACATGGAGACTTTGCCAGCTAAATGATGCTTATTTTTGCTAGGTATTGTAGGAAATTCACTATTTATTTTTGTTTTTTCATCCATCTCAAACGTTGATATCTTTTAATTTGCTAGTAATTAATGTGAATTTCCATTCAGGAAAGAAGTTTGAGGGTGATTGTGCTAAAGGCTATGGGACAGGCAATCAGCAAAGCAGTAGCTGCTACCGAGATTATCAAGATTGTAATTTTACTTATTTGTCTTTTTGTTAGTAGATTTCTTAATTTAGATTTTCCTGATTAATATATTTAGCACAGAAATGGAATCCTCATTTACATCAAGATATCTCAATAAGTTCTGTCAGAATCACTAATGTTTGGGAGCCTATTGAAGAGGGTTTGGTCCCGTGAGTCATTTGGTGAACTTTTTTCCTCAATAGAATGAGTCTTTTCAGTAGGTCCGTTGGTAATATACCCTTACATAGTATTGTTACAGGTTGAAGACAAAACGTCTTGTGTCAGTGATCTCTGTAACTTTGTCAACCGGAGAGCCTAAAAAGAAGACCACAGGGTACTAGAATTTAATAATTGCCATCTTAAACATAATTCTAGAGTTCACTGTACTAGAAAATATGTGTATAAGGTTGAATTTGCTCCATTCTTAGTTATCAAGCGCCAGCTCAAATTGAGCAGCCAAAGCGTCAACAGAAGTTCCAACAATTACAACAGCCTCAACAACAACAACAACATCGACAAACATTAGGCCAGCTTAATCAAGGTACTGAGTTTGGAAAAAACAAAACATTGGTAAACAATGAAGATCTAGTTATAACTATGGATTCCATATGTAATTTGTTTTACTTGTAAAAGATTCATATGGACTGGGACGCGGTAGGGGCAGTGGAAGAGGAAGGGGCTGGACAAGAGGTGGATATGGTGGCTATGGTGGATATAACAACAATCAGGGTGGGTATTATGGATACCGCAGCAATCGAGGTGGGTACAGCAGTGGGGGGTACAGCAGTATCAGCTATAATCAAGGTGGACACGGTGACTACCGAAACAATCAAGGTATTCTAATTTTTTGAACCTTGTATTGTACATGCGTCACTATTTGATACTTCAGTCTATTGTCGTACTATTATGAATTTTACATATACTTTTTATATATTTGCATGTGTCTTTATGATGGATTATATTCACAATTGATCTTTGTTCCCTTCTATTTCATTTCTTTTGTTCGATCTTTTTTCAATACACTCTTTTTCATGATAGAAAATGGTGGATGGAATGGAAATTGGAGCAGAGGTGGTGGGCCAGGTAGAGGTTGGAATTTTTATGGTAATCTCATAATGATTCATTTTGTCATGCAATTATTCAGAGTGTATTTCAGAACAATTTTAAAGTATAGGACTAGCTAAATTAGCTAATATGATTAGAAAAATTCTTGAATTTACTAAAAAGTCAATTGGTACCGAATGAAGTATTTGGAACATGTATAGATTGAAATAGATGTAACTTGCTAGTACTTAAGCAGATATTGCAATCGATAATAGTCTTACCATTGCCAGAAGGTTCTACAGGTACTGAAATAGGCTGATCTTGATCTATTGGCTTAATAGTAGCATTGGTGTGTTAATGTCCATATCCATCTTATTGCACTCATTTTAATTCACATAGTCATTATAGTTGAACTTGTTTTCAGCTTCTACATTTTCTATTCTTATTAAGTTCCATACAGATATGAGAGGCTAACAATAACTTCAGATCTTGAATGCCTGCTTATAGCTCTGTTATTTATCTTCTTTGCTTAAAATTTTTCACTCAAATTCTTCTATGTTGATTCAATCTCTTGATGCAATAGGCACTGCAGGTCCTGTCTATGTAGGAGGATATGGAGGTGGCCCAGTTGGTGGCGGAAGGAATGGCAGTGGCGGCAGAGGTTATGATCGTGCACGAGGACGGATGGGTGTCCGTGGGAGAGGAGGGAACTAGCTCTCCCTGTTGGTATCCATTCTTGTGGTCTACTATCCACCCCCATTCAAGTTTGAATTATAAGCTTATCCAATTACTTTTTCAGCCACATCAACTTTTCAATTGAGTTCATACAAGAACATCTGTCGATAATATCCAGCATTTTTATCCCATTTACTCAATTGGAATCTTGTTGAAGACTCGGTAACATTTTAAGAATGTTTCTGGCTGTGCCATAAATAGTTCTTTTGTTCTTGATATCTTTTGTGAACTCTTTTTTAGCAAACGATGATTACATTCATTCCAGAGACACTCTTTTGTATGAATGGAGGTAAATTACAAAGTTAACTAAGACGACTGCCATCTTTTGTGAACTCTACGCATACTCGTGGGGTATTAATCTGAACTCCAACATCCCTTAAAGCTCCATATATAAAGTTCGGTTCAGTACAGTTTCACGAGGAAAGCTATTCCATGGGATGCTACATATCATTTTCTATCCTTATTAATTCTGCTGCAATTTTCAGGGATAAACCGAAAAAAAATTAGTGATATGTTTAGTTGTTTTGCAAATCCAGTCTCAAACCCGGATGAAAAACAGACGAGAGTTGCGCTCACTGCGTAGGGTGTTTAATATTTTATATGTTCTAGAGATAAAATGGATGAGAGAGATAAAAGGACGAGTCCTGTTTTAAGTTATAATACTAAAGGAAAAATAAAATAAGAAATAAAATAACTATTGTTACAGATAGTTTACTAGAGAATGAAATGGTAATTAAAAAAGGGATTATACCTCTTAAGATATTAGTGGTGTATACGTCTCAATTGAGATTATAGAAAGACATACGTGATCCTGTCTGAGAGTCGAGGTGACGGACACTGAAGATATGACGTTTCTATTGACCGTGTGTGGACCTCCGATGAGACTATCCTGCAAGCACAAAATTGTCAGTGCCGAGCTAGGGAGTAGTGCCTCGGCGATGGCCCTCCGACGCTCAAGTCATATCTCCGGCGAAGGCAAACAAGCAAAGAAACGAAAGCAACAACGTAATTGTAGCTACAGTAGAATGCACATACCTCCGTTAAAACCTGGGGTCCCATATATATAGGGCTCTCGGGAGTGCGCGTGCACGCCCCTCGAGGCGTGCACACATCTCAAAGCTCTCCCTGATAGAACGTGTCAGAAAAGTGTACCTGACACCATACCTCAACAGCCCAAGCATATCTTGATAAGATAGTGGAAGCTTCCGTCATATGATTCTCTGCCTGATCATGTCGGCGACTATGCTGTCTGTCTATGACACGGATCTCGAGGAGGATATCAATTGATCCTGCTTCTGTCTGCTAGAGGGCCGAGTGGGTGGTCCGCTCGGCTAATTCCGTTGTTTGGCCGAGCGGGACGACCGTTCGGCTACTTCCATTGTCCAGGTTTGCTGGGTCGGGTTTGCGCTCTGATGGCTATGATCTGATCAGGATGTCCGCCCGACGCATGCTCAGCTGCTCCGCAAATGACTTGTCGGTTGGCGCCTGCTTTAGTGATAGTTGAGCGTCGGAAGCTCAGTTCGAGACCAAGCTGTAAGATGGGGTCGCCCGATCGGACACTAGCTTGAGTCGTTGACCGACCGTTGACCTCTCTGCGTGGTGGGGCCCGACCTTGTCACCGGATCACATATCTACCTCTCAAGTCTAGTCGAAGGAGATGGCAAGTCCAACTGACTGGACAAGGTGGTCTGGTGATTGATTGGCCGGTCGACCAGTATGCTAGTTGGATCCCGACCAGTCTACGTAGGATCGATATTCAAGGCCGCTCGGCGAACCGCGCGGTCAATGCTGACGTATCCCGAATGTCCTCAGAATTCATGCAAATCCCGCCAATTAAGGCCGAGCGCGCCCCCACGCTTAATGATGGCGCCCATTAAATGCCGCCCTGTGAGAGTGTGCCACGTGTCGTTGTTGCGATTGCCGCCTGTCTGAGGCGACAACCGCCCAGTGGGAGCCTGCCACGTGTCACCACCGCACGTTCGAGGTGACAACTGCTGATGTGATGCTTGGCAGTTTGAATTCAACGACTGGATCTATACTTTGGATTTTGTGCCCTAGATCGGACGACTCCGGTCAGCCGAACCCCCTCTTTATAAAGCCGCAGTGTCGACTTCTGTTCTTTCACTGGCGTCTTCTTCGTGTGCTCCGGCAATACTACTCGTGTCCAGTGCTCCGACGAACCTCGGCTTCTCCTCTCAGCGATCCCCTTCTGTAATTTCTACAATCTTGCGCCCGCTTGGTTCTTTTCCTTCCGTTACTTTCCCGCTTCTGCTTTGGTGTTTTCCTGTCCCCTTTTCCGTCCATCTCCCTGTTATCTTGTTTTCCGACGATGGCTAGTTCGTCGCAGCCATCGGACCCTGCTCCCGACATGTGGTACATCACCATGGAAACTCGATTTGATGCGGGCGACGCGGCGAGGCTCATAAATGCCTTCGACATTCCCTCTAACCATGAAATTGTCTTGGCTTCTCCATTCGATCAGCCGAACGATCCGCCGATCGACATGATCTGCCTATTCAAAGACCAATTCATGGCCGGTCTTCGATATCCGATCCACCCATTCATAACAGAAGTTAGTAATTATTTTCGTGTCCCGCTCCCCCAGCTCGTCCCTAACTTCTTCCATCTTCTGTGTGGTGTTGTCATGCTGTTCCGGCTGCACGGCATCCCGCTTACTCCATAAGTGTTTCATTATTTCTATTATCCCAAGCAGTCTGAAATGGGCACCTACCTCTTCCAATCTCTGGTCGGCCTGGTCTTTTTTGACAAAATGCCTACTTCTAATAAACACTGGAAGGAGTACTTCTTTTTCCTGAGACCCCCGAGCGGCGAAGCTTTCGCACAACCTGGTAGGTCGGGCTTCCACCTTAGCCAGATTTGAAGAAGTACAAGACCCGATCGGAATACCTCCATGGGGCGAACATGCTGTCCGGCTAGAAATTTGACATCAACAAGCTGTTGCTGGAGGATGTTATGTACATGTTCGGGCTGAGTCTGATCTAAACGAAGCTCCCGAGCAGCTTAGGTATGAAATTTCTCGACATTCTTCCCTTGAGTCTAACTGATACTTTCCTTCTTTTGCAGATGACATCATGATACGTGCTCGGGCGGCCGGTCTGATGAAGCTCAAGCAGGCTTAGATAGAGGCGGCAGCAGCGAAGGAAATGGCAAGCCTCGGCCTGACTCTGGTCGGCTCGCATGAGGGTACACCTAAGGGCGAGGGCGCGCCGACTATGGATTCAGGCGCTGCCGGTTGGACAACTCACCTAGAATGGATGATTGACCTACCTCACAACATGCCGCCAGCCGCTTGGACCGAAGACTCGACTTCTGAGGGTGAGAGCCTTCCGCTCAATGCACTTGGGCGGTGCGAGTCCCAGAGCAGGGGGGGCATCCTATCCCCCGCAAACGCCCATGAAGCGTTAGAAGCCATTTCCTCCAACCGGACTCCATCGCTTTCCGATCTAATACCGAACCCGATTGCTACCCAGTCGATTGCGTCTCTCCCTCTAGCTCAGCAGAGGGTTCTGTGATCTGGTATTCTCTCGGCTTCAGCCGGTCAGCCTTCTAGTCCCGAAGCATCGGCTCAATCGGCCCCGAGCGGCCGCTGATCCGTGACGGCCATTCTCCACCTCCCAACAGAGGAGTTCCTGGCGGACGGCGATCAACTGCAAACTCCTGAACATCAAATACACATCCACGGGCCGCTCGCTAAAGTCTAGGAGGAAGCTAGAGCACACGCCACAATAATGTCGCCCGGGCTGCTCGCCAACAGCCACCTACAAATGTACACCGGCGTATGTATACAATGATCAATTTGTGTTTTTACCTCCGTTCGGTACTAAGGTTTTTCCGCTCGGCGCCAGTACTGGGTGGAGAGCGTGGCGGTATGCAACCGCCTGGCGCTTGTGAAGGAGGAGCTAAAGAAACTTAAGCTTTCTAGAGGAGCCTCTTCCTCCTAGGGGCCATCCATTGCCCAATTGCAGGCCGATCTAGAGAGGGCCAATAAACTCTTGGAGGTCGAGCGGAAGAGATCAGCCGATCAGGCCATCATGCTGGGTCAGCTCGAAACTCAGGTGAAAACTTATGACCACAAGATCGAGATGGCCACCAATAGGAAGAAACGCGCCATAGTTGACCTGGAGCTGAAGAACCAGGAGGGTCGGAATTTAGCCGAGAAGCTCAGGGAAGCGGAGAACTTTCTGATCGCCGAACGGGACAGCCGTTTGGCTAGGGACGCTGATCTTCAAGGGCAAGTGAAGACCCTTGAAGATGCTTTGGAGTCTTCCCGCACCGCCCTGAATACGTACCAGAATGCTGAACTGAGCTGCTTAGAGACCATGAAGCAAGCATACCTCCGCTTGGACCAGTTCCTTTACAAGGCAGTCAAGCGGGTCGTTCGATCGTTTAAGCTAGCCATCGACGCGATGCTTAGCCAACTGAAGACGAACGGCCACATCTCTGAGGCCCTGTCCGACAGCAACGTTAACCGCGTCTAGCACCTCGACTCCATACCTGACGAAGCTTTTGACTACATTGAGTGATCGAGGAGTTTATAGGAAAAAATTTTGTTTAGGTATTGAATGTATCCCCGTCGTTCGGCAGTACCCTTCTTGTTAATGAAACGCATGCTCGCTTGTTGTAGCGTAGCTTCCCTTTTCCACATTTGTTCGCAGTCTTCCCGATCAGGGGTAGTTATATAATCCCGTACGGACGACCCCTCCACGGGTTTGAGCCGCCATTTGACCGAGAATTTATCAGGTTTTTACCTTTGGGGTTTAAGGTCGCCGCTCGACCACCGATGGAGACCTGAGTTTAACGTCTTCGCTCGATGATTTGATGAAGATCCGGGTTTAAGGTCGTTGTTCGACCGTCGGTGGAGACCTGGATTTAACGTTGTCGCTCGACGATTTGATGAATACTCAGGTTTAAGGTCGCTGCTCGACCATTGGTGGAGACCTGGGTTTTACGTCGCCGCTCGACGATTTGATGAAGACTTGGGTTTAAGGTCGCCGCTCGACCATCGGTGGAGACTTGGGTTTAACGTTACCGCTCGACGATTTGATGAAGACTCGGGTTTAAGGTCATCGCTCGACCGTCAGTGGAGACCTGGGTTTAACGTCGCTGCTCGATGATTTGATGAAGACTCGGGTTTAAGGTCGTCGCTCGACCGTCGGTGGAGACCTGAGTTTAATGTCGTCGTTCGACGATTTGATGAAGATTCAGGTTTAAGGTTGCCACTCGACCGTCAGTGGAGACCTGGGTTTAACATCGTCGCTCGACGATTTGATGAAGACTCAGGTTTAAGGTCACCGCTCGACCGTTGGTGAAGACCTGGGTTTAACGTTGTCGCTCGACGATTTAAATTGCCGTTCGGCCTGAGCTTCGACAACCTTTTGCTCTTGATTTCAATCCTGCCCTCAAAGGGTGCAGGGATAAAGGAAATACATTGATTACATCAACGCACCTCTCATCCGGCTCTGTATGGCTGGAGATGGTTCGCGCTCCATGGACGTTCTAATCGCCATCCATCCTCATCCTCTAGGTAGTAGGCGCTTGAGCGGAGCTTCTCCACGATCCTGAAGGGCCCGACCCATGGGGCTTCCAACTTGGTGACGTCGTCGACCGACTTCACCTTCTTCCATACGAGCTCGCCAACTTGGAACGACCTCGGGATCACACGCCAATTGTAGCTCTGCCTCATTCTTTGCCTATAAGCCATCAGCTGAACGACTGCTTTATCGCGCGCCTCATCCACCAAGTTCGGTTCCAGAAGGCTCAGCTCAGCGTTGTCTTCGCTGTAGTGTTGTATCCAATCGGACTCGACTCCTACTTCCACAGGGACGATCGCTTTGCCACCGTACACCAGGTGGAACGAGGTTGCTCCGGTTCCTTCCTTAGGAGTTGTGCGGATCGCCCACAGCACGCTAGGAAGTTCGTCGACCCAGCTTCCTCCGATATGGTTGAGCTGAGCTCATAGGATTCGCAAGATCGCTCGATTGGCGACCTCGGCCTGCCCATTGCTCTGAGGGTATGCTACCAAGGTGAAGGCTGGCTGGATGACATACTTATCACACCACTCCTTGAGCTTCCGACCGACGAACTGCCTCCCATTATCCGAGATGAGTCGGCGAGGGATGCCGAACTGGAAAATGATGTGCTGCCAAATAAATTTCTGAACCATCTGCTCGGTTATTCTTGTCAATGGCTCGGCTTCAACCCACTTGGAAAAGTAGTCCACTGTGACAAGCAAGATCTTCCGTTGATCGATCACCATAGGGAAGAGCCCCACGATGTCCATGCCCCATTAGTCGAACGGAAACGATATAGTGGAAGCTTTCATTTCTTCTATCGGCCGATGCGAGAGGTTGTGGTACTTATAGCAGGACAAACAAGTGACAACTGTCCGAGCGGCGTCTTCATGTAAGGTCGGCCAAAAGTATCCGGCCAACAAAATCTTCCTTTCCAGTGACCGGTTGCCCAGATGTCCTCCACATGAGCCTTGATGTTTGCAATATGTAGTCGGCGTCCTCTGATCCGGCGCACTTGAGCAAAGGTCGGGAAAAAGCCTTCTTGTAGAGTTGATCCCCTATCAGGGTGAATCGACCAACCCTTCTCCTTAGCAGCCGGGCTTCCTGTCGATCGGATGGTGTAGCTCCTGATCACAAATATTCTATCAGTGTCGTCGTCCAATCGTTCGGGAAGGTGAGTCCCTCCATCCGTTCAACATGCGCCACCAAAGATACCTATTCGATCGGCTGTGCTATAATGATCGGCGAGAGTGAGCTCGCTAGTTTGGCTAATTCATCCGCCGCTTGATTCTCCACTCGGGGGATCTTCTGTATGATTACCTCCTGAAAGTTTGCCTTCAACTTTTCGAAGGCTTCTGCGTAGAGCCTGAGACGCGTGTTGCTTATCTCAAACGTCTCGGTCAGCTGCTGAGTGGCTAACTACAAATCTGAGTGTATGAGGACTCATATAGCTCCGACGTGCTGAGCAGCCTGTAGATCAGCTATGAGCGCCTCATACTCGGCTTCATTATTGGTCACCCGGTAGTCTAGCTGAACGGACAACTGCATCTGCTATTCTTGTGGGGAGATCAGTAGTATTCCAATCTCACTCCCCTACCGAGTGGCCGACCCATTTACATATATCTTCCAGACAACCTCTGGTTCAAGATTATGCACCTCCGTGATGAAATCTGCCAAGGACTGTGCTTTGATGGCCATTCAGGGCTGATACTAGATGTCGAACTCACTAAACTCCGTTGTCCATTTGATCAACCGGCTAGACACTTCTGGATTAAGAAGGATTCTTCCCAAAGGGCTATTGGTTATCACAATGATTGTGTGTGTGAGGAAGTATGGACGAAGCCTCCGAGCTGCGAGCACCAGCGCATAGGCCAATTTCTCAAGACCAGTGTAGCGAGACTCAGCATCCTTTAATATATGGCTCAGAAAGTACACGGGTTGCTCATCACCATTCTGCCTAACTAATGCCGAACTGACCCGCATGCTCAGTTGAGGACAAATAAATATGAAACAGCTCACCGGTAACAGGCTTAGCGAGTACGAGCAACGAGCTGAGATACTCTTTAAGATTTTCGAATGCTCGGTCGCACGCCTCGTCTCACTGAAACTTGGTGGTGGCTCGGGTAATATCTTGAAAAATGGCAGACTCCGGTCGGACGACTTGGAGATGAACCACGATAGGGCAGTTATCCGCCCGGTGAGACGTTGGGCTTCCTTCAAATTCCTAGGTGGTGACATATCTTGTAGTGCCTTCACTTTGCTTGGGTTCGCTTCAATGCCCCGCTCGGTAACTATGTAGCTTAGGAAATATCCGCTCCTTGCGCCGAACGGACACTTGTTCGGATTTAACTTGATCCCATATGTCCTCAGCGTCTGGAACGTATCCTTGACATCAGCGTGGAGATCAGCAGCTCGAAGAAACTTGATCAGAATGTCATCGACGTATACCTCCATATTGCCGCCGATCTACCGCCGGAAGACTTTGGTCATTAATCTCTGATAGGTAGCGCCGACATTCTTTCGTCTGAACGACATAACATTGTAGCAATAAGTTCCATCAGCCGTGATGAAGCTGACCTTCTCCTGGTCTTCCCAGGTGAGCGGCACTTGATGATACCTTTGGTAAGCATCCAGCATGTATATCAACTCGCACCCGACGGTTGAATCTACCATTTGATCTATCCGGGGCAAAGGATAAAAGTCCTTGGGGAACTCCTTATTGAGGTCTCTGAAGTCGATACAGACTCTCCACTTGTTCCCAAGCTTGGAGACCAGCACCACATTTGCAAGCCAGCTCGGGAATTGAACCTCCCGGATGTGGCCAGCCTCCAAGAGGTTTTCTATCTCTACTCGGATGATTACATTCTATTCGGCACTGAAGTCCCTCTTCCTTTGCTTCACCGGCCGAGCATCTGGTCGGACGTGGAGTTCGTGCTGAACGACCTTCAGAGAGATCCCAGGGAGCTCGTGTGTTGACCACGCGAAGACATCGTGGTTCCGTCGGAGACATTCAATCAGCTCGACTTTCTGCTCGACCTTCAGGTCGGCAGCTATGAAGGTAGTAGCTTCAGCTCGGCTTGGGTGGATCTGCACCTCTTCCTTCTCTTTGTAAATCAAAGTAGGAGGTTTTCCAGTTATGGTGCTAACCTCTAGCCGGGGAGTCTTCCGGGCGGCGTTGGCCTCCGTCTTGATCATCTAGACGTAGCATCGTCGCGTGGCCAACTGATCACCCTTTACTTCTCCTACCTGATCTTCCACTGGGAACTTGATTTTCTGGCAGAAGGTCGAGACAACTGCTCTGAATTCATTGAGGGCCGGTCGGCCCAAAATGACGTTATAGGTTGAGGCAACGTCTACCACGATGAAGTTCGTGGCCCTTGTCCTTCGGAGCGACTCCTCCCCAAGTGATATGGCTAGCTTGGTTTGGCCGATCGGTTGGACCTCATTGCCGATGAACCCATACAGCGGAGTTGTCATTGGCAGTAGCTCACCCCGATCGATTTGGAGTTGATCAAACGCCTTCTTGAAGATGATATTGACCGAGCTGCCTGTGTCAATGAATACACGGTGAATGGTATAGTTTGTAATTACCACTCGGATGATGAGGGCATCGTCGTGCGGCACTTCAACTCCTTCGAGATCCCTGGGGCCGAAGCTGATCTCGGACCCACTTGCCTGCTCTCGGCTGCAGCCAACGGCGTGGATCTCATGCCGTCAAGCGTATGATTTTCGAGCTCGGTTGGAGTCTCCGCTGGTCGGTCCACCAGCTATAATGTTGATCTCGCCTCGCGCCACATTGCTCATGTTCTCCTCCTCCCGAGCGGATGGTCTGCCTCACTCACGTGTGGCTCGATCGGGTTTGGCGCTTCTTCGATGGGGCTACTGCGATGATCTTCCTACTTCTTCTCATCGTTTGGCGCCATGGTGCCTGTGTCTCCAGTCAAGAGAGGGAGACCAGCGGCGATAACTTTTCGGTTGGGTGACCGAATTGAATCCGTGACAGTCGCGGGTGTTGTGAGTTGCTGACTGGTGGAAGGAACAGAACATAGGGGTCCATACCTTTCCTTTCAATTTTGGACGCTTGGCGGCCACATGCTGAACTACGTGAGGCCTTGCTTCCTGGTGTAGCCGCGTCCCTTCGGCTCGAGGTCCTCATGGTGGCTGATGGCTGATCGGTGGCCTCCGTTCGGTCGGCGTCGATGGTTCGGATGGCGTTTCCTTCTTCCTCTCCACCTGGGCCTCTTCTACGTTTATATATTCGTTGGCCTTCTTCAGCATGTGGTAGTAGTCTCGAGGTGGCTTTCGGATGAGAGACCGGAAGAAATCTCCGTCCACGAGCACTTGGGTGAACACATTTATCATGGTCTCAGACGAGACCGATGGGATGTCCATGGCCACCTGATTGATGCGTTGGATGTACGCTCGGAGGGACTCTCTGGGACCTTGCTTCATGGAGAACAAGCTGACGCTCATCTTTTGGTATCGTCTGCTGCTTACGAAGTGGTGCAAGAAGGCCAATCGGAAGTCCTTGAAGCTTTGGATGGACCCGTCCAGTAGCCTTCTGAACCATCGTTGTGCCGAGCTGGAGAGCGTGGTGAGGAAGACTCGGCACTTGACTCCCTTTGTGTACTAATGGAGAGTAGCAGTGTTATCGAACTTACCAAGATGGTCGTCCGGGTCAGTCGACCTGTTATATTCTCTGATTGCCAAAGGAGCGTAATGTCTTGGCAGCGGATCTTGTAGGATTGCTTCGGAGAATTGGCAGTTGATCCGCTTGAGTGACGAATCAGCTCGGGGCGCCTTACCTTTCCTTGCGTCCCGCATGGGTGCTTCATCTGAAGAAGAGTCCCTTCCCTGAGGGGCTTGAGCAATCTCAGAGGGTGTTTGAAACAATACCCGGTGGAACGGAATCGGCGCGGGTGGAGCTTCTCCCTGAGTGTCGGTCAGCATTTTATTCTGCCCCTAGACAGAGAGCTACTCCGGTCGGTCTTCGTGCGTTACTTGGCCCCCTGAAGCCGATGTCGCTTGCTGGGCAAGCTGATCGGCTAGCGCTCTCTGCTGCTGCTGTTTGACTATTTTCGACGCTCGTGCCTGAATAAGTGCGTCGAGCTCCTCTTGAGTGAGCGTAACCATGTGCAGTCGTCCAGTTTCTTCTATCTTCTTGGCTCAGATGCAGGTACGTTCCTACAGACGACGCCAAATTTAATCTTGTCCGAGAGTCGAGGTGACAGACATTGGGGATGTGGCGCTCCTATTGACCGTGCGTGAACCTCCGATGAGACTAGCCTACAAGCACAAAAGCGTCAGTGCCGAACCAGGGAGTAGTTCCTCGGCGATGGCCCTCCAACACTCAAGTCAGATCTCCGGCGAAGGTAAGCAAGCAAAGAAACGAAAGCAGCAGCATAATTACAGCTACAGTAGAATGCGCATACCTCCGTCGATGTCTGGGGTCCCATATATATAGGGTTCTTGGGGGTGCGCATGTACACCCCTCGACGCGTGCACGCATCTCAAAGCTCTCCCTGATAGGACGTGTCAAAAAAGTATACCTGACACCATACCTCAACAGCCCGAGCATATCCTGACAAGACAGTGGAAGCTTCCATCGTACGATTCTCTGCTTGATCATGTTGCCGACCATACTGTTTGTCTGCGATACGGATCTCGAGGAGGATATCAGTTGATCCTGCCTCTGTCTGGTAGTGGGCCGAGTGGGTGGTCCGCTCGGCTAATTCTGCTGTTTGGGCCGAGCGGGATGATCGTTCGGCTACTTTCATTGTCCAGGTTTGCTGGGTCGGGTTTGCGCTCTGATGGCTGTAATCTAATCTGTGGCCATCAGGATGTCCGCCCGGCGCATGCTCAGCTGCTCCGCAAATGACTTGTCGGTTGGCGCCTGCTTTAGTGATAGTTGAGCGTCGGAAGCTCGGTGTGAAACCGAGCTGTAATAACGTCGGACAGGCCATTCCCTAGTTCGATCGGCAGATGGGGTCGCCCGATCGGACACTAGCTTGGGGCGTTGACCGGCCGTTGACCTCTCTACGTGGCGGGACCTGACCTTGTCACCGGATCACTATGTTTACTCGGAAGAGCAGAAAATAAAATTAAGGAAAATTTTTTGTACTGAATAATTTTCTGTCGTTTACTTCATTGAAATTTTAAAAGGGTAGAGAAATACAATCCATCGACAAATGATTTTAGAATCAAAATTGATCACCTCAAAATTAGATGAAAAAAATGACGTATGTACCCCTTTTTATTCATAAAATTACACCATATATTTAAAAAAATGACGCATGTCTTTTTAACTCAGAAAATTATAAAATATACCTAAATGATGCATGTATTCTTTTTCAGTTACAAAAATTATGTCGCATATATCCACCTTCCTCAATTCATTAGCGGATGATTTTAGAGCCAAAATTGATCATATCAAAATCGGACGAAAAACAACAGATGAAAAAAATGACGTATGTACCTTTTTTCATTCATAAAATTACATCATATATCAAAAAAAAAAACACATGCACCCTTTTTAACTCACAAAATTATACCATATATCCAAAAATGATGTATGTACCCTTTTTTAGTTAAAAAATTACAGTACCCACCTTCCTCAATCAAAGTAAACAAGCATGTATAGAAAGAAATTTCTTTTCTTTTTCATTCTCTTCCTATGTCCCTAGGTTTATTTCATCTATCCATCATCTATTTCTTCAGGTAAACAGAGCATAAATCTAGGATGAGAGGAATATGATAGAATGCTTATGAGTTTGAAATAAAAAATGATGAACTAAAAACTAGGGATAATATATTTTTAAGGTATATTTTTCAAGACAGTGAGTAGTTTGGTAATCATCTATTTTTACTTCATAAGAAGCTTAATGTTAATGTTACTGTGATAAAAGATGATAATCTTCACCTGAGGGCTCTTCAAGACCATCCAAAACCCATTGCTCTTCAAGATGATCCGAAACATATTGAAAGGAAATAACTTATGGGACCATTCGGCTAATCTAGCGGCCTCCTAAGTGGGGGCCTAGCACGGCTAGATAAACCTTGTGATTCAAATCCAAAATTTATTGTGATAACTTCTTACCCGCTATGCATGTCAGAAGCTTAATGCTATTGGGAGACTGATAGCTGAGAAATGACGTCTTCCTTGACAAATATTGGATTAAAAAACTATAAATAAAATATTGAATTCAAATTCAAAGTTATCTGGTCTGTCAGGATAGACTTGTTTTCTATCGAGCGGGAAGACTGAGTTGGCTGAGTGATTGAATGTCTAACTATGAAGCTATCGAGTCGAGCTGGAAGACTGAGTTGGCCTATCAAGTATGTTGAGTGCAAAAAATAAAAGGAAAATAACATCTCAGAATCTTGTTGCTTCATTTGACCTTAATATGAGACATCTCAAGAATTAGAGATCTATTCTTGTTTTACGACTTGGATCAAAATGTACGCAATCCTCTCTCACATCCTATCATAATATTTTCTTCGCATTGTAGATCTATATTTTCTTCACATTGTCAATCTACATTTTCTTTACATTTTCAATTCAAATACATTTTCTTCACATTGTCAATCTACATTTTCTACACATTATCAATCTACATGTTTGACAAGTTTTATCATGTCGTGTTGATAGCGAGTGGGATTACACCATCATGAGACTATTTTGACAAAGACTATTATGAAAGTATTATATCATTTAAATAAAAAAATATTTTGAAAAGAAAACAAAAAGTTATAATAAGACATTTTTAATGTTTATTTATTAAAAATAAAATTTGACAAACATTAATCTCAGCTCCAATATCCATCTCAATCTATCCATCACCATCCTCAAACTATTCACTGACTTCCTAAAGGACACGTGGTTTGACAAACATTTTTTTTTTTACATAATTAACTATTGCTCCTAAATTAATGGAGTAATTCTATAAAGAACATGTATAGATTCTTTAGCGTCCCCTCATATAGATCTAGTGAATAGCATATAAAATGTTATCATCATGAAATTTAGAGTTCGAATCTTGACAAGGTCGAGGTAAATACCTCTCTTATGTGCTAGTCATTATTCTAAAGGCTAGTAGCCGCCCGTGATTTACCTTCTCCGTGTTGGCCCTGGGACAGGTTGACGAGGGCGTTGGAGTTGAGCGTATTCGTTTTTCGCCATCATATATAAATTCTTTGGAAATGCAAACTATTTCTCCTCCTTTCAATGAGGCCTTGAAAGGAGGAGATACACCGCCAGAGTTATAATGCAACGGTAAGATATTCAGGTTGTCACCTAGGTACTTACGGTTTGGGGGCGGCATCGACGGTCACCCCCTGCCGACGGTGGAATCTCCAGTATTATGAGATCTCACCGATGGAGATAGAGAATACTACCTCTTGTTGCTTGTAAAAATCGCCCCTCCATGTTTAAATTCCTAGATCCGTCACTGTCTGATGGCCGTTAGAAAATTTATGTGAGACTCAACCGATCACCTCAATCTCAACATTACCTAACTTTATTAATCATTTTTCGTGAAAGAGGAGATAGGCATAGTTCATTACTATCTACTTAAGGTGTGCAGATATATACAGATTCTCCAATGAGTCCATTATTGGAGATCATGCATTCTGTCATAGCTGCTACTCCGAAATGCAGTAAATTCAATGCTCAGTATACAAGCCTTACTTACAAACTGTTTTTCATATTCTTCTTCTTCTTCATTGTTGCTCCTTATACCCTGCAAACATCTATCGTAAATAGAAAATCAGTGAAAATCTTTTCTAATAAAATTCTCTCATATAATCCATGTATTCCTGCTAATTGATGCAGCACTTACTGATCTAGGATACACGATGCATAGAAGTGGCAACAAAACATATATGGTGAAATGGCAATTTTGTTCATATTTATAGTCTAAATATGATGGTAATCTTTGTTGTATGTTTCAAATAAGTTTCAAATTTATTGTAGTGCCAGGGCAGATCAATTGAAAGAATCAGTATGCAATTCCAGAAGATCCAACTATCAGCTTCATTATGACACTGCATGGATAGCAATGGTCCCTTCTCCAACTTCTCCTAACCATCCATGCTTTCCACAATGCCTTGATTGGATAATAAAGCATCAACATTCTGATGGATCATGGGGACTCGATCACTTCCAACCCTTTCTCGTTAAAGACTACCTGTCTTCGACATTAGCTTGTGTAATCGCGCTCGAACGCTGGAAAGTTGGTCAGGAACAAGTCAGGAGGGGTAAGTGATGATAAACAGTGTTATAGCATTTGATTGATATATGTTAAATGACAAGTCATGTTGTTACTGCAGGTCTGAATTTTATTGGGAGTAATTATTCATCCATTTTGGATGAGCACTTGCAGTCACCTATTGGCTTCGATATTGTATTTCCAGGCATGATTGAATATGCCATCAACATTGGTTTAGATGTTCCTATAGAACATCATGAGATAGGGAACATGCTCGGCCGACGAAATGCAGAACTACTCAGGTTGGAAATGTTTTGACCAAGTTGTAATTTAGAGAAGAACCTAAAAAACAATTTGATTACCAAGTGTTATGTGAGCATGCTAAGAATGTTATATACATGTTTTTTTCCCTTGATGCAGATGATGTAGACTATGCGTTTGTCATCTAAATATACCTTCTTTCCGTCAGTTCAAATGTAGAACTTTGCTTTGTGCATCTTCGAATTTGATGATTTACTTTGCATCAAGTACATGTTCACTGTGAAGTTATCAATCTAACATTATACTTAGTATAATGATTCAGGTCAAACGATCCAATGATCATAATACATTAATGCAGCATCATAACTGATACGGTGCATGATTGTGGGGCCAGTAAGATGATGTGGTTAGGAGTCAAGACCACAGGATGGTCATGAGTTAAGCTTACGTGGAGGTCAGAAGTCTAGCTTTCATGTAGGTCAGAAGTCAAGCTTGCGTGGCGGTGGTCAAAGTCCCAGTTGACGGGGCAGTCAAAGGATAGGATTTTAAGTGGGACCGAATCCAGCCTCGATAGTAATCAAGAACGGGGCTCACAGGCCGTGTACAGCCTAGAATTAGATCCACAGGCCAAGTACAACTAAGGAGAGGGCCCGTAGGCCAGGTAAGGGCACAGAAAGAAAGGTCTCAGGCGAAGCACATAAGGTCAGGATACAGACCCGACTTGCAGGTCGGGAAGTATAAATCAGGGATAACAACAGACAGAAGCAGGTCGGGACACAGAGCTGACATACAGGTCGGGACGTACAAGCCATGGATAACAGCGGACAGATGCAGGTCGGAAGACAGAGCTAGCGTGCAGGTCGGAAGACAGAGCTAGCGTGCAGGTCGGGACGTACAAGGCATGAATAACAACAGACAGAAGCAAGTCAGGACACAGAGATGGCGTGCAGGTCGGGACGTACAAGCCATGGATAACAGCGGACAGAAGCAGGTCGGGACACAGACCTGGCATGCAGGTCAGGACGTACAAGCCATGGATAACATCATACAGAAGAAGGTCAGGACACAGAGCTGGCGTGCAGGTCGGGGCGTACAAGCCATGGATAACAGCGGACAGAATCAGGTCGGGACACAGACCTGGCGTACAGGTCGGGACGTACAAGCCATAGATAACAGCGGACAGATGCGGGTCGGAAGACAGAGCTGGCGTGCATGTCGGGACGTACAAGCCATGGATAATAGTGGACAGAAGCAGGTCAGGACATAGAGCTGGCGTACAGGTCGGGACGTACAAGCCATGGATAACAGCGGACAGATGCAGGTCGGAGACAGAGCTGGCGTGCAGGTCGGGACGTACAAGCCATGGATAATAACGGACAGAAGTAGGTCGGAAGACAGGACACAGACCTGACATACAGGTCGGGACGCACAAGCCATGGATAACAGCGGACAGATGTAGGTCGGAAGACAGAGCTGGCGTGCAGGTCAGGACGTACAAGCCATGGATAATAGCGGACAGAAGCAGGTCGGGACACAGACCTGACATACAAGTCAGAATACAGACCTCAGAGTACAAACCTAGGGTCCAGGCACTACAGGATAAACAAGCCAGGGAATCGTAACTGCCTGTCAGAGAGTGTCAGAGAACAATCAGTGTGTCAAGGAATATGCTGACAGTCGGGGCTCATTACCTTTTTAGTTTTACCGCCGGCCTATGAGGAGATGCCACGTGTCATTCACCACCCAACAAAGCCTGATAGCTGACATTCCCTGACACCTGCCAGGCCCCAGAAACATCCGTTGCAGTATAAAAAGGGATGCTTTGTCCCTTATGTAGGTATGCTCACTCGTCATTTCTCACTAGTCTTTACTTTTCGTCCTTTCTCTGTGCTTTCTGGGGAAAAAGTACCTGACTTGAGCGTCGGAGGGCCTGACCTGGGGACTTTTTCCCTGGTTTCTGGTCTCTAACGACTCGTGGGATCATCTGAGTGTGCGCAGAGCTGCAGTGTCATCATCTTGATCATCTTCCTCCATCATCCGCTCTTGCGAGCCTTTCCGAGGGGTGCCAGGTAGATCAGACTCCGCGACAACTTTTCGTCAACTTCCAATACATCAAGGCCCGCCTTCATCCGACTTAGCTTCCGGACGGGATCAAATTTGGCACCGTCTATGGGAACACAACAGCCTGTTCCAGAACGTGACGATGGAGGACTCGAGACGAATCAACGTGACCATGACTGTCGGAGAATACGAGCTCTTCAAGGAGGCAAAGAAGAGGGCTGCCTCAGAAAAGCAACAACAAACAACTGCTTCCCGACCAAAAAAGCTACCGGATGTTTCTAAAGAGCCTGCTCACGCCTCAGACCGAGGCTCTAAGAGAAAACAACCTCTGGAATTTCCCCCTGCCTTCTACAAAGAGTCGGGATAGGGGTAGTATCAGCCATACCCTGGGTGTTATAGCCACAAAGAGCAGCCACAATTCTCGGTGGCTGAGAGTTCTTTACCTAAAGACTCCAAGAAAGGGAAATCTATCATTCCCCGTGAGAAACGTCGATCGGAGCAGGAAGAGAAAATCCCCTTTTCTTCCAAAATCTTGGAAGAAAGGTTGCCTAAAGGGCACTGCCCCTGCTATAGGGGAATACGATGACAGTAAAGATCATGAAGATCATCTTCGTAAATTCAGGAATGCATCCCTGTTACATCAATATAGCGACGCTGTTAAATGTCGTGTGTTCCTGAATACTTTATCGGGTTCTGCCCAAAAATGGTTTGATGGACTGCCACATGGGTCCATCATCTGTTTTGCTGATTTCAAGAGTGTCTTCCTGCGCCACTTCGCCAGCAGTAGGAAATATCAAAAGATATATCACTGCATGTTTGCCCTCGAGTAGGGATCTGCGGAGCCATTGAGAAGCTATATTAAGCGCTTCAATCAGGTGGCTCAGGATGTTCCTTCAGCCACATCCGAAATACTCATGAGCGCCTTCTCCCATGGGTTAACTGAAGGAGAGTTCTTCAGGGATCTCATTAGGAATCCCGTAAAAAATTTCGATAAGATGTTGGAAAAGGCGGCCAACTATATCAATGTGGAGGAAGCGCAGGCGGCACGAAAGAAGGCAGACAAGCCACCTTCCGCTATAAACTGGCCAGAGAGAAGAGTACCTCTGCCGCCTGCTCAGCCTCTCCCACGTGCTCGGGATGCCCGACCCACTTTCCACTCCGGGCAGGATACCCGATCGGTGCCACGGGTAGCTGCAGTTCAGGTCCCCCGACCTGGTCTATGGGGACCACGTTATTGCACGTACCACCGATCCCACACGCACACCACCAATGACTGCTACCAATTCGCCCGGGATGCCCAGTTAGCTGCTGAGATGGGTTTACCGCCACCGGAGTTGGCCCCTCAAGTTCAGCGAATGATGGAGGAGCGGCGCAATGCGATAGGGCAGGCTGGCCGACCTCGAATTGAGCAAGAGGGACCAAGCATACAACCACTAGGGCGCATCGGAGAACCAGAAGGAGCACGTGAGGTAGAAAATCGGGGCAACGCAGCAATAAGAGATATAGGCATGATCTCCGGAGGTCCCACTGATGGGGATTCAGGCCGGGCGCGCAAATCCCATGAGCGCCGGTTAGAGATTCATGTTGTAGGGTGTAGTCGGGAGCAGGCTGCCGACCCGATCATCAGTTTTGGACCGTAGGACTTGGAAGGACTGGAGCTACCCCATGATGACGCTCTCATCATCAAGGCCATCATAGCCAATAGTCGTGTGGCTAGAGTCTTTGTGGATACGGGCAGCTCGGTAAATGTTTTATTCTAGTCAGCTTTCGAAGAAATGCAGATCGACGCCAGTGAGCTCCAACCAATGGCTACCTCCCTATATGGTTTCACTGGCAATGAAGTAAGACCCATGGGCCAGATCAAATTAGCTATATCCTTGGGAAATGAACCATTGGTCAGAACCAGGAGGAGTACTTTCCTTGTAGTGGACTCACCCTCCTCTTACAATGTCATTTTGGGCCGACCGACCTTGCATGAATTCCGGACGGTCGTTTCTACATTTCATCAGAAGATCAAGTTCCCAGTCGGTGATCAAGTTGGAGAAGTTAGGGGCGAACAACGAGTCTCTCGGAGGTGCTACATTGACATGGTCATGGTAGAAGCTTGCAAATCCCAAAGAACTTAGGATGGGGCTGTGCATGCCATTCAAGAAGAACCCTTGCCTTTGGCCGAAGTGCCTATCCCTGGGAAGAAGTCCAGCTCTACCCTGAACACCCAGAAGGCCTCACTCGTGTGGCAAGCAACTTACCTCTAGAGCTCAAAGAGAAACTGGTTCAGTGTCTGACTCGTAATAGGGATGTCTTCACCTGGTACACTGAAGAATTACCTGGGGTCAGGCCGGAAGTAGCTGAGCACAAGTTGCATCTTCTACCAGATGCCCGACCTGTGAAGCAGAAGAAGAGGTCTCGGCCGACCAAAATAAAATTATCATATTTGAAGTAGATCAGCTCAGGAAAGCAGGGCATGTTCGCAAAGTGCAATTCCCATCTTGGCTTTCCAATGTCGTCTTGGTAGCAAAAATCAATAACAAATGGAGGGTCAGCATAGACTTCAGAGATCTCAATAAAGCCAGCCCTAAAGATTGCTACCCCCTACCCAGGATTGATCAGCTGGTAGATTCAATGGCAGGTTGTGAAAGAATCTGTATGCTAGATGCTTATCATGGGTATCATCAAATCCCCTTAGCCGTGGAAGATCAAGAAAAGGTTAGTTTCATTACGGCAGATGGTACTTTTTGTTACACGGTCATGCCTTTTGGGCTCATGAATGCTGGAGCTACATACCAGAGAATGATGGACAAGATCTTCCGGAAGCAGGTCGGGCGCAATGTGGAGGTATGTGTAGACGACATACTCATCAAATCCCCCTGGCCACGAATCTAATATCTGATGTGGAGGAGACCTGCGACACCTTGCGACAGTATGGGTTGAAATTAAATCCTTTGAAGTGCCTCTTTGGAGCTAAGGGAGGGAAGTTCTTGGGCTATCTTGTCACTGAGCGGGGAATTGAAGCCAATCCAGAGAAAGTCCAAGTACTCCGGGATATGAAGGCTCCCCAGAACTTGAAGGAGGCTCAGAAGCTGGTTGGCAGGATAACAGCCTTGTCTTGGTTTATTTCCAGAGTGGCGGACAAAGCGGCGCCCCTCTTCAAAGTCCTTCGAAAGGCTTCTAAGTTCTAATGGGATGAGGAATACACACGGGCCTTTGAAGAATTAAAAACCTATCTGAAGACACTGCCTTCCCTATTTAAACCCGTCGCAGGGGAACCGCTCTGGATCTACCTATCATCTACCCCCGAGGCTGTGGGGGCAGTACTGGCAAAAGAGCAAGATAATGTACAGAGATCAGTGTATTTTTTCAGTCATTTACTAAAAGGGGTTGAGTCTCAATACACAGCTCTGGAAAAATTAGTTTATGGATTGGTACTTATGGCTCGGCGTCTGGGCCTTACTTTTTGGCACATCCTATTACGGTCCTGACCAACAGTACGATGGGCAAAGCTCTAACTAACGTTGAAGTTGCAGGACGACTCATCAAATGGGCAATCGAATTGGGAGAATATAACATCGTGTATCAACCTCGAACCGCTATTAAGGCATAGGCCTTGGCTGATTTCTTGACTAAGATTCATCATCCCGACTCAAAGGAGACTTGGAAAGTATATGTAGATGGATCAGCTACACGTCAGGGGAGTGATGTGGGAGTTCTTCTGATATCTCCTCAGGAAGATGTTTTGCAGCTGGTCGTGTGGCTAAACTTCAGAGCCACTAATAATGAAACAGAATATGAAGCTTTATTGGCAGGCTTGCAAGCAGCTCGACATGTAGGAGTTGCCCGAGTTATCATTTATTCGGACTCCCAACTAGTAACTCAACAAGTAGCTGACAACTTTGGGATCAATAGCGACAGGTTACAAATATATCAGGAGGTCTATGAAAAAATGAAGCAAGAATTCAAGGAGGTCATTATAAGCAAGATCCCCAGATCTGAGAACGGTAAGGTTGATGAGTTAGCCAAGATGACCAACTCCTTGACCATGTGGGTACTGGATAGGCCAACAGCCCAGACCTTCTTAATATCTCAGATAGATCTGCAAAACAACATGGACGAGATTATTGACTGGCGGGCACCTATGATTAGTTATCTTCAGTAGGACACCTTGCCCACAGATCTGGAACAAGCGCAGCTAATCAAGAAAAAGGTCCATGCATACACCATGGTAGGTGATCAACTATACAAGCAGGCGTTCTCTCGACCTTTACTCAAATATATAAGTATAGAAGAAGTTGATCAGGTCTTGCGAGAGATGCACTTAGGATGCTGTGGCAGTCATGCAGGTGGTCGAACTCTTGCTCGTAAAGTGCTGCTGGCTGGGTATATCTAGCCTACTCTGCAAAAAGATGCTCACCAGTTAGTGAACACTTGTCTGTCTTGTCAAAAACATCAAAATCTGACACATACACCTACCCGGCGTTAAAGACGTCTATGGTTTCTTGCCCCTTTGATCATTGGGGTATGAATATTGTATGACCTTTCCCTATGACATCCGACCAAAGGAGATTCCTGCTGGTAGCTGTAGACTATTTCTCGAAGTGGGTGGAAGCGGAAGCTCTGGCCAAGATTATCGAAGGAGCAGTTATTCAATTTTTATGGAGAAGCATTTTATGCAGATTTGGTATACCCCACAAGTTGGTATCGGATAACGGGAGACAGTTTCAGGGTCGGAGGATCCAGGCCTGGTGTTTGGGGTTTGGCATCATACAGGCCTTCATCTCCATATCTTATCCTTAAAGTAATGGGCAGACCGAGGTGATCAATCGAGAGATTGTACGAGGACTTAAAGTAAAGCTGGATCATGATGGAGGAGATTGGGTGGACGAGCTACAAAGTATTCTGTGGACCTATCGCACAATGCCACGAGAAAGCACAGGCCTCACTCCATTCCACCTGGTCTACGACAGTGAAGCAGTGGTACCTGTGGAGATCGGGGTGCCTTCAACTAGAAGAGTTCTGTATGATGAAGAGAACGTTGAGCGACGGTTAACAGAACTGGACCTCATCACCGAAACCCATGAACAAGCAGCAACTCGGCTATTTGCATATCGATAAAGGATGCGGCAGAATTATGATAAGAAGGTGGTCCCTCGTTTCTTTGGGGAAGGAGATCTGGTCTGGAAGCGAGTCAAACCCGTGGGGGACGTGGCCAAGTTAGCACCCCAGTGGGATGGGCCTTACAAAGTCATCAAAAAATTATCGTTCGGAGCTTATTATTTACAAGATAACCAAGGCAAGAAGTTAGATCAACCATGGAGCGCTAACTACCTACGACCTTACAGTACGTAGGGTGTGTTCTAGTGCACACCAAGTGCTTGATAAAATGCTTAGCTCAATATAATGCTACAGTAGGCATTTTAATAGCTCAGTTAATGCAGTAGAAGCATTTAAAATAACTTATTTAGTCTTGCTTCAGCTTATATGGGACTACGGTCCAATGGGTGGGCTCCCATAGTCGCCTCTAGGTTCAGATAACCTAGTTCTAGGTTCAGATAACCTAGTTAAAGCAAGGTAAGAAAATTAGCTATGAAATCAGTATTTTATTTTCAGCAGTGGCATTGTACTGGATTAGATATCCATTGGGTTGGGCTCCCACAGTCGTCCCTAGGTTTAGATAACCTAGTAAACCCTACTAGACTCGGAACTTGCAATCCCGGGTTTAGTTAGGGATGCGCGCACAGCAAGTACAGTTGCCGGGCCCATCAGCAGCATGATTATTATTTTAATCTATTATGTAAATAGTTTTCAAAACGTCACAAATTAGTTATGTGAATAAAAGTTAGACTCAGTTTAGCATTAATTAGTTTAGCTTAGGTATCAATTCAGTT
The DNA here is from genome assembly GCF_018446385.1 of Zingiber officinale. Classification (NCBI taxonomy): domain Eukaryota; kingdom Viridiplantae; phylum Streptophyta; class Magnoliopsida; order Zingiberales; family Zingiberaceae; genus Zingiber; species Zingiber officinale. The sequence continues at coordinate 101,965,917 of NC_055992.1, read as the reverse complement.
TCTTATTGATACACATGATAGTTCTATGATTGGCTTTACATGTTAGTTTTTCAGTTAGTTTCTTCGCTATTTATGAGCATGATTAGCTATACATGTTTAGTATTTCAGTTAGTATGATTCCTTTACTGCTATTTATGAGCATGCTTAGCTATACATGTTAGCTTTTCAGTTAGTTGATTTCTTTGCTATTTATGAGCATGAGTAGCTCTACATGTTAGCATTCAGTTTTAGCATGTTTTTATTTATATACATGCATATCGAGTTTTTGTGAGTAGGATAGCGCTCACTAAGCTTTTAGCTTATAGATACTATTTTCCTTCTACTGCAGATAAAGGAAAAGGAAAAGTATAAGAAGGAAGGCGACAAGGAGATGCTGTGACAGTGTGTGTGATGCCAGGACTATGGAGAGATCCAGAATTAGCTGGCAAAATTGTCAAGACTTTTCTTTTAGTTCTCTTTTAATGTTATATTGAAATTGAGTTTATTTCCGCATTTGTAGTTTGATACCTCCTATCGTTGGAGTGATATGGTTGTTTGCCATTGCTAGAGTAGTTTCATATTTTTATTGTGCTATTATACTGTGTGGTTGTGAAATTATATGTTCCAGCCGCCTGTGGCTGAGTATACTCTGTATGTATTTACGGATATGGTCACCGGTACAGGGGAGACTCTGCCGAAATTTTTCGGTAGAGTTTCTATGTGATTCTTAATCATACCAGTTAAGTAGAGTTAGTAGTAAGTAGCGGTCATCCTTAGAGAGTAGTAGTAGTAGTAAGAAGGGTGGTCGTTACAGTTGGTATCAGAGCAGTTCCCATTCTCCAGCATCACACACATTAGCATCAGCCTTGCCGTCTTCCAAGTAAGAATACCTCTACTTAATTTATGCTCCTTGTTTTGTTATTACAGTTCATGTTTATATGCCTACTGCTTGTTAGTATGTGATAGTTTTTAAACATGATATCAGTAGTTATATAACTGTGATTACATTAGTTATGTTATGTTCTCGATGTCTTTAGAAATGGCGGGCGCCCAGCTAGAAGGGCACTAGCTCTGAGCCCCCAAGAGGCAGCGGTTGGTGACCTCCTCCGGACCTTACACAATTAGTGGCTCGATTCTGCTAGCTGACGCAAAGCGAAATAGCCCCTTAAAGGCTAATCGTGAGAATACCCCACGGTTACCCGGAACCGATCGGCGACTCGAGTCTTAGAGGTTCCACCAGACCCTACAGGCCAACGCCACTAAGCCTAAGACACCCAACAGGCCCCGGTCGTGAGCCAAGAAAGGAAGCCTATTTGATCCGGTGGCGTGAGTCAAGCCGGAGAACTTCTCGTGCACCGGTGAACCATGGGATGCTCAAGCACAGTTCAAAACATTGGAGAGCACGATGGAGCTTCGGAGCCGAACAGGAGAAGGTAAAGTGTGCCTCCTTCGCACTGACAGAGAGGCCGCGTGGTGGGAGAGAGTCGAGCGGGCGCCCAATGAACCAGGATGACATGGTGACTTCAAGAAAGAATTCTTGAGGTTCTTTCACATGCGGGTCCAAACCGCCACTCTGACGAGTTCACGGAGTTTCTCGGCAACCTATCAGTTGAGGAAAGCCAAGAAATTCAATAGGCCGGCTCCATGTCCCGAATTAGTCAGCCTGAGAAACGAAGCAGGTTGGTGATGCTCAAAATGTTGAGGCGGAAATAGCGATGAATGTGGCGGTGGCATCCATAGGCCACAAACCACGGAAGAACTAGTGAGTAGTGCTCGATCACGAGCACTACGAGCGAGCATAAAGCGTGAAGCAAGTCTCCTCGAGTCCAGGCAGGAAACTCTCACACTCAAAAAAGCAAGACCACGGCTCTAGCGGAAAGGGGACTCCAACAACAAGCGCAATCGGGGAGTGACCCAAAGGAGGACCATCTAGCAAGCGACCCGGTTATCAGTGTGCTACTTGGGAAATTCCACCCGGGGTTTGTCGCAAGGCACGAGATGCTGAATGTGGACAAGAAGGGCACATGGCCAAGCGGTGCCGAACAAGACCGGTCTTCCTCGCCACAGCAGATTCGTATGCAGGCCAGCCGGCTCGAGTATATCAGATGCAATCCGCTCTAGAAGGTCCACTTATCGGCCGGGTAGATTAGAAGCTCCTCCAGCTGGCGAGGATCTACTCACTCACGAGAGGGCGTAGCCAATGCCTCGGCGGTTGTCACGGTCGATTAACATTTTGATAGTAGTACTCTGTTTCTATTTGATCTTGGGCAACCCATTCTAGCAGGGGCATTGGCGAAAGTTAGCAATACCGAGGTACTCGTTGAGTCGATTTAAACAACATTACCTTCGGGAGGTTATGGCATCCATGCCTTTGGTTGAGCAGTGCGGTCATGATAGCGAACGGAGAACTCTTTTGTGATCGATAGTGCTAACATGAGCTACGATGTCATATTTGGAATGAACTTCCTGATCGGATACGGTGCCTCCATAGAGTGCCGTAAACAGAACCTGAAGCAGAAGCACATTTTGAGTACATCGGAGAACCCAAGAGAAAAAGAGCAAGTTAAGTCCTCGATACGTAGGACCCTACCCCGATCACAGAGAGAATTGGGAAGGTAGCTTGCAAGCTAGACTTACCTCAAGATATGTCAGCAATACACGATGTATTCCATGTCTCCATGCTAAAGAAGTGTATTCACGACCTTAGCCAAGTGATTCAGCCTCAGACAGTGCAGATCCAAGAGGATCTTAGCTATGAGAGCAGACACAGATAGTGGACAGAGCAGACAAGAGACTAGGAAACAGAGAAGTGTCATTAGTAAAAGTCATCTGGTAGAACCAGAAGCCCGAGAAAGTTACTAGGGGAGCGTGGAGACAGCATGAGACAGAAATATATCCAGAATTAATCTAAGTTCGAGGACGAACTTTTTATAAGGTATGGGGAATTATAACGACCCAAATTTCCTCATTTTGAGTCTCAAAAATAATTCAAAAATAATTAGAAATACCCTTAAAATATTCTAGAGATTTTTAGAAAATTTTAGAATATTTTTATGTAATTTTTGGAGTTCGTTTGGTATTTTTACCAAATAAAAGAAGTTTAAAATAAAAGTAAAGTGTTAAGGTTGGGTTTTGAACCCTAAACCCTAGACCGAACTAGACCTTAACCAAGGTCAGCCAACCAACTGAGCTAAGCAAATTTTGTTATAATATAAGGGAATTAAATGTAGTTAAGTAGTTGTAAGAAACGAAATAAAAAATTCCGTTTAAAAAGGAGCCAAGGACGGCTCGAACCCAAGACCTTCGGGAACTCATCTTTCCAGCGGACCAAGCGCGCCAGCGGGTATTTCGTAAACAGATTCATAACGAATTGGTCTTAAGCTGTAGTTATAAAAGGATAAGTTAGGAGAGGGATTAATTATTTTTCTTTTCCCTCAAAATTTCTCTTCTCGCACTCGGCGACGGCGTCCGCGATTTCCTGTCCGAGGCTAGGGCTTTGTCTCCTGCGGCCGGCGAGCGTCTTCTTCCGTGAGTTCTTCACCGATCCAAGCTCCTCTCGTAAAGGAGAACTCGAAGGCGCGAAGAAGGCCGATATTTCAAGCTCGCCGCAAGCCCTAGAAGAATTAGAAGTTCTTCTCTTCGGCTGTAAGTCCAAGGAACACATGTGAGTTGCTTCTCACCTGCAGTAGGAGTTGTTTCGAGCTTTGATTCATTTTCATGGCTTTCGGATTCTTGTTTTCCTTTGAATTTCGAAGCATGTTGTAAGGTTTTTGGTTTTGATGTTCCACCGTGAACCCTAAATAAAGAAGAGAAGGATTAGTGCAGTTTAAGCCTGAAGAACAGTTACAAATATGGTCCTAGATTTCCCATAGTAGTGTTCTCTTATTAGTTGCATCTTGGTTTTTTCCTTGCTGTGCTACAAGGCATGTAGAATAGTTGCAATTTAAGTTCCTTTTGTTTAGTTGCCGTGTGCCTCAAAGAAGGGAAATAGGCCAATGTTCCTTTTGTTTTGAATTCCAGTAGATTGCAGAATAGTATACCTTGTTAACAGAACGTGACAAACAGCTATGTTCATAAGTTCTTAGTAGCAAATCTTTGTAGTACCGAACATGAAAAAGGATTATCGATTTTGGTTCTTTTTAGTATAAGAAAATTCCATGTTGTTAGGTCAATGAAACAATGATTTTGATGAACTGATTTAATTCGGAAAGTTTCAGTTGGATTCTTAGTAGTTAATCCATGCATGAAGTTTTGATTTCTAGTAGCAATTTTCTTGATCCATCTTTTACTTCCCTATGCATGAGTTAGATTTTTATTTGTTAGTTCCTTTGAAGCTAGTTTAAGTTCCGTGAAGCATGATATTCTGTTAATTCCATACAGCAACGATTCCTTATTTTCTAGATTCTATTGCATGCTTAGTAGTTGAATTGGTTTTACTTTCACAGCATGCTTAAGTTGTTCTAGTTTCCTATTTGCTATTGGAATAACATGAGCAATTCTATTTTTATAGCATGCAGATTTTTATAAGTAAAGTATGCAAATTTTGATAGGCTTAATATGCAGATTTTTGTTAAGCTTTGTATACAGATTTTCAGTACGTAGGGTGTGTTCTAGTGCACACCAAGTGCTTGATAAAATGCTTAGCTCAATATAATGCTACAGTAGGCATTTTAATAGCTCAGTTAATGCAATAGAAGCATTTAAAATAACTTATTTAGTCTTGCTTCAGCTTATATGGGACTACGGTCCAATGGGTGGGCTCCATAGAGTAGCCTCTGGGTTCAGATAACCTAGTTCTAGGTTCGGATAACCTAGTTAAAGCAAGGTAAGAAAATTAGCTATGAAATCAGTATTTTATTTTCAGCAGTGGCACTGTACTGGATTAGATATCCATTGGGTTGGGCTCCCACAGTCGTCCCTAGGTTTAGATAACCTAGTAAACCCTACTAGACTCGGAACTTGCAATCCCGGGTTTAGTTAGGGATGCGCGCACAGCAAGTACAGTTGTCGGGCCCATCAGCAGCATGATTATTATTTTAATCTATTATGTAAATAGTTTTCAAAACTTCACAAATTAGTTATGTGAATACAAGTTAGACTCAGTTTAGCATTAATTAGTTTAGCTTAGGTATCAATTCAGTTTCTTATTGATACACATGATAGTTCTATGATTGGCTTTACATGTTAGTTTTTCAGTTAGTTTCTTCGCTATTTATGAGCATGATTAGCTATACATGTTTAGTATTTCAGTTAGTATGATTCCTTTACTGCTATTTATGAGCATGCTTAGCTATACATGTTAGCTTTTCAGTTAGTTGATTTCTTTGCTATTTATGAGCATGAGTAGCTCTACATGTTAGCATTCAGTTTTAGCATGTTTTTTTTTTATTTATATACATGCATATCGAGTTTTTGTGAGTAGGATAGCGCTCACTAAGCTTTTAGCTTATAGATACTATTTTCCTCCTACTGCAGATAAAGGAAAAGGAAAAGTATAAGAAGGAAGGCGACAAGGAGATGCTGTGACAGTGTGTGTGATGCCAGGACTATGGAGAGATCCAGAATTAGCTGGCAAAATTGTCAAGACTTTTCTTTTAGTTCTCTTTTAATGTTATATTGAAATTGAGTTTATTTCCGCATTTGTAGTTTGATACCTCCTATCGTTGGAGTGATATGGTTGTTTGCCATTGCTAGAGTAGTTTCATATTTTTATTGTGCTATTATACTGCGTGGTTGTGAAATTATATGTTCCAGCCGCCTGTGGCTGAGTATACTCTGTATGTATTTACGGATATGGTCACCGGAACAGGGGGGACTCTGTCGAAATTTTTCGGTAGAGTTTCTATGTGATTCTTAATCATATCGGTTAAGTAGAGTTAGTAGTCAAGTAGCGTCCACCTTTAGAGAATAGTAGTAGTGTAGAAAGGGTGGTCGTTACAAATGATGATGAACAGGTGGTGGTGGCTGTGAAGGCCCAGCGGCTGAGCCAGAGGGTCCAGCAGCTGACCTGGAAGGAGCTGAAGGGGGCATATGAGAAGGCTCTGGAGGTGAGGCAGTTGATGAAGGGTGATGTGATGGGCCAGCTTCGGTGCTCTGATGCTGTTATGAGGTGGAAGGTTGAGCTAGTAGAGGCTCGGTCGGAGCCTCGGGTGGAGCAGGAGGAGCATCGGCCTGGCTCGGGATGGGAGAAGTGGTTGCAATAGGAGGCAAAGGAGAGGTGGTGGTTGCAGCAGGAGGCGGAGGAACAGTGGAAGGGCCCAAGTCTGGTATACGATCGGGGGCCCTATAACGAAGTCTTTGAGCCAAAGGCTAGTTATCCAAATTAGAATCTTCGGAAGGTAGCCGAACCCTACGTCGAGAAGAAGAAGGGGCATCACGACTCAGGCGGTCATTTACAGAATGTGCCCGACGAGCCGCCTGAGAAGCTTCTCTGAAGGCAGGGCTGGCGTAAGGAACGTTGGCTGATCTTCGACCGTGGCCACGACCCGGGCTAGAGGTTGGTCGGGGAGGATTAATAGATTGAAGAGGCATCGAGGTGAATGGCCGGGCTGTAGGCGGGGCCCGGGGACGAACAGGGGCGGCAGGCCGGGATGGACGTGCAGTCTTGGGACGAACGGGACAAGCAAAGGAGGCAGGTCGGACAGTAGATGAGGCTCGGCGAGGAAGACGGGGTCAGGGATTTGCAGGGGAAGCCGCGCTGACATGGGTTGAAGTCGAGTAGGGGAGAGATCTCCTTTCTAAACTAACTCAACCGCGCCTCATTATCTCCATATCAATTATCGGGAGAGGCTGAACTTCTGAGGCACGGGTTAACACATCAGCTGCACAAGATAAAGTACGGGATCAGCTAGAGTAGGCAAAATAAAATGCATAAAGTTATAAAATAACCAAAGGAGAAGCTTACTCAAGGAGTGAGGCGTCTTAGGAGTAAGATAGCTCAGGCGGAAATATGATAACAATTACTCAGACAATAAGCGTGTTAAGTTCAGTTGTCATCCCACTAAGCGAGAGGAAGCCTCTATATAGGATGTATCAAGATGAAAATCCCCTAGTGGTGGGGTCGGGGGAAGTGACGATTGCCATTGCAGGGGCCACTCTACCTCATGGGGAAATCGAATAAAGAAGAATTTGCTCCTCCAGTTCGGTTCAGAAGGTTGTAGAGGTGAGAAAAAAGTAGTTCGAAGACGAGGCTGAAAGCGGAATGAGCCTTCTTCCTGTTGCTGAAGGGTGAAGAAGCAGTGGAACAAAGGGGCAGACCAGGATAGCTCGCACACGTCGCAGAGCACTACAAATCCACAGAGGATCCTTATAGAATTCGGCGTTAGTTGTCCTAGGGGAATTTTGAAGTGGCGGCACACGCACGAAAAGAAGGGGTGAAGAGGGAGACGGAGGCCGACCACAAATTGTTCTTTAAAGAAGGTGCAATATCCATCAGGAGGAGCAAAAAATTGGTGTACTCCGGTGGGGATGATCACATGTGCGTTATCCTCCACTCCATACATATATCGTAGGTCATCCCGATCCAGCTCGTCGAAAGTGGATGAGTCAGGAAAGTACATCGCCGCCAGAGAAGACAGATAGGAGGAGGATGCCATGTGAAAAGAAACAGAAGGAGAAGGGATCAAGAGGAAAGCTATTGACTCAAAAACAGAGATTCAGGAGTAGCAAGGGATTCTGGCGGGAAGAAGAAGAAGACGTGAAAAGTCTAGAGGCAAAAGCGAGAGGAGATTATTTATAGCCGCTGGGCGGAGGGGCAGTTTAGTTAAGTATCATCCACCGGTCCACAATAATTGACGGGAGCAAAGAGGGCCGAGGGATCTTCTTTGAAAATAACGCCCGAGGGTATATCTGGAAAAGTGTCGGTGTGAAGTACGAGAAGATAGATTTCAGGAAAAGATACAACCATTCTAAGTGTTCTATGATTCCCGGTCTGGTCTTAATCCTCGATTTCCCGCTCTGGAATTATCCTGACCTGGATTACGGTGGAAAGAGCAGACCGGGGTGTGTGGCTGAGTCAGGGCAGTCAACAGAGAAAGGCAAGTTAAATAGGTCGGGGTAGAAAACGCAGACCAGGGTGATTTGCTAAATCAAGTTGAGCCAAGGTGGTCGGCAGAAAAAGGCAAGGTAAATAGGGCGGGGTAAAAAGGGAAATCCCGACCGAGGCTAGATAACACTTGAACTAGAGGGTCTAAGTACACCTCCATATTGCCACAATTCATATTGGTCAGGAAACATACAAGGCAATTGGTAAGAAGCTAATGAGCTAAGGAGAGATCAAAAACAAGCAGTCATGTCATAGCATATCACACAAGAGTTAAAGGGTCCTTTATGCTAACAAATTCTGACATACAAGAATCGTCGACAATGTTTTAGTTACATAGACACACGTCAAAGTTCAGCATACAGGGCCACATCAAGGCTCACTATCAGCAAGAGGCTCGGGAAGGAGAAATAAGTCGTCATCATCCTTAAAGGAAGGAAATGACCCGGTCGGAAGCTCGTTCATCAGGCGAACAGTATCCAAGAAGTTCTCTGAAGGGGCAGAGCGAAGTAGATCCTGCTCAAACATTTGACGAGCCCAGGCGGCCGTGCCACAGAATAGCATAAGGTTCATCAGACCCCCAATCTTCCTCAAGAAGAAGGGAGATGTGACGTACGATTGTCTATATGCTCTTAGACGATCGACCTCGCCTGCCTGATAATCTGCCAGCTCTGCCCGAGCCTTCTCAGCATCGGCTCGGGCTAAAGTCAAATCTTTTTGACTTTGGGAAGCATCCTCCTGAGCCTTCAAAAGATCGGCCTGCATGGATTTGAGGGTTGCTTGGCTGGCCTCCCAGCGACTTTGAATAGCCTTCTCCCGGTCGGCACTGGAAGCGAGCTGACCTTGAACGTCTGTTAAACTTTTCTGAAGAGTCTCTTGGGTTTCTTGCAGACTCTTTAGATCAGAGTATAGGGTGGCCAATCGGGCATCCTTCTCATCTAATTCAACCACCAGCGAGCGACGTCATTCCACCTCAGAAGCCAGTTTGGACTCGCTGGTCTTCAGAGATGCCTCCACGGTCTTTATCTTTTCAAAAGCAGCGTGCGAGATGTTTCGGGCAGACTTTGCAGACTCCCCAATCAGTCAAAGATACCCTGCCAGATCACCGGGCGTGGGGTTGAGTGGATCACGGGGAGTAAGTGGCAACTCCAACTCCTGAAGATGAGCCTTTAACACTTCATTTTCCCTCAATAAGTTGGCAGCATATTGAATTGCACTCAGGTTGGCAGAACATGCCTGCATTAGATATAGAAGGAAGGATTATAAGAGATTCCAGAAGAGGAGCCCAGACAAAAGAGAACTCACAGAAACTATCTGGCGAGAAGCTTGGTCCATCCCTTCCATCGACAGATTGTTCCAAAATTTCCTGTTGCCTAACCGCCAGGAAGTTGCTAACCCGCCCTGCAGCTGAACCAGGCCAACAGTGGGAGGAACCTCTTCTGTAGCTTCTTCGGCGGCCTCGGGCTCGGTGGAGGAAGGCAACCACCAAGAAGCGGTGAAGGCATATTTTTTGGGGATTCTCCCCTGGGATCGAGAAGTGGAGGCCGGAGCAGCTACCAGAAGCGATGCGGATAAGGTTGCCGAACTCCCGGGTTGGTCAATTACAGGAAAAGGGATCTTCCCGGGAGAGAACACTTGAGCAAGAAGAGAGGCCTGCTCGGGAGATAGATCCCGACCGGGTGTCGGGGCTGATATGCGGGGTGACAGGATGGGAACCTCTGGTCCCAAAGCCATTTCCTGGTCGGGAGTAATAGTCTTGGCCGCTGAAGATTGAGAGGCCGCGGATGAGCGCTGGCCTGAAGGAAGAGGCGGAGGAGACTCCTGAATCGCAGGAATAACCTTCTTTCTTTTGCGTTGGAGGCGTAATCGTTTAGCAGGAGGGGGAGAAGCAGTTCACTCTTCCTTGGCCTGTTCCAATGTGGCAAGGTCTTCCGTAGAAGCAGCATCCAGGGGAAGAGTGGGAGAAGCTTCTGCCCGGGCCGGCGCAGGTGGGGCAGATTGTGAGGCAGAAGGGGCAGACTGTGAGGCAGCTGCTAAGCCTTGTTTGAGCTCCAAGCTCAGGGCTTTCAAAACGGAGATAGATTGATGTTTCATATCCGAGGAATAGGCCCGGAGCATAGCCGCCTCTGCAATGTGAAAGAGAGATACCTCAGTTAGCGAAGAATAGCAAGAAGGAAAACAAGGTCTTACCTAAGGGAGCCCCTATCTCTGCAGGAACCGGGCTGAGCTCGAAAGAATACAAAAAACCTTCCAATAGTATTATAGACAAGCGAACACTCACGCCTTGTAGTTTTTCTGAAGCGGCGTCGCAGGAAGGCTGATGTTGGTGCACAGGGAGGTTAGTAGGAATGTCAGGACACCATTGGGTTGGTTGGACCAAGGGCTCAGGTAGTCTAATAAAGAAAAAGCGAGATTTCCAACCTTTGTTGGAAGAGGGCATGTCAGAAAAGAACTTATAGTTAGGTCTAGCTTGCACCATAAATACCCCTGGATCAGATCGTTTGAAGGAGTAAAAATGATGAAATAGCTGAGTGGTCAAGGGAATTTGATATATGCGACACAAAATGACGGTGCCATATACAGCTCTGAAAAAGTTGGGAGCAAATTGAGAAGGGCAGATGCCAAAGTATTGGCTCAGGGAGGAGATAAAGGGATGTATGGGAAAACAAAGGCCTCCCAGAAGCTGATCTCTGAAAACAGTCATGAAACCCTCAGGAGGAGATGAGGGATGTGTTGGTTAGTCCTAGGAAAACGTACCGGCTCCACTGTACAAAAATTTTTGTACAAGTGTCGAATCTTTCCTTAAATAACCTATTGTGTTCTTTAGAAGTTAAATTAGGAATTGCAGACGGAACTTAACATCATTGATTCCAAATTTAACTTTTCTGTTCTTAATGGTTTAGATTTGAATTGCAAGCGGAACTTAACACTATTGATTCAAATCCACCTACGTTATTAATTCCATTAAATATTAATTTCCAAAATTGGCTTCCAGCACTGCATGGCGAGGCGCGTGACCTTCTTGGATATGGGAGCAACCACAACCGATTAGGCAAAGCCTTTTAAGGAAGGCTAATATTTAATTTCCTTAAATAACTCTAGGTTAACCAAAAAGAGCAATCGAATCACAAATTCGAAAAAGAAGAAAACACAAACTCAAAAAATAAATTCGATAAACTAGATCTAATTGCCTCTTGTATTTAGAATTCTTACAAAGAAAATAACTAGTATGATGCGGAAGAAAATTACTAGTTATACCTTCTCTTTGTAAGCTAATGACCTCGAGATCTTCTGCCGTATTCCTCGGCCTCGCCTTGGACGTCGTGTGGGCGACGATCCTCCAAGATGAACACCACCCAAAAGTTTCTTCCTCTTCTTCTAAAATCCGGTCACCACCACCACCAAGGAGAAGAGAGCAAAAGGGAAAAGAGAAGGGAGAGGGCCGACCACACCAAGAGGGTCTCCAAGCAAGAGAATAAGAGTTATGTCTCATGAAGCCCCCTCACCCCTTCTTTTACATTACTTGCCCAAGGCAAATAAGGAAAAACTTTTTATAAAAAATAAAATCATCCAAGAGTTTTTCCTTTTCCCTTTTAATTTTTCATTTTCTTTCCTCTTGATTGAATCAATCACCAATTTTGATTGATGATGATTTTATTATTTTTAATATGGACGACCACTTGCTTGGGCATCAAGCAAGGTGGCTGGCCACCTCATCAAGAGGAATAAGGAAATATATTTTTTTAAAATTTTACAAGAAGAAATCTTCTTATAAAATTTACAAGCTCTCTTTCCTAAAGTAGGAGTTAAAAAAAGAAAGTTCTAAAAATTAAAACCATGTTTTAAAATTTAAAACTTCTCTTATAAAATTTCCTTTTTTTAACATGATGATAGAAAATTTTAATTTTAAAACTTATCTTCCTTTTTTTCTTAAACCATGAGGATGGTTAAAAGGGGAAAGTTTTAAAACTTTTAAAACTCTCTATTAAAACATGTAGCCAAATTCAAATAAGGAAAGTCTTAAAAATTAAAATCTCTCTTTTAAAACTTATAGTTTTCTACAAAGAGAAGATTTTAAAAATTCAAAAACAACCCTCCTTGTTTGAATATTGTGGTCGGCCCATTCATGCTTGGTCACCAAGCAAAGGGCCGACCCCTATAAAGAGGATGTGGTCGGCTCTTGCTTGGTCACCAAGCATTGGACTGGCCCACTTCTTGGACACCAAGAAGAGCCTTACATTTGGATGGACTTGAGGCTATAATGAGGCCACGACAGGGACCTAGAGGAGAAATTGGTTTTGACCTTCCGATGAGCTTGAGTATCCCGTGCTCACCCCGAACACACAACTCAAGTTCATCGATAATAACTCATTCCACTAGAGAGTTATTACCACACTACCGCACCAATTACAAATTACATTATGGGCTCCTTCTTATTATGAGTGTGTTAGTCTCCCTGTGTTTAAGATTACGAATGTCCACTAATTAAGTAAGTTACTGACAACTCACTTAATTAATATCTAGCTCCAAGAGTAGTACCACTCAACTTCATTGTCATGTCGGACTAAGTCCACCTGCAGGGTTTAACATAACAATCCTTATGAGCTCCTCTTGGGGATATTCTCAACCTAGATAACTAGGACACAGATTCCTTCTATAATCAACAACACACACTATAAGTAATATCATTTCCCAACTTATCGGGCATATTGATTTATCGAGCTAAACCTCACCCTTTGATGAGTTAAACAAATAAATATTAAATATATGTGCTTATTATTATATTAGGATTAAGAGCACACACTTCCATAATAACTAAGGTCTAGTTCTTTTATTAAGTCAGTACAAAAAGAACTTACCTAAATGATCCTACTCAATACACTTAAAGTGTATCAGTGTAATTTATTAGTCAAGATAAACTAATACTTAATTACACTACGACTATTCTGATGGTTTGTTCCTTTCCATCTTAGTCGTGAGCTACTGTTTATAATTTATAGAGAACCGACAACATGATATTCTGAGTGTGACACCATACTCCATGTTATCTACTATATAAATTAATTGAACAATTACATTTAACAAATAAATGCAGATATTGACCAATGTGATTCTTTTACTTCAAAAATAAATGTTTACAAAAGCTAGGCTTTTAGTATACACTCTAACAGGATGCTCGCTAGGTGTGGGGACACAAAGTTCGTAATTCCTGCTAAGTCTCAGGTCAGACCGAATCACAGACAGGTCATGGTTGTCTATGTCAGAAATGTAATGCGAATACCAAAAGGAGGTCTTACCGTCCGCCATTATCAAGGTGAAGAAAGTTGGAGAAGAGGTCAGTCGAAAGGGGGAAGAGCACCAGGCGTAAGAAGTCGAGAAGGGGAAGGCCTGAGACACCAGAGACAACAAAGCAGCGAGGGGACGAAGGCAGTCGAAGCGCTCAAGGCAATGACGGTGGACTGCCTTTAGGGCTTATAAAGGAGGTTTTCCTAGGGAATATCGAAAGATGAGTCGAGTATATTTTTGGGTAAAGCACCCAAGGTCGTTCGATCACAGAACGACATGCTCTTATGGGAAGTCGTGTATAAAAAAGTGTGGAGTCGGCGGCATCATACGACGTAAGCAATAAAGGCGTGGGACAGGTGTCACCACCCTAGGAAGCGTATTAACGATGGACGTGATAAGGAAATCATGAGATGAAGCGGGCGTACGGAAACGTCTGCCACACGATCTTCTCGGGAAGCGGCGAAGAAAAGTGGTGGGAAATAAATTCAAATGTTGCAAGGCCACAAAACATCCTTTTCTCGAGGACCGAGTAAGATTTTAATATTTTTGTCCTCACAATACATCTGATATGGTATATCTCTTGATTGCAGACAAGGTCAAAGCAGTCTCTTCAAGCAATCCCTGGTTGGGAAATCGCCCCCAGGTCGACAACCTTCAAGCAATTCCTGGTCGGGAAATCGCCCCCAGGTCGGCAACCTTCAAGCAATTCCTGGTCGGGAAATCTCCCCCAGGTTTGCAACGTATGTTCCCGAACAGGTTTTCATAAGAATTCCCAGTCGGTTGTCCCAGGCTCTCGCACCAGTGCGAGTTATAAGTGAGCATGCTCTCACACCCAACGACCATCCAGGTCGGGTCCCAGACTCTCGTCCCAGTGCGAGTTATAAGTGAGCATGCTCTCACGCTCAACGACCGTCCAGGTCAGGTCCCAAACTCTCGCCCCAGTGCGAGTTATAAGTGAGCATGATCTCACGCCCAATGACCTTCCCGGTCGGCTGTCCCAGACTCTCGGCCCAGTGTGAGTTATAAGTGAGCATGCTCTCACGCCCAACAACCGTCCAGGTCGGGTTCCAAACTCTCACCCCAGTGCGAGTTATAAGTGAGCATGCTCTCACGCCCAACGACCATCCAGGTCGGGTCCTAGACTCTCGCCCCAGTGCGAGTTATAAGTGAGCAAGGCTCTCACGCCGAACGACCTTCCCGGTCGGCTGTCCCAGACTCTCGCCCCAGTGCGAGTTATAAGTGAGAATGCTCTCACGCCCAACGACCGTCCAGGTCGTGTTCCAGACTCTCGCCCCAGTGCGAGTTATAAGTGAGCATGCTCTCACGCCCAACGACCGTCCAGGTCGGGTCCCAGACTCTCGCCCCAGTGCGAGTTATAAGTGAGCATGCTCTCATGCTCAATGACCTTTCAGGTCGGGTTCCAGACTCTCGCCCCAATGTGAGTTATAAGTGAGCATGCTCTCACGCCCAACGACCATCCAGGTCGGGTCCTAGACTCTCGCCCTAGTGTGAGTTATAAGTGAGCAAGGCTCTCACGCCCAACGACCTTCCCGGTCGGCTGTCCTAGACTCTCGCCCTAGTGCAAGTTATAAGTGAGCAAGGCTCTCACGCCCAACGAACTTCCCGGTTGGTTGTCCCAGACTCTCACCCCAGTGCGAGTTATAAGTGAGCATGCTCTCACGCCCAACGACCGTCCAGGTCGGGTTCCAGACTCTCGCCCCAGTGCGAGTTATAAGTGAGCATGGTCTCATGCCCAATGATCGTCCAGGTCGGGTCTCAGACTCTCGCCCCAGTGCGAGTTATAAGTGAGCAAGGCTCTCACGCCCAATGACCTTCTCGGTCAGCTGTCCCAGACTCTCGCCCCAGTGCGAGTTATAAGTGAGCATGCTCTCACACCCAATGACTATCCAGGTCGGGTTCCAGACTCTTGCCCTAGTGCGAGTTAGCCTCAGTGTGAGTTATAAGTGAGCATGCTCTCATGCCCAATGATCGTCCAAGTCGGGTCCCAGACTCTCGCCCTAGTACGAGTTATAAGTGAGCATGCTCTCACGCCCAACGACCTTCCCAGTCAGTGCAATGATTTTCTCGGTCAGTATTCCTTATATTCGCCGAAGCAAAATGCAACAAGCCAAGTTCTCATGCCTGACTGGTTAGTAAGCCATATTTCAAGGGTTTTTGCTAAATATAGAATTTCGCAGGCACATTCTCAAGTCGTAGGCACATCCTCAAGTGTCTCAATTACCCTGGCCGGGGGCCCATATGTTATGAGGTGCTTTATAGAAACATATCAACATTAGAACCAGAGGATAGGGGGCTACATCCTGAACGAAATCCAAGAAGCACGCGTTATTTCGATAACAATAACATTTTTTAAGGGTTCACATTGCTGCCAGATCTAGATGCTTGATCCTTTCTAGCCAGATGAGCTTAAGCTCTGGTTACATCTTTCTTAATAAGATCGATGGCGCGCTTTAGTTGCCCAATGGTCTCGTCTTTGATCCGTCCTTCCTCTTTCAAGAGAGTCACCTCATCCTCATGTTTCATCTTCAAATAGATAATATAGTGAACTTGGCTCTAGAAGTCCGATTGAGCTTTCAGCTTGAGGGCAACTTTGGCCTGGGTTCTGGATTTGGCGGTCAGCCAGAGGCTTTCCATTTCATGAATAAGGGACACTTGAAGATCTCTGCTCGTAGTCATCTCCAGTAGGGCTTCCTCTTTTTGAGCCAGTAACTCCGTCAGTTGGGAAATTTGCTGAAGTGAGGCATCCTCTTTCTGAGCCAATAACTCCATCAGATAGGTAATTTGCTAAAGCAAAGAAGCAGGTTCGCTAGGTTCCGTTGTAGGTTCCATGGAGACGTGATACTTTATTAACAAGAGGATAGCTTGAGGCATGGAGGAGAAAGGTATGCTCGGACCTTTTATAAGGAAGAAGAAGATGAAGGGATTTCCTCGGAACTTGAGTGGACGCTTGGAAAATAGTGTAACATTTATAGGAGGAGAGTAGGCTAGGAAGTTGAAGAGGCCATATGCACGCAAAACCATCTAGTTTATCTCCTAGGATGGCAAGAAATTCTGAATAAGATAGATGGAAAATGGGTTGGCAGAGGATGAAAGAACCAGGTCAGGTAATAAAGGGACTTGGGTCTAGTCAGTCGGACTAGAGCCTCCTTCGACTAGACTTGAGGGGGAGTCTTGTGATACGGTGCATGATTGTGGGGTCAGTAAGATGATGTGGTTAGGAGTCAAGACCACAGGATAGTCAGGAGTTAAGCTTACATGGAGGTCAGAAGTTCAGCTTACATGGAGGTCAGAAGTCAAGCTTACGTGGCGGTAGTCAAAGTCCCAGTTGACGGGGCAGTCAAAGGATAGGATTCCAAGTGGGACCGAATCCAGCCTCGATAGCAATCAAGAACGGGGCTCACAGGCTGGGTACAACCTAGAATTAGATCCACAGGCCAAGTACAGCTAAGGAGCGGGCCCGCAGGCCAGGTAAGGGCGCAGAAAGAAAGGCCTCAGGCGAAACACAGAAGGTCAGGATACAGACCTGGCTTGCAGGTCAGGAAGTATAAATCAGGGAAAACAACAGACAGAAGTAGGTCGAGACACAGAGCTGGCGTACAGGTCGGGACGTACAAGCCATGGATAACAACGGACAGATGCAGGTCGGAAAATAGAGCTGGCGTGCAGGTCGGGACGTACAAGCCATGGATAACAACAGACAGAAGCAAGTCGGGACACAGAGCTGGCGTACAGGTCGGGACGTACAAGCCATGGATAACAGCGGACAGAAGCAGGTCAGGACACAGACCTGGCATGCAGGTCGGGACATAGAAGCCATGGATAACAACAGACAGAAGTAGGTCGGGACACAGAGCTGGCATGCAGGTCGGGACGTACAAGCCATGGATAACAGCGGACAGAAGAAGGTCGGGACACAGACCTGACGTACAGGTCGGGACGTACAAGCCATGGATAATAGCGGACATATGCAGGTCGGAAGAAAGAGCTGGCGTGCAGGTCGGGACGTACAAGCCATGGATAATAGTGGACAGAAGCAGGTCGGGACACAGACCTGGCGTATAGGTCGGGACGTACAAGCCATGGATATAAGCGGACAGATGCAAGTCGGAAGACAGAGCTAGCGTACAGGTCGAGACGTACAACCCATGGATAACAGCGGACAGATGCAGGTCGGAAGATAGAGCTGGTGTGCAGGTCGGGACGTACAAGCCATGGATAATAACGGACATAAGCAGGTCGAGACACAGACTTAGCGTACAGGTCGGGACGTACAAGCCATGTATAACAGCGGACAGATGCAGGTCGGAAGACAGAGCTGGCGTGCAGGTCGGGACGTACAAGCCATGGATAATAGTGGACAGAAGCAGGTCGGGACATAGACCTAGCATACAGGTCAGAATGCATACCTCAGAGTATAGACCTATGGTCCAGGCACTACAGGACAAACAAGCCAGGGAATCGTAACTGCCTGTCAGAGAGTGTTTGAGAACAATCAGTGTGTCAGGGAATATGCTAACAGTCGGGGCTCATTACCCTTTTGGTTTTGCCGCCAGCCTATGAGGAGGCGCCACATGTCATTCACCACCCAACAAAGTCTGACAGCCGATATTCCCTGACACTCGCCAGGCCCCAGAAACATCCATTACAGTATAAAAAGGGATACTTTATCCCTTATGCAGGTACACGCACTCGTCATTTCTCACTAGTCTTTACATTTCATCCTTTCTCTGTGCTTTCTGGGGAAAAAGTATCTGACTTGAGCGTCGAAGGGCCTGACCTGGGGACATTTTCCCAGGTTTCTAGTCTCTAACGACTCGTGGGATCGTCTGAGTGTGCGCAGAGCTGCAGTGTCATCATCCTGATCATCTTCCTTCATCATCCGCTCGTGCGAGCCTTTTCGAGGGGTGCCAGGTAGATCAGACTCCGCGACAACTTTTCGTCAATTTCCAATACATCAAGGCCCACCTTCATCCAACTCAGCTTCCGGACGGGATCAATAACCATTGTTTTTGTATCCTGGCTTTAATTGCTGCCTAACAACCAAATGCTATTCTTCATTTCTTAATGTTTATCTTGAACCAAATTAAAGACTATGGTTTTGAGAAAGTCTGGATATTATGTTATGCAATTTATAAAATGAAGGGCTACCTACATGATTCCTAAATTATGGGTGATCCTATCGTGAATTTAAGAAGATGGAACTACCGGTGACGTGGCTAGAATGCTGACCGCATCTCCATAACCCGAAGTGAAGAGGGGTGATGGACTGTCTTCTATGTTGACCAAATCGTCAGGAGACCTCTAGTCAACACTACCTGTAGCCAGCGACCAAGTTGCCCGGTCCCTGGTACCCCGATACTCGAGGCATGCCCAAAAAATATATAAGCACCTGAATGATAATAGAACAATGAAATGAATAGAGAATGAGTACGGTAACGTACCTTGGCCCCGGGGGGAGGGGGGTGCCCTCTAGTAGACCGGTGAGCTGGTCATAATGCTTGGCCCGTAGCCACAAGAAGAGATGATAAGCTGTCTCAGGTTAGCCTCCTTTGATATAAAATATGATGACGAATAAAAATATCATATGTAAAAAGGGGAGTGATAACCTCCCTGTACCTTGGCTTGAGGGGGCGGGACTTTCTATAGCCTAAAGGATCGGACTAGATGGAGAACTGGGTCAACGCAGAACTGGGGTAATACAAGTCGGAGGTCCCACGGAACTAAGGAGCAGGAACATGTCAACGGCTTGAAGGTCGAAACCATATCGGCTCGCAGGTCGAACACCATATCGGCTCACAGGCCCAAGCAGATAACTAGTACGGAGTCTAAGAACTCAGGTGGCGACTGTCATGAGGGTAAGGACTGTGGATGAGATGACAACGGCTAACAACTGTCGTTGAAGGCAGCGACGGCTACCGTTGGAGGTGGTAGCTGCTAGAAGCGGCTACAACAGCCATTGGAAGTGGTAGCTGCTGGAGACAGTTGCGACAGCTACAGGAGGCGGTGACGGCAGCTGCCGGAGACAACGGTGATGCTCCTCGGCAGCGTCATCGCCAGGGAACGGAGGAGGTGGTGGCTATCCCATGCATTCTTGACCGACGATAGTGGTGTTGGTTGACCCTAAGAATATTGTACCGGTTCCACTGTACAAAAATTTTGTACAAGTGTCCAACCTTTCCTAACAACCTATTGTGTTCTTTAGAAATTAAATTCGGTATCGCAAATGGAACTTAAGATTATTGATTCCAAATTTAACTTATCTGTTCTTAGAGGTTTAGACTTGGATCGCAAACGATACTTACCATTATAGATCCAAATCCACCTATGTTATAAATTCAATTAAATATTTATTTTAAAAATCGGCTCCCAGGTCAAACATGGCGAGACACTTGGCCTTATTGAGTATGGGAACATCCATCACTGCCTCGACAAAGCCTCTTAACGAAATTCAATATTTAATTTCCTTATATAACTCTAGGTTTAACCAAAAAGAACAATCGAATCACAAGATCGAAAAATAAAACAAAAGAAACACAACTTCGAATATCTAATTCGGAAATCTAGAATAACTAGCCACTTGTGTTTGGAATTCATACAAAGAAAATTAGCGTGATGCGGAAAACAATTACTAGTTATACCTTTCTTTGTAAGCAATAACCTCTTAATCTTCTATCGTATTCCTCTTCTTATCTCGGACGTTGTGTGGGCAATGATCTTCCGAGATGAGAACCACCAAGCTTCCTTCCTTCTTGCAAGTTTCGGCCACCAACCTTCAAGCTCCAAGGGATGCAAGAGCAAAGTCTCCTTTCTCTCCTTCTTCTCCTAGTAAGAATCGGCCACCAACAAGAGCTCCAAGAGAAGGAAGAACCGGCCACTAAAGAAGAGAGAAGAGGAGAAGAATAGGGCCGGCCACACCAAGGAAGAGGGGAAGAAAATAGAAGAGAGTTGTTCTCTTGGTAAGACACCTCTACCCCCTCTTTTATATTCCTTAATCTTGAAAAATAAGGAAATTTAATTATTATTAAAATTCCCTTATATTCCTTGCCATTGGTTAATAAGGAAATTTTAATTAAAATTTCCTTTTTCCCTATGCTATGGCCGGCCACATCACAAGCTCCAAATAAGGCAAGTTTTAAACACAAAATTAAAACTTCCTTATTTATTTCCGGAAATTTTTAAAATAAAAATTTCTCTAATAATTTTTCCCTTCATGGTTGGCTATAAAAGGAAATTTTATAAATTAAAATATCTCTATTAAAACACGTGGATGATTTCAAAAAGGGAAAGTTTTCTCTAAAATTAAAATCTCTAAAATAAAAGACGCCTTTTTATTGTAACGACCCGGCCCTTTGGCCTCTTGGGCGGCCCTTGCGACGGCCCACTGGCGGCCCCTTATGTCGTCGGCCCATTTGGCGACCTCTAATGTCGTCGACCGACGACCCTTAGCCTTGCCGTTACTCACTAGGACTTTCCACCCCTGGCAGTGGATTTTTGCCTCCCCCAGGATTCGAACTCTAAACCTCCAGGCTTAAGTATTAGAGTTTATGAATCCTAGTAACCAAGTGAGAGGCGCTCACTTGATTACCATGATTCATAAACTCTAATACTTAAGCCTGGAGGTCTAGAGTTCGAATCCTGGGGGAGGCAAAAATCCACTGGCCAGGGGTGGAAAGTCCTAGTGAGTAACGACGCCGCCAGTGGGCCGTCGCAAGGGCTGCCCAAGAGGCCAAAGGGTCGGGTCGTTACAAGCTTGCTATGTACAAAATAGAACAACACTAAATAATACCCATAACAAAATACTTTTTGAAGTTTATTACAATAAACAACCCAATATAAAATACTTTAAAGTATTTAGGTGCCCAGCTTTCATCTTAAACACAAGAGAACACTTAGGAAAATTCACCTCTAAGGTTGAAAATGGAATTTTTTAGGATACTCCCTAAATAGTAGAGGCTACAGGGTTTACAATAAGGTTACCTTAAGAATTGAAGAAACTACTAATGTGAAATTTGAAGAATCCAAACAAAACCTAGAACAAACACAACATCAATCAATTGAATTTGTTCAAGAAAATAATAACTCTGAAGAAACCAACCAAATCCTAAGTAATGAAGAAGAAGAACAACCTCAGGAGAGTCAACCCCCTAGAACAATAAGAGTTAATCCAAATCACCCAACTGATCAAATAATTGGTGACCCAGATCTTAGGGTTCAAACTAGATATTCCTTTAGAAATCTAAGTCAAATATCTTTAATCTCAAAAATTGAACCCAAAACCATAGCCGAATCACTACTTGACCCAGACTGGGTTATAGCTATGCAAGAAGAATTAGCTCAATTTGAGCGTAATGAAGTTTGGGACTTGGTACCACCACCCAAGAATAAGAAAATAATAGAAACAAAATGGGTATTTAGAAACAAATTAAGTGAAACTGGATAAATTACTAGAAATAAGGCCAGGCTAGTTGCTAAGGGGTTCAGTCAAGTGGAAGGACATGACTATGATGAAACATATGCCCCAGTGGCTAGACTAGAGTCCATTAGAATGTTACTAAGTTATGTAGCACACAAAGGGTTTAGACTATACCAAATGGATGTTAAGTCAGCATTCCTAAATGGATTAATAAAAGAAGAAGTCTACGTAGGACAACCACCTGGGTTTGAGAGTCTAAAACACCCTGATTATGTCTATAAATTGAAGAAAGACTTATATGGACTTAAGCAAGCACCTAGGGCTTGGTATGAAAGACTAACGTCTTACCTAATCTCTAAAGGGTTTAACCAAGGTCAAATTGACCCAACCTTATTTGTCAAATTAATAAAAGAAGATATTTTTATAGCACAAATTTACGTAGATGACATAATCTTTGGTTCAACAAATTCAGAATTTTTATATGAATTTACAAGTTTAATGGAACACGAGTTTGAAATGAGTCTGGTAGGAAAATTAACCTACTTTTTAGGATTACAAATCAAATAGACAAATGAAGGTAACTACATTTATCAACAAAAATATACTAAGGAATTACTTAAAAAATTTGGAATGGAAAACACCAAAGAGATAAAAACATCTATGGCAGTAAACACAATTCTAGATGATGATCCCAATGGAAAACCAGTTGATCTAAAACACTATAGAAGTGTTGGATCGAGATCGCGCTAGAGGGGGGGGCTGAATAGTGCTCATGGCTATTTCGTACGTATTGGAATCGTAAACAACGTTAGAGTAAATAAAGTAGCGGAATAAAAGCAAGCACACAAGAACACAGGTCGATTTTACTTCGTTTGGAGCCTAAGGCGACTCCTACTCGAAGGCCCGCGATCCTTGATCGCTTCCGGTGGGCAAAAACTATAAGCTCGATTATTACAGACTAAGTATTACAAGAGATGCGATAAAAGAAATCTATACCGATGACGAAAAAGAGAAATCTTGGAGCTCTGGGCCGTCGTAGACTTGTAGCAGCACTTCTGGGAGTCTTTCAGAGCAGCACGTTGAGTAAAGAAGACTTGGAACTCGTTGGTTTGAGCTGCTGGTCGAATCCCCTTTATAAACAGTGTTCAAGGCGCCTTAAACCCTTTCAAGGCACCTTAAACCTGAATTTTATCCCGTTCTGCTCGCTGGGATAATCCTTTGACTGTCGCGACCTGAAGGCGCCTTAAACCCATTCAAGGTGCCTCCAAGCTGTCTAAGGCGCCTTAAACCCCTCCAAGGCACCTTAAGCCTGCTCCTCGCGCCAGCTCAGGATTTTGAACCCGAGGCACTTCCAAGCCCCATGGAGGCGCCTCGGACACTGTTCATCCGAGAAAAATCTTCGTTATTTTGTACCTACAAGATATGTTAGTCCCAAACAACATCCTGCAACACAAAGTTAGCACAAAATAACAGTATAGAAAATAAAGAATGTTTAAGACAGTCTCCGGACTGTCCGGGTCTGACTTTGGATTTCCAACCGAAAACCCTAGGTCGACCCGACGCCTACTGTTCCCTCTACGGGGAACGCGTCCTCACCTACTCCACTCAGGAGATTTACCTGTTGCCAGTACGATCCTCCAGATCGACTGGACTTTTGCTCAGCACTCGATACTTCCGGACTTTCTGCTGGACATCCGCTTCCCGGCTAGTCCAGTCTTTCACCTGGCTCGCGACACCAGGACTTTCCACCTAGGGTTACCACCCCCTAGGACTTTTTTCCTGAAGTCATCGACCTGCCAAGACTTTCCGCATAGGGTTACCACCCCCTATGACCTAGGGTTACCACCCCCTAGGGTTTTATTCCTTTGCCTAACCGCAGTTAGGACTTTCCTGAAATCCTCAAGTAGACTTGTTAGAATACAAAACATCTTAACTTTGAATTCTTTGCCATTATCAAAACACGAGTTCGATCGTCGGATGCTTCCTGCACCAACAATCTCCCCCTTTTAGATTATGGCAACTCAAATTCAAAGTTAAGTAAACTAAAAAAATAAATAACCACTTAATACCGGCAAATTTGCTAATTATAGGTGACCATATTAACCAAAGCAAATTTTGCTAAACTCTATGCTCCCCCTTAACTGTTGCTCCCCCTTAACTGATGTTCCCCCTTTTTATTAATTTAAATTTTGAATTTTGCTACTCTCCCCCTTTGCCATATATATATATAAAAAAAACAATAATAGACTAGATATTTCTTAGTTAAGTGCAAAGATAGATTTTAAAGTTAGCTAGGCTCAGTAAGGATGAGAACATTAAGATTGTAATGTTGCATAGAACTTTTAGAAGTATTGAATTTTAAAACTTAGGTTCAAATTCAGTTGGTCCTTAAGTCCAAGCATGAGTTATATTCAATTAACTTACTAGGTATCAGAGCCCTAAAGATCAAAACATGTTTAGGCAAAAACTGAGTGTCTTTTTCAACTGTCTAACCTTTAGCTACTTGCTGACTGCTTATAGGGCAACAGTTTTCGTATGGTTAGTCAAGTTAAGTCAATTTGGTCCAGTTAGATTTGACTAGAGCTGGAAGACTTGACTTGATTGATTTTTATTGCGTGTTTAACGCCCAGACTCATATCGATGCACAGATATAAGTATTCTTGAGTCCAGGCTGAACCATATGCATCTCACGTCGTTCTATATTTTTCAATCACAATCAAGGTAGACCTAGGTGTTTGTGAGATGCTCTGGCTTAATTCTAGGGGAACATGATTTCTAGGGGGAAAACTTAGGCTAATTCCAAAATTTTGAAAACTCTAAGAAAATTGGGAATTTTAAAAAAATTATTTTTCCTAAATTTTACAAAATGAAATGAGATACCTACTCTACCCAACACATTCTTATTTGCCTTCTAAGTGCACTGAACTCAAGTTCAGGTAAGGGTTTTGTAAAGATGTCGGCTAGGTTTGATTTGGACTCAACGTGATTGAGTGCAATTTCACCTTTAGCTACATGATCCCTTACAAAGTGGTGTTTTACCTCTATGTGTTTAGTCCTAGAGTGGTGAATAGGATTTTTGGTGAGATTAATTGAACTAATATTATCAATAAAGATTTGTGTATTTTTATATTCTAGTTGATAGTCTTTTAATGTATGCATCATCCACAACAGTTGAGATGCACATTCTCCTAGAGCTATGTATTCAGCTTCTGTGGTGGATAGAGCAACACAATGTTGCTTTCTGCTTGACCAACTTACTAGGCACTGACCTAGAATCTGGCAACTACCACTTGTACTTTTTCTGTCTAACTTGCACCCGGCATAGTCTGAATCAGAATAGCCATAAAGGTCAAAGGCGCAAGTTCTTGGATACCAAAGTCCTACATTTAGAGTTCCTTTAATATATCTAAGTATTCTTTTAATGTATGATAGGTGAGACTGTTTTGCACAGGATTGGTATCTTGCGCACATACCTACTGCAAACAATATGTCGGGTCGACTTGTAGTTAGGTAAAGTAAGCTACCTATGGCACTTCTATAGTATTTTGGGTCAACTGGTTTTTCTTCAGGGTCAGAGTCAATGTTTATGTTTGTTGCCATTGGAGTATTTATGATTTTTGAATTTTCCATACAGAATTTTTCAATTAACTCCTTAGCATATTTAGTTTGATAAATGTAGATTCCATCTTTAGTTTGTTTAACTTGTAAGCCTAAGAAGAAATTAAGTTCCCCAACCATACACATTTCAAATTCACTTTCCATTAATTTGACAAATTCTTTCAAGAATTTTGAATTAGTTGAACCAAAGATTATGTCGTCAACATAAATTTGGGCTATAAAGATGTCTTTTTCTATAGTTTTTACGAACAAGGTCGGATCGATTTGTCCTTGGTTAAAGTCTTTGGATATTAAGTAATTAGATAATCTTTCATACCATGCTCTAGGGGCTTGTTTTAGTCCATATAATGCCTTTTTTAATTTAAATACATGGTTAGGATACATGCTCTAGGGGCTGGAGGTTGGCTTACGGAGACCTCTTCCTTGATAACACCATTTAAGAAGACTGACTTAACGTCCATTTGGTACAATTTGAACCCTTTATTTGCTGCATAGGCTAATAACATCCTAATGGACTCGAGTCTAGCTACCGGAGCATAGGTTTCATCATAGTCTAAGCCTTCGACTTGACTAAACCCTTTGGCTACTAACCTAGCTTTGTTTCTTATTATATCACCGTGATCATCCAATTTGTTCCTAAAAACCCATTTGGTGTCTATTATTGATTT
This sequence comes from Zingiber officinale, assembly GCF_018446385.1. Lineage (NCBI taxonomy): Eukaryota > Viridiplantae > Streptophyta > Magnoliopsida > Zingiberales > Zingiberaceae > Zingiber > Zingiber officinale. Next base: position 101,939,891 of record NC_055992.1, on the reverse strand, counting down.
ATCTATGAGTTTAGGTACAAGGTCCCAGACTTGGTTTCTCTCAAATTGTGCTAATTCTTCCTACATTGCAATGATCCAATCTGGATCAGGCAGAGCTTCTTCTATAGTCTTAGGTTCAATTTTGAAAATAAGAGCAATCTGACTAAAATTTCTTTATGATGATCTAGTTCTGACTCCTAGGTTTGGATCACCTAAAATTTGGTCAGGTGGGTGAGAGGTACTTACTCTAGTTGGTCTTATCTGTGGGTTAGATTTAGGTGTAAATTTTTCTAAGTAATCTTTAATATTTAAAATGTGAACTTTACACCCAAATACTTTTAGATAGTTTAGATTGGAAATTTTATGATAGTAGAGTTCATATGGTGTTTTATTGTGAAATTTGTTAATTAAAATTCTGTTTTGAATATAATTTGCAGTATTTATCGCTTCAGCCCAAAATTGATGATTTAAATGATACTTGTTCAACATAGTCCTAGCGGCTTCTTGTAGTGTTCTATTTTTACGTTCCACTAGACCATTTTGTTGGGGGGTTCTAGGACATGAAAATTCATGTTGGTATCCATTTATTTTACAAAATTGGATAAACCTATGATTTTCAAATTCCCCTCCGTGATCACTTCTTATTCTTTTAATTTTAGTATCTTTTTCATTTTCCGTTAAATTGTAAAAATTACTAAATATTTCATAGGTTTCGTCTTTTGTTTTTAGAAACTTTACCCATGTGTACCTAGAGTAGTCGTCAATTATTACTAAGCAATATTGGTTCTTGCTTAGTGATTTGGCTCCATGTGAAAAATAGATCAAGGTGAAGGAGCTCCAATATGGTGTTAGTTCTTTCTAAGTTGGTTGACTTATGGGTTGACTTGGTTTGTTTTCCTTTTTGACATGCATCACAGACTGAGTTTTCAATAAATTTTAATTTGGTCAAACCTCTAACTAGACCATTTTGACTCATTTTTGAAATGAGTCTAGTGTGAGTGTGACCCAGTCTTCTGTGCCACAGTTAGGTTTCCTCTTGTTGTGTCAGGAGACACTTTATTGAGGATATTGATAAGTCAATAGTGTAGATGTTATTCTTTCTAAGTCCTTTAAGTTTAATTTCCGGGTTTTCAATATTTTTAACTAGACATCCAGATTTATCAAAATTGACTAGATATCCACTGTCACACAATTGACTTATACTTAGTAAATTAAAGTTAAAATTTTCAACCAATAAAACATTTCGAATAATGAAATCGGAACTAAGTTCAATATTACCTTTTCTGATTACTTTAAGTTTACCGTCGTTGCCGAATGCAACTGATCCTAGATTCTTGTACTTGAGTTTGGTAAACTTCAACTTGCCTCCAGTCATATGTCTGGAACATCCACTATCCAACATCCATTGATCTAATTCCTACACAAGCAGTAGTTGAATTGGTTTCTTTTTAATGGATTTAAAGATACCGTGATTGAAGTCTACTCCTTAGATTTTCTATTTTACTCTATTGTATCAAGGTAATTTTGCAAGCACTTTAATCCTATGATTATTAATGTTTTGAAATTTAAATAATTTTGAAATTTAAGTTTTTTTTAAAATAATTTTGAAATTTAAGTTTTTAAAATAATTTTGAAATTTAAGTTTTTAAAATGATTTTGAAATTTAAGTTTTTAAAATAATTTTGAAATTTGAGTTTTAAAATAATTTTGAAATTTAAGTTTTTAAAATGATTTTGAAATTTGAGTTTTAAAATAATTTTGAAATTTGAGTTTTAAAATAATTTTGAAATTTGAGTTTTAAATTAATTTTGAAATTTAAGTTTTTAACATGATTTTGAAATTTGAGTTTTAAAATAATTTTGAAATTTAAGTTTTTAACATGATTTTGAAATTTAAGTTTTTAAAATAATTTTGAAATTTAAGTTTTAAAAATAATTTTGAAATTTGAGTTTTTAAAATAATTTTGAAATTTAAGTTTTTAAAATAATTTTGAAATTTAAGTTTTTTTAAAATAATTTTAAAATTTGAGTTTTTAAAATAATTTTGAAATTTGAGTTTTTAAAATAATTTTGAAATTTAAGTTTTAAAATAATTTTGAAATTCAAGTTTTTTAAAATGATTTTGAAATTTAAGTTTTAAAATAATTTTGAAATTTCTTAGTCATCTCACCCGATCTAAATTGTCAATCAGGGAATCCTATAATTGTTGTGAGATGAGTTATTATTGAATTTTAAGGGTCTGGTTTAACTTTGTGTTAGATTCAGGTTTAGCTTTGGGTTCAACAAGTAAGCATTATTTTGATAAACTTCTGGGCTATGGTAAGTCACACGGAGCTCATTAAAGTAACCATGCTTTCGAGGTTTTCCAAATAGTCCTACCCATTGGACTTAATACTAATCCTTGGTCTAACTAGTTAGGATCCATTTAAGGGTAGCTTCGGTCAGTTCCACTTGGCCAAATGCACCAGGTCGAAGCCATATCTTCCTAGACATGCAATGCCCAAGTTTCCCTAACGTACTATCATCCAAAAACTCCACCGGTACTATGGTTCAAGTTAAACTTAGCCCGTTTTTTAAACTAGCCTTAATTACCCTATCGGGTAATCTACTCTTGTTTTATCCATTTCGGGTAAATTGGGTTCAGTTACCCTGTCGGGTAGTTCAGTTGGAGGTGCCAGCTAGTTTGGATCCACCTTCTATGTTTGAATTTGGAATTTATAATTTAATTTCGTATTTAATTTGATTTTTAATTTGAATTTAGAATTTAGAATTTAATTTCGAATTATTAAATTTGATTTTTAATTTGAATTTAGATTTTTAAGATAGTTTTTCTTTTAGCTTTCCCTGGATCATATCCTCGGTATGGTTTATCGACGTAGTGTATTTGATCCTTCGGAACCCAGTATTGGCCAAGTCCAACTTGATTGATCAATTTGGACTTGGGGACCTATGCTTGGACTGATTTACTATTTTGTTTGTTTATTAAGGATAGATAAGATCTATATGTCTTTTTACTTTTATATCCCAGCCCAGTTTTGTTGTAAATGACTCTTTGTGTCCCAAGAATTAGATCCAAATTCTTGGAGCCCAGAGAAAACTTTTCTAAAGTAATTTTTAAATATTTTAACTGATTTTTCAAATTAGAATTTTCTTCCTCAAGTTTTTGAACTTGAGTAGAATTTTCAGTTTGAACTTGATCAGGTAAAGAATTAGTGTTTGCCACTTCTTTAAGGACAGCTACTTCCTTTAGAAGTGATTTAATCCTAAGGTTTGACTTAGCTAGTTTGCGAAGTAAGTAATTAACTAAATTATTAAGCCTTGGAATACTTACAGTGGAGTCTGGCCCTTCTGAAACGGATGCGGATCCGTGGCTTTGCTCAGACTCGGCTTCTGACTCGCTCTCGTTCTCGATGATCTGATCCCGGGCCATCAGTGCTAGTAGACTTGTTTGATCAAGTTCATCATCGTCGTCCTCCGAAGAAGATTCGTCCCAGGTTGCTTTCAGGACCTTCTTTCTTCTTTGCTTTTTTGTCTCCTTTTGGTTGGGACAGTTGGCTTTGATATGCCCCTTCTGGTTGCACCCGTAACAAGTGACTTCGAACTTTACCTTTGAGTTCGGTTGGGACTCTCTGGATTGAACTGCCTTCTTCAGATCTTTCTTGTTGAAGCCCTTCTTTTTCTTGTAAAGCTTCTTTACAAGATTCACGAGTTCGCTGGTCAATTCATCTTCTGAGTCGGGTTCGTCTTCTGATTCTGATTCAATTTTTCGTCGTACTCTTGATTCCCGAGTTCGACTCGTACCTGCAACCAAAGCAATACCCTTCTTGGATGGCTGTGCATTAGTTTGTTCATGAAGTTCAAACTCAGAAAATAACTCGTCTAACTTTAAAGAAGATAAGTCTTTGGAGACCTTGTAGGCATCTACCATTGATGCCCAGAATGTACTCCTTGGAAACGAATTTAATGCATACCTTATGACGTCTCGGTTTTTGACTCTCTGTCCAATTGCATGAAGAGAGTTGAGAATGTCCTGGATGCGCGCGTGTAGTTGGCTCGCCGTCTCACCTTCCTGCATTTTTAAATTATACAACTTATTAAATAGTAGATCTCTTTTACTTACTTTTGTGTCCGTGGTGCCCTCGTGGAGTTCGATCAGCTTTTCCCAGAGTTCTTTTGCGGTTGAAAAGGGACCGACTCTGTTGAGCTCCTCCTTGGTAAGACCGCACTGGATGGTGCAGGTAGCTTTGGCGTCGGCTTCCACCTTTTTGATGAAGGCTGGCTCCCAGTTCTCACAGGATGTAGGCTTACCGTCTGTATCAGTTGGTAGTTTAAGTCCTGTCTTGACTATCATCCAGGTGTCGAACTGGATCTTCAGATATATCTCCATTCGCCCCTTCCAATATCCGAAGTCTTCTCCGGAAAATAGTGGGGGACGAACAGTGTTGTATCCTTCTTGTTGAGTCATTTTAGACCTAAACAAACAAAAACAAAAAGATCTGTTCCAAGACTGAGTCTTGGATTAGTAGTGCGGGAGGAAGAAGAAAAAAAACAACGAGCTCAAGTTGTATTGACCAACTTTGAGCAACACTGATTAGAAAAGAATTAGAACTTTAGCTAATTAGCTAATTTCTAAGTGACTCTGAAACAAAATACCACGAAAAAAATTTGTTTTGAATGGTGGTTGCACCAGTTCAAAAACAACCCCGCTCTGATACCAATTGTTGGATCGAGATCGCGCTAGAGGGGGGGGGGGTGAATAGCGCTCGTGGCTATTTCGTACGTATCGGAATTGTAAACAGCGTTAGAGTAAATAAAGTAGCAGAATAAAAGCAAGCACACAAGAACACAGGTCGATTTTACTTCGTTCGGAGCCTAAGGCGACTCCTACTCGAAGGCCCGCGATCCTTGATCGCTTCCGGTGGGCAACAACTATAAGCTCGATTATTACAGACTAAGTATTACAAGAGATGCGATAAAAGAAATCTATACCGACGACGAAAAAGAGAAATCTTGGAGCTCTGGGCCGTCGTAGACTTGTAGCAGCACTTCCGGGAGTCTTTCGGAGCAGCACGTTGAGTAAAGAAGACTTGGAACTCGTTGGTTTGAGCTGCTAGTCGAATCCCCTTTATAAACAGTGTTCAAGGCGCCTTAAACCCTTTCAAGGCGCCTTAAGCCTGAATTTTATCCCGTTCTGCTCGCTGGGATAATCCTTTGACTGCCGCGACCTGAAGACGCCTTAAACCCATTCAAGGCGCCTCCAAGCTGTCTAAGGCGCCTTAAACCCCTCCAAGGCGCCTTAAGCCTGCTCCTCGCGCTAGCTCAGGATTTTGAACCCGAGGCGCCTCCAAGCCCCATGGAGGCGCCTCGGACACTGTTCATCCGAGAAAAATCTTCGTTATTTTGTACCTGCAAGATATGTTAGTCCCAAACAACATCCTGCAACACAAAGTTAGCACAAAATAACAGTATAGAAAATAAAGAATGTTTAAGACAGTCTCCGGACTGTCCGGGTCTGACTTTGGATTTCCAACCGGAAACCCTAGGTCGACCCGACGCTTACTGTTCCCTCTACGAGGAACGCGTCCTCACCTACTCCACTCAGGAGATTTACCTGTTGCCAGTACGATCCTCCAGATCGACTGGACTTTTGCTCAGCACTCGATACTTCTGGACTTTCTGCTTGACATCCGCTTCCCGGCTAGTCCAGTCTTTCACCTGGCTCACGACACCAGGACTTTCCACCTAGGGTTACCACCCCCTAGGACTTTTTGCCTGAAGTCATCGACCTGCCAAGACTTTCCGCATAGGGTTACCACCCCCTATGACCTAGGGTTACCACCCCCTAGGGTTTTATTCCTTTGCCTAACCGCAGTTAGGACTTTCCTGAAATCCTCAAGTAGACTTGTTAGAATACAAAACATCTTAACTTTGAATTCTTTGCCATTATCAAAACATGAGTTCGATCGTCGGATGCTTCCCGCACCAACAAGGAGTGCCATAGGTAGCCTACTATACTTAACTTCAAGTTGACTGGATATCTTATTTGCAGTTAGTATGTGTGCCAGATACCAAACCTGTGCTAAATAATCTCATTTGACTCAAGTCAAAAGAATCTTTAGATACCTTAAAGGAACAACAAATGTAGGTATTTGGTATCCTAGGACTAATAATTTTGAATTAATAGGGTACTCTGACTCAGATTATGCTGGATGTAAATTAGACCGCAAAAGCACAAGTGGCGGATGTCAATTATTGGGTCCATCACTTCTCAGCTGGTTTAGTAGAAAGCAACACTGTGTTGTCTTATCCACAACTGAGTCAGAATATATAGCAATAGAAGAGTGTGTTGCACAATTATTATGGATGATGCACACCCTAAAAGATTTTAACTTGAACCTTACAAATGTCAAAGTCTTAATTGATAACATTAGCTCAATTAACCTAATAAAAAATCCAGTGCATCATTCTAGAACTAAACACATTGAAATTAGACATCACTTTATCAGGGATCATGTTACTAAAGGGGACATTGAATTCAAATACATTGAGTCCAAATCCAATTTAGCTGACATATTCACAAAACCACTCCCTGAAAGTGAATTTAGCAATCTGCGTAGAAAATTAGGAATGTGCTTAATAGACTAGGACTTTTCAAAATTCAAAACTATTTTTCAAAAATAATTGTTTTAAATTCTAGGTTAAAATTGTTTTATTTTTTTTTAAAACCTTCCTACTTTTATAATTTCAAAATAATTTTAGCCTTAGACTAGAAAAGTCCCTTTAGAAATCATGTTCCCCCATGACTAGTATTTGAGCATCTCACCAACACCCTAGGTTTACTTTGCTTGTGTTTGACATACATAGAAAGGAGTGAGATGTATAGGCCAATTGCCTGGACTTAAGATGCTTATATCAGTGTATCAATATAAGTCTGGGCGTTAAATACCAAACATATATTAATCAAGTTAAGTTATTCAGTTTAGTCAACCGCTAACTGATTACAATGAACTTAACTTGACTAACCAAGTGAAAGCTGCTATCTTCTGATAGTCAGTAAGTATCTAATTGTTAGACAACTATTTTAGATGTCAGATTTAGGGGGAGGATTAAATCAACAATTAGCACTAAAATTATTTTCTCAACCTTAAACATAATATTTTTTTAAGTTTTGAGATTGAATTTCAGTTTTCAAATTTAAAAGTTTTTTCAAACTTAATCAGTATTAAAAAGAAGATTTTTTTCAAACTTAGCTTTGAAATCCTTAATTTTGAAAAAACTAGCTTTTATAAAACTAAATTCTTCAATTAGATTTTATAAACTAAGATGTTGAGTCTATTGCAAACTTAGTTTTAATCAGTTTTGAAAAGTAAATATCTTTTAAAACTCAGCTTTGAAATCTTTGATTTTTCAGGTTTGAAAAGTGTTTCAAAATTAAAACTTATGTTTGGAAATTTTCTTGATAAATCTAATTTTGAAAACTTAGCCTTAAAATTTTGATTTTGAAAACTTATGTTTGAAAGATACCTCAAAATTGAAACGTATTTTGAAAAATTAAAACTTGATCCTAAAATTTGAAACTTATACACCTATACTGGAAAATTAGCTTTTCAAATTTCTGATTAGAAAATTCTCTTTGAGTTTGCAAAGTCATTTTTTAAAATTTGATTAATTTTGCAAAAATGATCTTTAAAAATTAGTTACTCTTTCAAAACTTAGCTATTTTCTAAAAGCTAAAGCTAATGTTTTAAACAAGTCTTTAAAAATTTAAACTTCCCCAAGTTAACTTGACATCATTTCTTACATTTTAACTTTGATTGTATTCTGTATTTTTTAATGTTTAACTTATGTCCTTGTTTGATGAATGTCAAAGAGGGAGGGATAGGTGTTAAGTTAGAGAAATAAAATGTCATATTTAAAAACTAACTTAAACCTTATAAAACATGCTATTTTTTACTAGCATATTTTTCACTAACTTAACCAGGTTGTCATTACATCAAAAAGGGGGAGATTGTTGGTGTAGTTAGCACTAACGGTCTAACTCAGCTTTTGATGAATGATAAATCAGGTTAAGTTAGGTTTGTCGTGATCTAACACTCTGACCAAGTGTGCAGACGAAGTCCAGACAGGTTGACGGGCTGACCGGATGTTTGGCACGAAGTCCAAGCGGGTTACGGGCTGACCGGACGCTTGGTGAGAAGTCTAGCTAGTTCGACGAGCTGACCGGATAGCTAGCGAGAAGTCCAAGCGGGTCGACGGGCTAACCAAACGCTTGGCGAGAAGTCCAGACGGGTCGAAGCGCTGACCGGACGTTTGGTAGGTGAGTAAAGGTAAGTCACTGGAAGGGAGTGACTGTGAGGACGCGTTCCCGGGAATGGAACATTAGGCATCGATCCGACTTAGATCCATTTCGGATATCTAAGTCGAGATCGTGACTAGATACCGGTCTTGAAAAGACAAAATCTAAGTCATACCCTTTATATTGAACTTATAAACTGTGCTAACACTTTGTTTTGCAGGATATACATTATCTATTTGCCTCGGACTAACCTTGTTTTGCAGGAAAGGTGTTCCCTGGAAAAAGGTGGTCTGGGCGCCCGGAGGGGATCCGGGCACCTGGAGGTCCGGGCGCCCGGAAGGGATCCGGGCTCCCGGGAGGCAACTTTTATCCTGAACGCGTCGTCGCCACGTGGAGATCGCAGGTTGGACCTGCCACGTCTCACCAGGGTGCCCGGAAGGGATCCGAGGCGCCCCGAGCCTCATATAAAAGAAGGGGCAGAGGTAGAGCTTCAATAACAACTCAGAATCCAAGATCTGCTTCTCTGTGCTCTCGCGACGCCACGAAAAGCTTTCTGACTCAGTGCTGGCTTTGTTTTTCATTTTATTGTCGGTATTTTCTTTCTCTATTAATTCTTGTACTTAAACTTTGTACTATTCGAATTGATAGTGATTGCCCACAGAACGAAAGCAGTCAACGACCGCGGGCCTTGGAGTAGGAGTCGACACAGGCTCCGAACCAAGTAAAGTGAATTGTGTTAGCATTGTTTTACTTTTCCGCTGCGTTTACTACTGTCCGAATGTTTTTCGATATTCACCCCCCTCTATCGAATGTCTACGATCCAACAACTTGGCCTACAAAACTCACTTTCTTAACCTTAGACACCTTGTCTTTGGTTAATTTCTTCTTATGCTTAACCTTGGACTCCTCATCCTTGCCATAATTATATGCCACCCTAGCATATTCCTTCTTATTGGCCTTGGATGACTCTCCCTTGTCCTTGGTCACACCTCCCTTACCAATGTCATGTGCTACCTTAACACTTGACCCCTTTTTGGTCTTGGAGGGACTGAATTTGACATTTTTGGGTCTTTGACATCCCAAATACATGTCAAGTCCTTTAGGTCCAATAATGAACCTCTCTAGGACTTTCTCCATTTCCTCAAGCTTTGCTTTCAAGGATTGATTTTCCAACTCTAGGGTTCTAACCCTAGAGTTAACATGCCCACCTTGGACATCCCTAGACCTACCCACCGTGTAACGCCCCAGCCCAGGCGGCCCCACCCAGACCGAACCGGGAACGCTACCCATAACTGTCCATCGGGTTGACGACTAGCTCCACAAATCACCGAAGGTCCTTTCAGCGTGCTTTGTCCTCACTCGCACACACCCTGGGAAACTTCCCAGGAGGTCACCCATCCTAAGATTTCTCCAAGCCAAGCACGCTTAACTTTGGAGTTCTTAAGTTTGGGCTTCCGAAAAGGAAGGTGCACCTTGGTGATATGGATAGTACCATCTAACCTTTTAAGTCATACTTAATCTCCCAATATCTACCAATCATAATCATCCTCAATATCACTCAATCATACTAGATAGTCTCCTAAACAATGATAGAGAAAAATGAAAGCATCCAACCCACAACACCTACTGACTAAGAGTCTATCCATCCAGAAGATATCTCCACAACCCTCATCTATAAATGTCCCTCGACAAATACCGATAAAAGGTCAAACCCTCTAATATGAGATATAGACTACAATATCTGGTAAAACGATCACGTGGTCAAGGTCTTAAGCCACCTGATAGAGACAATGTTAGCTGAGTCATCTAACCATTGTCTTGTACCCCATCATACTATGATTGCTCCACCCTGAAGTTCAGCAACCTCCAGTATCGAGCAACGAACACAAATATAGAGGAATGCTACAACTAAATAGCTGATTAAAATATCCGTCAATCGACGTTCTACCCCTCGAAGATCATCATCTGAAATTATACCTAGTTACAGTCGGACCTTCTAGGTATTACTCAACTAACACCACCTCCTCCGCACCATTGCGGGATATATATCCCTAAGTACATCATGGATATCTAATCCTATCCAATAGTTCCATGAGTCAGGATCTCCCATGGAACAACGTTAGGCGAGTCTACTAGTCATCGCCTTAAACTCCATCATGCTGACGAAAGAAGTAGAGAACTACTCTCTCTTCGAACATCTCAAGGAGATCACTAAGTGATGACCTGATCTCCAAGAAAACATTCTCTGCTTCTCCCTTCACGTGGTACCGAGTCACGTAAAGGTTAAGCAACTAACTTCAACTCTCTCATATCAGTACAACTCATATGTCCGAAGGTACTCTCCAACTCATACACCATACTAACGGTTATATCTCAAAGTGTTAAGCACGTAGCTTTACACTTTTCCACACCGTGCGGTATCCTATCTGAATGTACCTTCTAAGCCCCCCAACCAGGTACAGACAATCCATAGTCAAAGTCCCATGGAATAGGATATCTCGATCCTCTATATACTGACCAATCTGATAATGGTATACGGCCAATTCAGTCCTTTCTACACCAGTACAAGTCAAAATATCTAACCAAGTATGAAATATCCCAAAGATAGGAATCTTCAAAAATAGAGTAAGTCAGCCCCCTACTGGTCGGACCAATAAAATAAATCGGTCAAGTACTATATGATCCAACAAGAGTACATCAATACACCACTGACAAAACTAACTAAGATAAGTCAATCCTCAACTATCCAAGTCAACAAGGGTAATAAGTCAAACCCTAACTATACAAGTCAACCAGGTAAATCAATCCTCAACAGGAGTAAACTGTTACTCTACTAACCGAGTCAACATATGTATACAGATATCATCCACTATCCAACTAATACTAATAGAGACTGGTATGTGACTCTAAATCTCAACCAACTAGTAGTAACAGACACCAAGACTACTAGTAATATGATATGAGGAAATCCCCTCAGACTGTAAATCCTTGATCTCCAGTAGGTCAACCGTGATCAGTGATTGACCCAACACATGAAATGTATGGTACAAACAAATAGGCAAGTACTAACAAGAGAATACTAACACATGTCATAACCATATGAGCAACAATACATACACCAACAAAGATGCATGATAAGAATATGCAAACATACCTCCTATAGCCTGGAGATGTCCTGCTGCTGCCTGGTCCCAAAACCAGGAAAGTCACATCAAGAAAATCGAATCACGAAATCCAAAACACAAACAACAGGCATCATACCTTCTCTGATACCACTAATTTGTCACGCCCCCAAAGGAGTCTCTGCCAGACAAAAATCCGGCAGCATCTCCCCTGTACCGGTGACAATCTGAAGCATCACTACAAGCAAAATACATCAGCCACATGCGGCTGGAATATTTATATACACAACCACGCAGTTATAATAACAGCCCACACGGCTGGAATGAAACAATCACAACCACGCAGTTATATATATAACAGCCCACATGGCTGTACCAAAACACAGCGGAAAAACGAAGAAAAGCCCACAAAACACAAATAAATACAATGCATGCCGGCACGGCTTAAACACAAATACAACACCAAAAGAATAAGATAGCCACATGGCTAAACACAAATACAATGCCACGAATAAGAAAGGAATATACAACAGAAAACGAACACAGTCCTCGGATGTGACGTAGGACCCGGCAGACAGGATACTCCGAGCGACACTCCAACCATCTACCTGAAAACATAAATGTATACATGCGGTGGTGAGTATAGGTAACTCAGTGGGTAATAGACAGGATAGTGCATGGTCAATAACAAACATGGAGATCACAAGTATATAGTCTCAGTAGGGAATAAAGAACATGATCATACTATCATAATCAATGCACCTAATCATAACTGACATAATAACCTGACATATAAACTGTACAACCCACAACTAACATAATGACAGATACATACCCAATCTGGAATCGACACCTGGTACAATGATCAGTAAACTCACCAGATCTACAACAAACCTAATCGTGACACCTGTGCAACGTAAATACGACTGCAAATACATGTAAAATAAATGACATGTA